>NW_022595256.1:330608-529060 GCF_009176505.1 Sitodiplosis mosellana
TTTTCGAAACTGGCCGGACATTCCAGATGAGGGACAACTTTTTTTTTTGAAGCAGTCTAACCAACAGTGTTGTTGTTACACTTCTCGCACGCAAACTTTGTCAACTTGAATCATCGCTGGTAGCTTCCTCATATTTACGCTTTGAAAATAAAGAGACTTGAGGTAACATTTCATTTCTTTGAGGTTCGTTCTAATTTACTTTATTGCATGCCATAAAATCTACAGAAAACACAAACATTTATTCGTGGTTGGGTAGCATTGTGAAAAACTGAGATTAGTGGCTACACAAACCTTTTTCCAAATCCCTTCAATAGATGGCGCTCATGTGTGTATGTAGAAATCAAACGTATATATTACAAAGGCTGTACGAGAATGTAAGAGAATTGTGAAGAAAACGAATTTTAAAGTCGATGAAGATGTTACTACACCATGGTGTACCGGTGTTGAATAAATATCCAAACTTAGACTTTTAGCCTTATGTGATTGACCCATGATTTTTTCCTAAGATTTTTTTTTAATCTAGTAATACTTGACAAGTACTCTTAATGTTAAAAATTATCCTAAAATCTATTATAGATCTTAAAATTGATGGTTGGCGAAAGTTCAAGGTTGATGCGATCTGTCTCCAGCCATTCATTCCAAGATGAATTTGATATATCTTCAAATGTTGCGGTAATCGATCATTTTCCAAATGACGTTACAGAATGTCGATCATATTTAAATTGGGTGTCAGAAGCGATTATGTCACAAGATCCATCGAATGCAACGAAGTTGATGATTTCAATGCATCAAATATCAGTTCATTGAACAGCACAATTTCTGTGTTGATATTTTTATTCCGTGTTCTATGCTCTAAAAAGACGCATCATACGGTAGAAAAAAATAAGAAATGCCGTACGTAAGACGAACGCATCTAATATCTGTCGGAACTATTGTGCTCACATGTTACTACAGTGGAACGTGAATTACTTATCTTTCGGCTCTTTTTTTCATAGCTCATTTTTTTCTCCTTTATATTTCACCCTCGTTATTAACAAAATAGTTGTTGTTTTTTGGTGGCAGTGTTGATGATGCGTTCGCATATATGCATTTCATATTTCATATTTAAACGTATCATATATCGCCATACACTTTGCTTCTGCATCGCTCGTATGCAGTATGCTGGCTCGGCAGTGTGACATACGAAATCATTGTGTAGTACTCTTTTCCCTTTTATATGCACGACGCACACACAACACGACTTCCTTCATTCGCCCCGTTCTTGTCGACTGTCTGTTCGGTGTGCTGCTCATTCGATGCTCTGCATTTGAACAGTGCGTACACATATCGTTCGTTCTCCTACTTTCATCGTCATTCATTTCGTGCAGTCAGACGTCAGTGTTTCAGTAAAAAGTGTGTGCAGAATCAGATTCGTTTCGACTGTTGATCTGATCGGTTGAGTTTCTTCGGGTTGTCTCCGTGTTTCAAATTCGTTACTTCATTCAATCAAATCGTGAGCACTTAGCGCATTTTTCCACAACGACAATAAATTATTATTTGAAATAGCGAAGACAATCAGTTTTAATTGAAATAAATTTAGTGTTTGCAATTGTTCTACTTTGAATTGTGTGAGAGAGATATTTTGTGGCACGATGGCTGACGAAAGCTTACAACAATTACCGACAAATCAAAATCTTGATTATCATATTATAACGTTATTCCAACGACTTGAGTCAATGCGCAAGGATTCGCATGGGAATCGCATTGGCGGACGATTATCGTCTATGAAGGCAAAATATAATATGCAAGCTGAAATTCGGACTCTGGAATTTTGGAGGTATGTCATTATTATCCGCATTTATTGTGCGGAAATATTTGCAAGAATAATTTTATTGCCATTGTTGGTGTTCACAAATCATAATCCTAGTTTCAGTCTTCTGTCCTATTTTTCGGTTTGCCAAAATAATCTCGGGAATTCCCAATTCGCATCCTTTTGCGATGTGTGCCAAATATATACCCGTTTTTTTTCTCGAAAAAGAATACGCCGTTGCAGAAAATCGGTCGAGTGTTTATTCTGCAATGAATTTGTTACATTTTGAAAACCACAAAATAAGCAGCATCATCCCAAACAACAAGACAAAATATCTATCGTGCTGATAAGTTAAACCACGAGTAAATAAATGACCGTACATCGCTTTTAGGCCCATCAATCTCATTTGAAATGGTTATTTTGGGCCGTAGCGTCGAAACCAACAAACCATTGTTAAAATTTCGGAACAATCAAGCAAATCGAAGAACAAATATTATGTCTTATCTTTGTTTGTTCATTTACCCCAGGCAAGATCTATGAATTTTCATAGGAAATGTGCTGTTCAAAACGAGCCAAATTGAAATTCATTTACGATTCAATCATCGACGTTACGTAGACGTCGCCAGAACGGTTCAAATGTTATGAATAAACCATTTTGTCATTCCAAGTCACAGTAACATATCGTGAGATCCCATCAATGCTTCTTCCTGTAGTTCCAAGTGCATACAAATTATTTATGCTCGTATCCTTTGTCTCAAAGATAGACTGTTGAAATTCATAGTTTACTCTTCGATTTTATGATTTGAGGAACTCTCTGTTTTACAATTTAAATTTGATTGTGACAAATCAACACGATCATTTATTTCTCACAATTTCGATTCGAAAGATAACAAAATTCCTCGTTTAGTTCCATTTTCATCTAAAATGGTCAACTGAATTACTTGCTGCCAAGGCTCTTTTTGTCATTCAAGTTCATTTAAATCGATTGGAGTACATCGACGTAGTGAAAACATCTGCATAATCAGGTTTCGTCGACTATTAATTTTTTAGCCTTATGGAAAGCCGCAATTTCCATACGCGACAACAATAACTATATTGAAATGAGATTAAAGAAGAAATGAAAAGTACAAGCTTCAATGATATCGTCCGTGCGTTCGAATTGAAAACGAAAAGGCCAACATTGAAACATTTCATGTCCGTGCTCATCTGTCACCGAGTACACTTTTAATAAATCATGTATGTTGGTTCGATCGAAAAATTAAATGAAGCCAAATTAATAAAAAAAAGGTACAAGAGCATATGCGTATGGCCCGTCGAGGTCATTTCAATGCATCATTCATATCAATTAGTGTTGATCGTAATTATAACGCACGGATAAACGAAGCTATAAAAATGGAAATTCGAAATTGACCCACTTCAATTTTTTGTTTAATTTTTATGTATTTTTCTCGGTTTTCCATCGCGTTTTCCATTTTACGCGTTTTCAAGGAACCAAAATTAATTTCCATACCATTTAAAATTGTTTATTCATTTTTTAAAAAAATGATTGTTAAAAAAAGACCACAACTTATGAACAATTTGATACTCCAAAATGGTTTAATTCTTCTTTAATTAAATGTTTTTAATAGATTTCATAAAAGCGATGCAATTTTTTGGTTTTCTAAAAAAGATCGTATTTTTTCTCTTTCGCTCTCTCTCTAGGTCGATAATAGCCGAGTGTTTGGCATCGTTTTTGTACGTGTTCATTGTGTGCGGTGCAGCAGCTGGAGCTGGTGTGGGTGCATCGGTTTCATCTGTTCTGCTGGCAACGGCACTGTCATCTGGATTCGTTGTGACCACTCTAACACAATGCTTCTCGCATATATCAGGTTAAAAAAAAATCATAAAGCAAACGATTCTCTTAGCATAAACAGAGAGGAAGGAGGAAAAAAACAAGCAACAATTGAAAACAATAGCGCACAGTTTAACTTGCATGTGTGTCCCTTTTGAGTGATGGTATATGGTTATTTTTTTGTGTGCATGTCGGTGCTTTCAATATGTTTCGAACGGTGACCATATTGCGATCTAATATAATTTCACCTTTCCACTTTTACGCATTTCATTTCATTTTAAATGCTGGATGATTCCCAACCAACGTTCGTTTTTTCTTCTCTTCTTGTTATTGGTAAACGCATTGTAAATACTTAATTTTTTTTTATTGCAGCTTAAGGCAACAGCACAGAAAGTGCACCCAGCTTCAATTAAATATTCCAATTTCATGTTGTATTTGCTTTCACTGCGCTTTTGGTTGGTGTAATTGCAATTCGGGAATTTCTTTCATGTCACTTTCTTCGCTCGGGAATTTTTTCTCTCTCGTCCCTTCTCTTCTCTGCCTTCATTTCTAATAATTGCCATCCGTTTAAGGCCTCAATGTGTACCTTGCATTTGAGTTCAAGTTTGCTTTTGACCCATAAATATACGTGTCAAACGAATGAATTGCGTTCGAATTACCTTGTCATGAACGTCCACCGGCAGCTACGGAAAATAATCTCGTTTCACTCGAAAAATGTATCCAATTACATCCATCATTGTGTATATGTGTGTCTGTGTATGGAAACACCGGCACATTTTCAACGAATTCAACCAGTGCGTACATTTGCACTGCATCCGCCGCATCTATTTCACAATTTCACATTTCGATTCGTTTCTTCTTCTCTCTTCTTTTTAGGCGCTCATATTAATCCAGCTGTTACCTTTGGTATGGTTATAATCGGTGCAATTTCTCCGCTACGTGCTGCCATGTACATCACCGCTCATTGTGGCGGTGGAATCGCCGGTGCAGCACTTCTCTATGGGTAAGTTTGCATATTGCTGGTTAAACACCATTTTTCAAGCATTTCCGTCCTAAAATGGAAAACTCAAAATAAATTAAAGTTAAGTGTGAAAAATACAGTAGAGGGTAAACTCATGTATGCTTAGGAATTTCATAAATTTGTCATCACAATGAAATACAGATAGAATTTATTCTAAAAATACGATAAGAATGAAGCATAGGAAATCAAATGTCGTCGCCGAAGGAAAAAAAAATGGAATGCAGCGTAGTAAATGAATTTCAAAACCATGAATAAATGTTTAGCTAAAAAAAACACGAAATAAGTTGCCAGGTGATACTTTCTTTTGTGCGTCAATACAGAATGAAAAAAAAAACCAACTCGGAGTGCGTGGAATTTCAATAATAAATATAATCACAATCACGAAGACGATACAAAAAGGAGGTAGGAATAAGTGCACATGGTCACGTGTACATTATGCTGCGCGCCCGAATCGTGCTATGCTTGCGCACCACAGTCCTCAGGTACGCGCGTTTCATTTGCCACAAATAAAGTGGACGCAGTGCAATCAGGCGCTCATTGAACACAGGCCCATTGAAATTATAGTAAACATAAATGGAAAATGCTCAAAGGATACATCATCGATTACCTATCTTATCTTCGATCGGAAGAGTCCTCCATTTATTGTGTTGGCCCGCAATTATAATAATAATCACATGAAAACGTATAATTTTTCATATTTTTTACGATGAACAAAAATGAGCACATTTGATAGTCGCTTTATAAAATTTATTCATTTAATTGGTTAAAGTCATTTTTTTGCACCATTTGTATGCCAGCATTTCGGCATTTGCCAAATGAGCAAGTGTCGACTGTGTGTGCAGGCTTCAATGCTGCAATTTGGCATGAACAGAGTCCATCAATGGTAATTGGTGTAACTCGAAATTAGTTTACATTCAACGTTGTACGACGAGCGATTCATTATCTGCTCCAAAAAAAATTCGTCAGATGCAGAGTTTAAACAAATTTGGCACGCCAAACCTTAACGGTTTTTGTTATGTGTTTGAAAATAATTGGCTGCCACTGAGTGCCAAACTCAAGACGTTGAACGTGTGGTATCTGCCGTTTATACTTTAAGAAGATGCTTCGCTTCCTTCTCTTCTACCACAGAAGAAGAGAGACCGCCGAATCATTCCACACAACACTTACGATGTAGCGAAGGTACACGCGCGCATGCTGTTCGAATGCCACCAATTTGACTCTCTGTTCCATAAAAAAGTTCTGAAGAAAAATCACTACAAAAACCCGATTTTACCCTTAACCAAAATTAATATTCCACGTCATGTTTGAGATAGATTTAAGGATGACTGAAGACTCAAGCCAAGGAAGAGTCCATTAATAGAAACACCATGGGTTGCTTACGAGCAAAATCTTATGTTTTATTTTAAATCGTTTTGGTTTTTTTTTCTTCCTTTTCTTTTTCTTTTTTATGCATCGTTTTTTTGTGTGATTTCGGTAAAAACCGAAACGCAGGCAAAACGAGACAGAGAAATAAAACGACAGATGTTTTGTATAAAATATATCAGAATGCATACAAACATACGGCCATGTAACAGCGCATTCGATGCGTTTACCGAACGAGAAAAAAAAATCGAACGCACACATTCGTTATTGCCCTGACACAGAGTGGTAGAAAGACGAGAAAAAAGCCGAAAATTTATTTCTTTTTCATTAATCTACTTATACATTTTGCTTGCTCGTTGTCAGTCTTTGATTTTTGTTTCGTTTTTTCGTTGAACTGCTCTCCTCCGCTTGGCCTTTGTGCCATGCTCTCTCTCTCGCACATAAACGCTTCAAACAATGCATTCGAATGATATACGCTTTGGATTTATTAGAATGTGTTTTGCTGTGCAGTTTTACTGTGCTGCATCGAACAGTGTGTGTGTCATGTCAGAAGAATGCTCAGACATACGCTTGCACCGAGCCAGACACACGCATTGGAAGATGAAGAATAAAAAAAAATCCAACTACTTTGAAAATCATATCTGTTGATCTTGGTGTCCTTTTCTCTTCATTTATATTATCCTACTTATGATGAGTGATAGCTGTATGAACATTGATTTTCCGATGAACTGCATCTCTATATGTTCTTGATTTTCTTCGTCTCTTCTTTTTGCCTTCCTTCTGGTTTTATCGCACTTTTGTTGAGCTACTTGTTCGGCATATGTTTATATCAAAAATGCACACGGAATAAAAGAAGACGAGAAAAAAAAAATCTGAGCCATACATAACAGAACTTTAGCTTGAGCCATACTTTTGGGTTCTTGTTGTTTCCTTCTTTGAATTGAAAATTGGCCTGTTGCATCTTCGTAAGAATTTATTTTCCTTTTCTTCGCCCGAGTCGACATTGTGTGTCATAACAGAGACGATTTTAGTAGCAAAATCATTTGATTCAACGAAATCATCTGCTTGTTGCTGACATAGCTTTTAATTCGTTTCATTCTGATTCGTCACTGGTACGCCGATCATCCATTGTGCCGAGCATTTTTGGACCGATGCGTTATTATGCAAAGAAGCGTTTTATTTTCTTGTCAAAATGGCATATAAATCGTACAACCAGCGGATCAACACGCAAACTCAATTCATAATACTCTATTATCGAATATAAATGCGTTGCATCTGCAATTTGTTGCATGTTTGAGCCGAGCCTTAGGCCATTTTATGGCTTAATTAGCACCGATGCACACAATCGATTGACATTTTTTCGGCCGAAAATTTACATTGCACAATGACGTGATGGTGACGGGTACTGCAACGTAAACCAAACATCACCACCGGTCGCAATAAATCAATCACAATATAGTTTCCAAAGTTTCGTACACAACATGGACATGCGTTTCGACATCATGGTGAATGTTTACCTTTTTTCCATGTTGCAGCCGAAAACCAGAATAATAATCTTCGTTAACAATTCGCCAATGCAATGCAATGCAATGTACCGATGCAATTTATCGTTGTGGAATTGAATAATAAATACTCATTATTCTACGTGCGGCTGCAACTGAATTTCGTTCAACAATTGCTTTTCCATGGTATCAAAACATGGACAGAAGAGAAAAAAAAGATTGAAAAAATAACCCGTATCTCAAATGCATGTGCAAACGAAAAACGGTCGACTGTACACAAGCAGGTGATACGAGCAGATCATTTTCGATTCGAAACGAGAAATCATTTCCTACTCGGCTTATTTTTAGCCTTTGAAATCGTTTCGTATATATCAGCACTGAAGCACTGACGTCTGTTGAAACGGTCCTCACCCAAAAATATCCATCAAACATAGGCTTTACTGTTAGAAGTGAATTCAATAATATGTTGCAAAATATACAGAAAAAATGCTATGTGTTTAGGAAACAATTAAAAGAGTTGAAAACCAGTTCTAGCAAGATTTCCATGTAAATGAAGCAGGTGGTCGTGAAACATCTGAACCTCCTGCAAAACAAGCGCGTTCGCTTCGAGACAGAGAGCATATGATTTGGTTTATGACCAAGATCGCGCCAAAACCCTAATACTCTTGGGCCAATACATAAGCAGGTCGACCTGAAAATGAGATGCGATTACATTTTTTTAATTACAATAACAAAAAAATGCTTCGTTTTTTCAAAATGAGTTTTAAAATTAAAAATTTCAATTGCTTTAAAATGCTATTTCAAGAGAAATACGCATAGTAAGTGCTTTTGTCGAACCAAACGAAAACCATATTCCGATGTACTCGGTGAAAAAGGCGACGAAGATTCGTAAACTTTGTTTTTAACACATTCGAAATGTGTTTGCATACTAATACTTGAATTATTCACATGCACTTTTTCCCTTTATGCTCTTATCTCTCTGTTTCGCTTGGAGAGTCACTGACATAAATTCATATCACAATGAAAAGAATGAAATGGTGACAAAAAAAAGTAAGCACTGGAATATATTCATGTGTGCGACACTCGTAGTGTTAATTTCTGTAAGTGAAAAAAAGCGTACGAAGAATGAAAACGAACACATAAGCAAATATCTGGCTGTAATGCGTTGATATATGGCTGTCATTACAGATACTTGGCTCTTATCCAACAGGCAGTTGCAGTTTCATTAGCGTGGGTTTTTTTTAATCATCAGCCACATTTTCTCCAACTGAATGTGTGGATGATACTTGTGTGAATTCTCTCAATCCTTCTTTTTCCCCCATTGCAAATGAAGAGTCGAAAAGTTTGTTCACAAAGTAGCAATTACATCTGTTTAATTCACGTTTTTTTTCTCAAACTCGAATACACACAACAATTCTTCATTAGTGTCGCATTCTTAGCGATCGCTTTCCCCATGACACACCACACTACATGAATTCCTTATTTCGGCATTTTTCTCCATCTTGGTTTTTGTTTTGTATGGAATCAAGAACAGAAAGAATACCGAAAGAATTCTCGACTCAAGTCATTCATCACCGCCGCATACATAAAATGGTGACATTTTTCGAATGTATTCAATTAAAATGATTAGCTCATTATAATGCTTCTTCAAGTGATGAGAACCAATGTTGCGTACACACCAAGTTTGAGTTCATTTGAATTCTTTTTTTCTTGGTTGCTTTCAATACCAAAACTTCGTAATTCAATTAGATTAACATGACACATGTTCCAGTTTAATGTAAGCTTGGCATTATTCTGATTTGTGGCAGCAGCAGTGCTGGTTCATTCTAATTTGAGTGCTGAATGAAGCAAAGCAAAGCAAAGCAAAGTAAAGGAAATCACATCCTTTTCAAATGAATAACAAAGAATTGTTTGAATAAAAAGAGGCTATCCGCTTCAAAAGTATTGTTTTTTTTCTGCTGTTGTTCTTGACAAGATGCATATAATTGAACCAAATCCATTGATTTGCATACTGTGCATAGTTCTTGAATTTCCAAACAAAAAACAACCGAGAAAAAAATGTGTCGCAAACAAAGAACAAATCAAATGCCTGCGTCTGTTCACGATAAAATAAGAAATGAAAACGAGAATATCGCGTGCGTAAGCAGCGAAAATGTAAAGCAAAACAAGGAAAAGGAAGAAACTGAAATGAGCAGCCACATACGAGTCGCATGGAAAGGCTCAGGTTTCAACCAATTCAAAATCTTTCTGAGCTCCGAAAAAAAACAGCAGTTGTACTAATAGATGAATGAAATCTCGTGTAATATGCTCGAAGAAAGAACGCGTCGCAGTTCGACACCTGGTAGTCAAGTTTCCTGTTTACGAACGCATTTCTTACAATGCGATTTCTGCATCTATACCATTTGAATAGCCGGTACACAGAACATCAAATGCTCGGTGAACAACAGTGTTCTGCTTGCTGTTTTTTCTCTCTTCGTTTCTCGAATTTTTCAAAACAAAAACAACCTACAAACCTACAACATTTGTGCATGTGCACTCGGCGCTTCGACACATGTGTCACACCTTCCATATATACACTGATTGAAACGATATCGAAACGATCGATGCATTTCCGAAATGTGCATCGCCGTCGCACTTCTCAGTCTGAATCCAAATGCTGCACTGCAAACCACTGTCAATAAGAGCATGTGTTCGGGTTTTGTGCATAGCGGAAGAAAATGTGCGCAACGTGTTCAGATTTTTTATTTATGACTGTGTTTTTCAAGTCTCAAATGAATTCGATACACGCGCCTGTTTGCTTTCCCCGAAAGGAGAGAGAGAAAAAAACAAGTCAGCATTTTTCAAGTGGACCTTTGCATCCTGATGTTCTCATGGAATGAACCAGATTCAATGGTTGTTCATCGATCATGTTCTCTTTCTTGAGCATCGGTTGATGCGTGTGGAAATGCACTTGTGCATATTTGTGAGATTCAATTTTTTGATGGGGTTAAATTTAAATAACAATAGCAGCGAATTAGGGCACACAATTTACTTGATATGCTTAATCGTAAAACCACGCAAAACTCGGCGCAAATTTGCTGTATCATTTTAACACTTTCATTGTCATATCTATCATCATCATCCGTCTATCGGACAGCCAGAGAAAAATCAAACAATGGACTCAGTAGATTGTGAACTTGTTTAAATATTCAACCCCTTTCACTTTTTTTCTTGTATCATTTCATCATTCGGAGACGTCACAAGTGTTATTCTTTCTAGTCCATACAGACAAATGCTTCATCAAAAATGATCGACCGGTTGGTGTAGTATTATTCTCACAATTATGCACGTTTCACTCATTGAACAGTTTTTCAGTAATTTTTTAAACGCTGCTGTGCACTTTACACACATGCTTCAATGCAAATGTAAAATGATACATTGAACAATGCGCACGGTTTAAAAAACACACATGCAGCAAGTGAATGTGTACATTTTTTTTTGTTTAATTGTAAGCGATCATGAAGTACAGAGAGCGAACCGTTTTCTGCTGATTTACCACAAAAGCCGATTCAATGAACTCAATTCAAACCACCGAACTAAATTATTTATTACCATTTTACACCACGGATCGATGTATATTTGTTACGGAACAAGAATCATATCCTCTTATTCACTTACCGCATGAATGAAATGCGTAACATTTCCACGGTAAACACAAATTTAGGGGAAAGAAACCGGCACTCGAAACTCGGGCAAGTGAACGTTGCTTTTGTTGTTGCTGCTGTTGTTGCTGCTGTGAGTTCGAAATGGGCGAAAAGTGAAATTGTAAAATTGCGGTGAAAACAAACGAGGGTAACGCGCAATCGCATTACAATCAATGTACAGCCGAACCAAGCAAAGGACTCTTCATCGTTTATCTCGTTGGACTGGCGCAATAAAAATAAACAATAAACCATAATTCAATGGTTTGCTGTGTGGCACAAGCGAAAATATGTGCACAATTAAACGGATATTTTGTG
Organism: Sitodiplosis mosellana; assembly: GCF_009176505.1. Taxonomy (NCBI): domain Eukaryota; kingdom Metazoa; phylum Arthropoda; class Insecta; order Diptera; family Cecidomyiidae; genus Sitodiplosis; species Sitodiplosis mosellana. The sequence continues at coordinate 342,112 of NW_022595256.1, forward strand.
TTCCTTTTTTTCCACTCGCTCTCTCTCCAATTCGGGTTTCAATAACACGGCGTTAATTCAATAAACGCCCTTCTAGTTTACAATCACCAACCTCAATCGCATTTTTTTCTCATCGAACATTGTAAAAATACGATTAGGCGATTCGATCTCATGTTTGTTTGGTGAGCGTTGCAAAGTTCCACGCGCAATATCGAGAGAAAAAACACAGTATAGTCAGTGTTTGAGCACGCTTCTGAATTGCGTGGTTTCATGAATGTATGACTTTTTGCTTTTTTACAATCATTAACTGCACTGCTAAATAAACAGTTGTTTCATTTCCAGCACAATTGAAATTTTAAAGTGGGTCACAGGGCCCTGTGCAAAAAAAAAATCAATTTAAACAGATAGTCAAGCGAATCCTTGTGACTCGAATGAAATCAAATTGAACAGCACAAAGGAAATGTTTCGTTTTTTTCTGCGACAAATGACCGCAAAAAAGACCTCGTTCGAGCGAAAGATATTTACTTTTTTCCAAGAGCAATAATCAACGAACAATGCGATAATTTCCATCGATTGTTGTACATTCGCTTGTTTGTCAGTCGATTCCAGTTTTATAGCGGCGCGAAAAATTTACAATTTTTCAAAGGGTCCGGCTGAACATGTTTTTTTCGGTGCACTTTTTCTTTAAAGTGTGCAATTTGTTTTAGTGTTATGGTTTTTGGCGAAATGAAGCAGAAACGTTGTAAAGCACAACATGTGTGATTGATGTAATTATGTGTGAAAAACCATTAATCTGTTTGCCTACAAATCGGGAATGTGTGGTCATGCAATACATATAAAACTGTCGATTGGTCATAAAAATTATGAAAAATTTGTCTATACGCCCATGAACAAACAAGTGCTGCATTTTTCACCACTATGTGTGTAACATAGGCTGATGCCGAAATTTATGGCCGATCGATTGACTTGATGTTAAGTGCAATTTCATTGGATTTTATATGGATAATTCAATTTTATGGCAATCGAGCCGGATTTTAATCGAAAATATGGTAGAAATAAATTTTCAAAAATTTCCCCAGACAATGCAATGTAATTACACTTAAAATGTAACTGTTCTATGCATTTGTGCAACGCGCCCAGAGAGCTATGTATTTAATTATTCTAACCGTAGAGACTCAATGTCCTGGGGTAGTGTTGTTACGCAAATGTCGTTCAAAATGGCATAAAAATGATTTACAGAAAATGAAAATTATTCATCTTCACCGTAAAACATATTTAAAATCGAATAAATGAAAATTTACATTGGTGCTTTGCCTTTTGGATTAACTGCCTTTTGTGTGCCTTTGCCATTTAGAGTGTATGTGACGAATTTATGTGCGAATATTTGAAGAGCAATATGTTCGCCGGAAGGGACACACTGAGAAATAAAACCCGGTAGAGATTAGCTTGACATAGAGTCATTTTGGGAAGTTCAAATAGCACGGCTTATGTTAAGATGTCATTCGAAATCTTTTGATATTAATTTTTTTTTTCTCGACATGGTTCATGCGTATTGATTCTATCTGTGCATTTATCATTTGAAATCCTCAAGGAAACGGATCTTAATTCAAAATCTAAGTATGGCTTTTACCATTCATTTTTTGTCTGTACCCACCTTTGGTCGATGAAATCGAACCTATCTAATTTTCCCGCGTCTAAATATCGGTCTAAATCTAGCGCCATAAAGACAGAAAATGAAAATGAAGCCAAAAGTAGCCCCTTCAGCCGAAAAAAAAAGTCAAGCTAATCGTCATTTTTATTGAATCCATGATCTTTTTTCTCGTCTTCTTTATTCACCTCTTTTTTCAATGTCAGATGAGTCGATCTAGTTTCAATAGAGTAGATTAACTGATGGAAAGGGGTTGCATTGAATGCACACTGTTGTTGTTGTTGCTTCAATTCTTTATGATTCACTTCCTATTCAAATTTAACCCTAAAAATTGTGTTTTTCCAACGAAACATACGAAATGAGATAGAAACTTGCATAGCATACAATCCACTCATAAATGTTAACCCAAATAACAATAGTACTTTAGATAGTTATTTATTTGATTACGTGCACTATTTTTTTTATGTCGTTAGACTGTTCGGGTCTTTTTTTATATGTCTGTCATATGCACAATCTGGCATTCTCATTTACGAAGCCAACGTTATTGGTCATATACATATGAGTTTGAACAAAGCACAAGAAGATTTGATACAAATGCGAGCATCACTTTTTTCGCGACCCCGAATCGCTTTTTAACCATCTAATAAATTGTCATATGGTTAAGTGTCAAGGGTTAATAATGTGTTAGTTATTATTTTTTTTGCCGGCGTTGTTATTGAAATCTAAATATTCTATCATGTTCATCTGATTGCAGTGTGACTTTCACATTTGGCGCGATTTTAATTGCTCGGATAGATGAGACAGTTCACTGTGGCGGATATATCAAATGATTTTTGATATATCTACAAAAATATATAAAAAAAAAAAAAAATAAAAAAAAATAAAAAAATAACTTTTTCTATTCTACATTTCGACAAATATATTTGTATGAATGTATACATTCTGGATATTTAATAAAGAAAAATTAAAAACCCTAGCGAAGGAAACATTTAAAATGGAACACAAAGTCAAATCGAATAAACGTTAAAATGGGATAAAACGCACATGTTCGGTCGAAATGTTCATGACGCGTGAATAAAAACTAGTAGAAATCTATTGCATATGTCCGTTAAAGATAAAATAGTTAATCGACGACGGGAATCACTAAAACGGGCCAAAGAGTTAAGATATGCCCGAAGAAAATACCACGTTCCTCAGTCTAACACCTTGTAATTTAAATTTCATTTCATGCGTGCTCTGCACGACGATTGTCCATAATTTCGGAGCCAATTTCGAAAAACGTTTATGTCTGAGTCGTTTTCCGTTCATGTTAAATCTTCTTCTTCCATTGTCAGATTCGTTGAATAAAGAAGCATGTTAGAATCAAATTGTGAACATAGAGAAAAGAATACATCGTTTGTTTGCATTAAGTATTAGGAACGGCCGGGGTGCTATTGTGAAAAGAAATATAAATGCAAAAGCAGCTGTGTTCTGCAAACAAGAAATAAACACTGGCAACAACAACAACAAAAAATGTGCTTCTCATTCTTGCGTAAGCATAAAAACGTTTCGAATGAAAATTGAATTGCATTCCGTCACATTTGCCATTTGCTTTCTTCAAAGAATTGAAAACGACTATCATTCTAAGAAATGGCAGTGGATCAAAATGACATAATAACAGTATTCAGATGGAAGAGAAAAAAATGACATTGAAATTTCAAGGAGAAAGACAAGCAGGAAAAAAAATCTTCCTCCTCAAAAATAAATCAACCGCATTGTGTTGTGGCCCAAAAGAGCAATCGGCATTATGACAATGGCATATGTGATGATTCGCGCTTCGTTCCGAAAATGCAACAAAGATTTAAATCGACCAAGTACTGGTAATTGCGTTCGAATCTAATCTGCATTGTTTTGATAGATTTTTCCGATGTCGATTTTTATTGAGTCTTTCATTATCACGCCCTTTGTCATGCCGAGCGCACCAGCCGAACCAAATGTATTTCGATAGTCACGACACCAGAAAAAACATCAACAACAACAATAAAAAAAAGAACCGTTCGAATCGCATAAATGCATATGTGTTAAATAATTAAGAAAACAGCGGCACAGACTGCGTCACCCCGTCACAATTGTTAGTCACATACATGAATGCATTAAAATAACAATAACAACTAAAAATATTAATAAAAAGTAACTGAATGGAAAACGAGCGGCCCGATTGAGTCGCACGAGCGAGCGAGCGGGCGGACATCAATGGGAGAGAATGTGGGCATGCGACACGAATATGCAAATAAACAAAACAATAGCAAAAAAAGGCAGCGTATGGCAGAGAGAAATAAGAATGAACAATGTGGCAAATAGTGTACATATGCGACAGTACGTAGACGTGTCTATATATATGGGGTCAAGCATATTTGTAGCAGACTTTATGGTTCACAAATCAGGCTACGCTCAAAAACATGTTATTACGGCTTCGGCTTGTTGGTTTCGACGTTTTTGTTGCGGTGCCGTCGAGGCGAATCATCTTTCATTGTAGCGTCTTCTTCCAATGCATTTCTCTCTTGTTGATGTTTTTTTTGCATTCTTTTGATGTGGTATTCTTGCATTTTTTTTTCTGGCGCTATTCCATCTTTCATAGGAACGCGTCAATTGGTAGACGGCAAACAATTTGTTGCCATTTCTTCTTTCTGCTCTTCCACATTTGCTGTTTGATGGGTGCGCATTTTTTGCAAATCACATTGCAATGACATATTGGGAGAATTTTTTTCTACTGCTTTGCACACATTGCGCTGCTTTGCATCGACTTTTTTCCCCGTTCAGATTTTGTTTGTCGGCAACAATAAAATGCTAATGGAATCATAAAGCGATCATATATTCGGCCACTGCAGTGATCGACAGTTTTTATGCGTTTCTAAGTAGATTATGTTTTTTTGCCTTATTTGCGGTTGATTTACTCGCATTGTTTGTGATGACCAAAAAATAGAAGGAAAAAAAAATATTCTGGGCTAAAATATCATGTGTTTCATTTTTTTGCCTCTCCAATGGAGGTCAAACGATTGATTTATCGATTTGATCGGGCTTATATGGGTCAATGATGTGCTAAAATGATTTACCAATGGCAGGAAAAAAAACTAAAGGGGGAACAAATGTGTGCATGCACCCGTCATACAAATTAGCCACTCGGTTTGATACTCATATATGCAAATTTTGAAGATGTCTGATGCTTGGTCGTATTCACAATAACGCACAAGTGGTTACTGTGGTTTTGATGAACGAATCAGGCAATTGTATTCGCCTTACCCCTCTCTGTACACAGAAAACAGAACAATCAATATCATTTCACTTTCAATCGTTTGCATTTCATTTCATGGACAATTCTATTAGATTCAAATCAATTTTATACAGACATTTGATTGCAATACAGTAGCTACTTTAGCGATATCAGTTCGAGCGTGTTCAGATGATGTTTTTTTCATTGATATTTCGTCACGCTTATGCAAATACTAGATTGAAATTTAGTGATTAATGCGTAAATTTAAGTGATGCATACTAATCCATTTTACAATGCATTCCAATGACGCATTTAAATAGTACACGAAAATAGGTACAGGCACATGTTGAATGAATTCCCGTTACTGATTTCGAAACCAATTCCAAACAGATGCTTTCCGTTTGCCTGATTTTAACAACATTATAACGGAGCTTATTCCTTTTAATGAAAAACAAATAAAAACGGTTCTTCTAAATTTCTTGTCCCTTTTTAATACCTCAAAATCTAATCCTTTCAATCATTTTTATTTTCTTTTGCAGTGTAACGGTACCTGGATACCAAGGAAATTTGCAAGCAGCCATCGCACACACATCAGCTCTGGCAGCTTGGGAACGTTTCGGTGTGGAAATGATCCTAACATTCATTGTTGTTTTGGCTTATTTAATGTCAACCGATTCATACAAATCGTATTTCGGCGTATCGGCATTGTCCATTGGAGCCGCTTACAGCGCATGCAGTTTCGTTTCCGTAAGTAAAATATTGACAACAAAATAAAAAAGAACTCCAATTTACTGCGTTTGTTGAGAGAAACTTCAATTTAAACAAAAATGCTCGCGTTGATTCAACGCCGTTGAATGACGAATACGGAGCAAACAACAACAACAAAAATCGTTACAAAAACCAATCGAACGGAGTTCGTCAAGAAGAGAGGAGAAGAGAGGCAAGAAAAACGAAACCAAAATAAAAAACAGAAACGATAAGAAGAGTAATAAGAAGAAACAGGCAAGCTGGCATACTCCACGCATGTGGTTATTCAAAGTGAATTCGTTATACACGTCTTTATATACAGATTTATTGTTGAGGCAAAAAAAGAGACTGAACTTAAACTGATTTTTTTTCTTCTGCGTTCCACACAAAATGCACACCTGCCGTTTTGGAATTTTCGAATATTTTGCTCCTTACACAACACAAATATGTATACTACAAATACATTTGAGTGCATGTCGAACATTCACTGCACATAAGATGATGTTTACCTCCAAGCCTTCGTATTTTTTCCTTCAGCAGTGATTAAAAAAAGGAAGCCGAACACTGTCGACATTCAGCCCACAGCTTTGCGATGTGACGCCGATCAAAAACCTGCACATTTTTTTTCGTTTCATTACGGATGAAAGAAGTAGAAGAAACAATTCGCACTTGATTATACAACTCAAATAAAAATTTCAACGAGATACCACTTTCTTTTCCATTCGTCAATTCATGGTCATTCATTTTTAGGCTAGGCTTTGACCAAAACTATTCCTAAATGTAAAAAAAAGATGGAATCTATGCATTTTGGACAATGTGAATTTAAAATCATTGTTTAGAATGTTCAAATTAAAGTTGAAATTGGAGAAAAAAGTAAATTCTCTTCCTCCTCATACCTTCGTAATTATAAAAAACTAACTACTTCTTTCGTCATTTTCGGGTCCGTCGTGCTAGTCAAAAGCAATTTGGCCTTTGTCTAAAGCAAACAATGGCGATAAGGGTTTTTTTTTTTCTTACCTTGAATTGAAATAGAATATACAAAAAACGCACACAGGTAAACTTTTTCGGAAAACCAAAATGATTTACGCTGATTTGAGATCAAAAAGGATGTTTGAACAAAAGAACAGACAATATCGTCTACGTTATTTTCGGTGTTTGGCCCGAAAGTCTTCGGTTCGGCAGCAAATGCGAAGAAATATAATTTAAGAATGGAATAAACACACCAACACCAACAATGTCGACATTTTCATTTGGTATCGAGTTCAGGAAGCGAATTATTATGCGACGCATATGCATATATGCCATACATGTAATGCAATGCAATTCATCACTGCTTTTTCCTTCAATAATTTCCTTCATTGATTCCATATGATCGGCAAATATTTGTTTTCATCGCAGCAAACCATTTATGAGTTATACATTTCATCGGTATTTGGATTTATTTGCGCTCTTTGACATTTCCAAGAATGGAACATTTTTCATTTGCCATTATGTTCGATGGTTTTGCATGAGAGATGGCTACTGGTCATCGGACATTTTACATTTTTCAAACATTACATCAATAGATGTGGAAAAGGTGTTCAAATATTAGATGTAATGAATTATAACTACGACTAGTGTCATCAAATGGCCAAAGCAATGAAGAATAAATCCGAAGAAAGAAAATAATGCATTGAGTTTACAGTTGGTTCATTGTCAAGCCATTGCATTGAGCAAATAATATTAATAATAATGATAAAAAGAAGAAAAAGAAAAAGCAGAAAGAAAACCGAGAATGACACGGTGAAAGAGAGTATCAAGAAGGATGCAGCATAGAAAATTTGCTCAAACAAAAGAACACAAGAGAAGAAGCATCTTCTTTGAGCAGGCATTCAGTTTTATTTACGAGCCGTAAACAAAAGCCTTTTCAGATTATTGAATACGACGAAAAAAAAAATCGGATGGTGGCGTAACTATGAATAAATCCATGTGCACCACTACACATACATACACTGGATGTATGAAAAGAAAGATAAATTGAAAACTATAAAATTACGTGTGGCAAAAAAGTGCGATCTCTTTTCTCTCTTCACTTTATTTATTGTTGAACAATTTTGGCAATGCTTTTTTATGGAGATTCTCTCGGTTGAAAATAAAAAATGCGAACATTTTTCTCATGCGATCAAGTACTAATTGTCTTTTACTTTCAATTTTCTTACAGATGCCATATTTGAATCCGGCCCGTTCATTGGGACCATCATTCGTTTTGAATCGCTGGGATAATCACTGGGTGTACTGGATCGGACCATTGGTTGGTGGTGCAATCTCCGGCATAGTTTATCAATACGTTTTCAGTCCACGACGTGCATTCAAACTTGGCAAAGACCTTGAGAACGATTCGGCCTGCATTTCCGACGATGACACCAACTCCGACTTGGACATGGACAAATTGAATATGCCCCAACCGAAATTCCATGGCTCAACGTACCGTTCACCAACTGGAACGATGCAGCAACAAAATGGATACTGCCAAAACCTCTACACCAGCGAAATTGGCTCAAAGGCGGAACAAATCGAACCAATTTATGGAGGAACCCGTTCGATGTACTGCAAATCACCACCACTCACCCGCGCTAATTTGAACCGTTCACAATCGGTCTACACCAAAAGCAACACGGCTATTAATCGCGAATTCTTACCAAGAGGAGGCCCACTTGTGCCAGCCCAGAGCTTGTATCCACTCCGCGTGAATGCTCAAAACTCACACTTGCAAAACCAAAATGTTCAAAATCAAATGCAACAACGCTCGGAAAGTATCTATGGCATTCGTAGTTCCATGCGTCATGAGCAGCGTCCAATGCAACCTCAACAACATAACGAAAACTCAGCCGCCGGCTTCCAATCGGTTTATGGTACACGGAACAATCCAAGCCCAGGCAACGACTTATGCAAATTCGAACGCGAAGGACCACGTGAGGAGCAAAAAATGTACGTAACCCGCCGACCAGAATCTGTCTATGGAATGACCAACAAACGTTCAGGACAAGCAACTCAATGCGCATCAGATGACAGTTCATACGGATCTTACCCACCATCATCTTCCACACCAAATACACAAACGAGCAGCCGTACGCCAAACTGCGATCAAATCATGCCCGGCAACTTTGTCCAAAATCAACAACAACCGACGAATGGTCCAATACGATCAGAGATTCGATCCGAACGCAAACCATCGATGGGCACGATGGAACCACGAGTAAACTACGGACCAACACCAATGCAACCAAAACAAATGCACAGTGGAAACAATAACGGCGCTCCACTTACTCATCAGTACAATATGCAACAAATGTCTAGACCATAAGAAAAAATGACCGTTTCTTAATGCGTTTTGATTCGATTGTGTAGATAATTTATTTGAATTTTTTATACGAAATCTTTCACAACAATGTATTTATTAAAATAGTAGACTGCTTTAGATGTAAGCTCATTTTAGCCCATGATTCATTCATACGTCGTAAAAATAGCATAGAAACCAAAACCGTTGATTGTACGAGAACGAACGTACTATTTTCTACAAATATAACCATTTATTACAGGTTACCATACGAACAAGACTACTAAAAAATCAATTCAAATGAAACCACATGAAATTCGAAATCATTTTGTTACTCTTTTAATCATATTTTTTTGCATAAACTTTTATATTCGGCTGTAAATATAATATTTAAATTATATTTAGTTTATCCAACTAGCGAGAAATCCTTTTCATATCGATTAAATAGAAATGTTAGAATTAATTCGTGTTCATAAGATATGTAATGAAAATAAATCGAATACAAAAAATTGGAAATCAAGGGTTTTTGTTTTGCATTTTGCAATTTTGCCTCTATAAATATAAAATCTTCAATTTAAACATTAACTCCACTATACGTAACGTACATCGAAGCCCTTCTCTATCTCTCTTATTGAATGGTCCGGTTCTGCTCCATTCCCCGCTATCTCTTTTGAATTTGACAACTTGAGATTTGTGCTTGGTGGCAGCACTGGTAAGTGTATAGCGACGATGCCGATGATTTGACATTTGTATTTAATTACAAATAGACTCTCACTGTGTACGAAGCATTTGTGTTTTATGAGAATATACGTGGATTATTGCAAATAAATACTCACAAATCCGCTTGTGTTTATGCGTAGAAAACGATTGCATTAGGTACAGTGGACAAAATTATGTGGAAAATAATCTTTTTTTCTATCAATATCGAAGTAGTTGCTTAAAAAATACATTAAATTTATTGTAAAAAAAAGTTGGGTTATGTCAATTGGAGTTTGTTTAGAAGTGTTTTCATAAATTTACGCCGATTCTCATGAAATACCCATTGTATTAGCTAATTAGAGAATTGAAATGTGAACTTTATCTTCCATTTTCATCGATAGGCAATGAATATTCCTCCGGGCAACGTTCAACCCATGCCAATGGGCAGTGGTTTTCCCGTTCCGGTGTTTAGTATGCCGCCGCCCGGTTTTCCACCGCCAGCAACATGTGAATGGTCGGAGCATAAATCACCAGATGGTCGCACTTACTATTATAACAGTATCACAAAACAGAGTGCTTGGGAAAAACCGGACGAACTAAAGACGAACGCCGAAAAACTACTATCCTCATGTTCATGGAAAGAGTACTGCTCGGAAAATGGTAAAGTCTACTACTATCATGTGACAACAAAAGAATCGCGCTGGGACATTCCAACGGAACTCGAAGAAATTAAAAAAAAAATCGTCGAAGATGAGTGAGTATGCATGAGAAGAAGAAAAACACATTGCGTTGGTTCATATTTGACCATATTTTCATTGAATTTATTAATAGGCGAGCTGCCAATGCGGCAAGAGCAATGGCTGCTTTAACGTCGTCAACTATGTCAGGTGTTTTCCCTCCAATCGCCGCGGCAATGCCATTGATTCCACCAATGACAACGGTGCCACCAGCGATTCTACAAACTAAAGGTAGATTTTCATTCAAAGTGTTCTTGATTTTCAAGTATGGTGAAAATTTCAACCTATGGTGATTAAAAACGCTCTTTCATTACAGTCAATACATCCAACACGAGTTCACCAGCTGAGAATGGAATCGATTCCAATGAAAATTCATCGTCTGCAATGGATCAAGCCATGGCAGCCACTCTAGCGGCTATTGAAATTCCTGAATCGCAAGATAAAAATGGTATTCAATTCACACCGTTTCATTCATTAACTTGTGCTAATCTCCATGAATCACCATTTCAGACAATGATGCCGATGCAAATAAATCGATTCCCAGTCCGGAACAGGCAAAAGTTGAATTTAAAGATAAAAAAGAAGCAATCGAAGCGTTTAAAGAATTGCTTAGGGAAAAGAATATACCATCAAATTCGACGTGGGATAATTGCATGAAAATTATTTCCAAAGATCCACAATATGTCAATTTTAAAAATTTAAACGAACGAAAACAAGCATTTAACTCGTACAAAGCACAAAAACTCAAAGACGAACGTGAAGAGCAACGTTTACGTGCGAAAAAAGCAAAAGAAGATTTAGAGAAATTCCTCATGAGTTGCGATAAAATTTCATCGACCACCAAATACTATAAATGTGACGAAATGTTTGCCAATCAAAAGATTTGGTCGAATGTTCCGGATCAGGATCGTCGTGACATTTACGAGGATTGTATGTTTAATTTAGCGAAGCGGGAGAAAGAAGAAGCGCGTGTGATGAAAAAGCGAAATATGCGAGTTCTATCGGAAGTGCTTGAGTCAATGAATTCAATCACGTACCAAACGACTTGGTCCGAAGCACAAGTGATGCTGTTGGAAAATGCGGCATTTAAAAATGATGTCAATCTGCTTGGCATGGACAAAGAGGATGCCTTGATTGTTTTTGAGGAGCACATTAGAACACACGAGCGCGAAGAAATTGAAGAAAAGGATCGTGAGAAGAAGCGAATCAAGCGGTTACAGCGCAAAAATCGTGATGCATTTTTGGCATTACTCGATTCATTGCATGAAGAGGGCAAACTGACGTCAATGTCATTGTGGGTAGAATTATATCCACTCATTTCGGCCGACCTTCGGTTCTCAGCCATGCTCGGCCAGCCAGGATCAACGCCATTAGATTTATTCAAATTTTATGTAGAAAATCTCAAAGCTCGATTCCATGATGAGAAGAAAATTATTAAAGAAATCCTAAAAGAGGCCGATTTTGCGGTCAAGGCTGATACCTCATTCGAACGGTTCGCAACGATTGTGTGTGAGGACAAACGATCCGCAACATTGGATGCAGGCAACGTTAAACTCACGTACAACTCAATGCTGGAGAAAGCGGAAGCAATTCAGAAGGAACGTTTGCGCGAGGAAACGAAACGATTGCGTAAACTGGAGAATGAACTTAAGCAAATGTGGCTTGATGCCGGTCTTACGTCCGAATCGAGCTGGGAAGTGGCCAAAAAAGTCGTTGTCAACACCGAAGTATATGATACATATGCGAAGGAAGCATCGGCTGAAAAACTGTGGGAGGACTTTATACGCGAAAGTGAGGATTCTTGTACGCATCATCATTCGCGGTCAAGGAAATCGAAGAAAAATAAAAAGCATAAAAAACGGTCTCGATCCAGCTCGAAATCGGTAGGTTATCAATAGTTCACCATTGAATGGTTGATGTTCGCATTGAAATTTCATACGGGATACTTGATTCTAATTCGTTGTTTCATACTTTTTGTTTAGGCTTCCGAACTGTCTGAAGTGGAGTACGAAAAGGTGAAAAAATCAAAACGATCAAGGTCACGTTCGGTAAGTGATTTGATAATGATGGAAAAAAGTGTTCAATTGAATCCTAAAATTCATGCTTTTGCATGTTACAGAGGTCTACCAGCACGATAAGTTCGTCCAGCGAAAAGAGAAAGAAGTCCAAAAAGAAGAAGCATCGCAAGCACTCTCGATCGGTAAATTGAACAAATCTGAACCACTTCCACTGGATTGTTTTCAAAAAAAATTAATGTTTTTTTTCCTCACTCAACAGGTATCATATGAGTCGCCATCGAACGTGCAATCGGCGGATAAGCTATCGCCAATGCTTGAACCGTTGTCACCGGCAACGCCGACCACGCCCGAAAAGAAGAAAAAAAAGAAGGATAAAAAGAGAAAGGACAAAGAGCGCATTAGACGATCGGTCAGTGGTACACCGCCGCCAATATCTACATCAAATCGAGATGGTAAAGCGTGAAATGAGTGAGAAAGAAAAAAAAATTCAGGAAAGTTCTAATCCGTGTATCCCCGTATCATAGATTCACCGTTGACCAAAAACACAGACGACCAAGCGCTTAGCGAATCTGAATTGGAATCACGACGAGCTGCTCTGCTGGCTCAACTTAATATGCAAATGGATGAATAGCAAAAAATTTGATGAATTGTTTTTTTTATCCATTGTATATCGACATACTGCTAAGAGTTGATGGTTTAAATTCGCGATATTTTTTAACAAATTTTTCATAATTCCAAACAACAACAATTTTTGCTTAGGGAACCGTATCGCTTACCAACATTAGTCAAAATAAAAATCACACTTAAGAAGAAAAAAAAGAAAGGAAAAGAAACACAACCACATTTTTTTGACTCTTTCAGTACATTTTTTTTTATTTGGCGTCTTCAACAAGTAGCTTAAACAAATTATTGAGAAAAAAAAGGTACGACAATTCGGCTTCTCAAAACATTGTTTTCTTATAAATTTCTTTGTTTCTAAGAAGAACAATAAATGACTTATAACAAGTGATGATAATTTCATATATCTTTCTCTCATTCTTATTTCTCTGGTCTCCTGCCATTTTGATCGTGCTCCAGTTTCATTACATTCTTTTTTGGAGACTAAATTTTCTTCTACATATTTATTTTGTTAAAAAAATATATCAAAAAAATCATCAAAACAACATTTGTTCGATGTTTTCATTCCAATTCTCATTCAAACGTATACATATATATATGATCGTTTTTCTTAATCGCTTTATTGTTTCCGACAAACATTCAAATTAAAAAAAAAATACAAAAAAAATTGACACAAAAACTATAAATTTTCTTTTGATGATTTGTTAATTGGTGGATAGATGTGAGTGTGTGCATTGAGATTTGCATGCGTATTAGTGTTGGTGCAAGAAGTTTGTTCAGTCGATATTGTTTGTGCGTGATGGTGCCGCAAATGTGCACCCATTTAGATTTGGTTAACGCGTCTCACACGTAAGCCAGTCGGCTTTTGTTTTCCTTTAGCCCGATTTTGCGGTGTCTTTGGTGAAGCAATACTTTTGTACTTTTGAATGCTAGAATTAAAAGAATGGTGCATGGGTGAGATAAAAAGAGAAGTGGTGAGCATGTTATTTTCTAATTTGTAAGCATTAATTTTCACTGAAAATGATCACAGTCTATGCTGGCCGATGTACTACTGCTGATTGGCCAAACGAATATCTCTTTGTAAAGCGATTAAGAATCTCTTCAACTAGACTCCTATCAACGATACTTCTTGCTTTATGCAAATTGTACGTGAATTATTCAACTTTATGAGATAATATTGTGCCAGCAGTATTGTGTATGGGTTAGTAACTAAAACGGGCAAAGGCTTAATTAATGCTGAAGCTAACTTACATTTCCGCATTAATGGCCGCGAGTTCTTTTCTCCAAAGATCGCGGAAATCAATGCTAAAATTCGCCCATAACTCGAAAAACTGGCTTGGCGTGCATTCATCGATGGTACCCGTTTTTGGAATGTGCTTGAAGTAGTCCAACATTTCTCGAAAGATGACCTTGCATGTTTTCAGCTGCTGGAATTGGTAATCAATTTTATTGGTAGCAATTTGCACAAATTCCTCGGAAATATTTTTGAACGGCTGGATATTTTGATCGGTTGATGCATCAATAACCACATTCATTTTTTGTTTGATGTCTGCAATACAAAAAAATACAGTGTAATTGAAAAAAAAACAAACATAATTGACTAAATTGAACAAAAATTTGCTCGATTTCATGGTAATTCATGAATGAAATTCGTTATTCATATCCATAATTCATACCTTCAATATTTCTGCGAAGCTGTTCAATTTGCTCGTTCAAATACTCGAAATCAACGATCGAAGCGCTTTTCACATCGTCTGCATCGGGCACTGGAAAGATAATCTCCTTCGGTTTCAGTCCGCTTTGCCTCCGTTTGCTAATAAACGTTTTCACAATGAAGTGTAACAATGTGATTTTCTTGTCTTTGGATTTGACATCTTTCAACTTGTTGAGCACATCCAGTCCAAAGCCATCCGCCTGGCCTCTATACCTATTACCACCGTTCATGAAATTGCCCAGCGTTAAAATGATTGCGAACAAATCGTTGAGATGGTCGTTCTCCACGAGGAATTCACACAGATTTGTGATTGTTTTGATCTTTTGTTCGACTTGAGCGTTTGCCTCCTCAAACTCATTGCGGAATATGATACAAGCGATTCGTTCGGGTGCACATGATATTTCGGAAAATTTCAACAGAAAATTTTCCGGTCCATCTAACGGAATGTTTGACGGAGCATTTTTTAATGCTTCTTTGATCGCTTTCAATTCATCGGCCGTTGCTTGGTGCTCAAGCATTTGCTGCAATAAATCGAGGCCAATATTTGATAAATCCCAGTTGTAGATCGCTCTCTGAATCACTTGTGGATCGATTCGATGTCGATACAAGCTTTGGGAGAAAATTCCAACACTTTGCGAACGTTTATGGTCCAGCACTTTGATCACCGTTTTCTTGGGCAGTTTGGTCACTTCACGCGGTCTCTTTGGTGTTGCTTGGCGGGCAAACAATTCCGTGAAATCTTCTGCATTTTCCAAAATGGTCTCATCAATCTTTTGCCAGAGTTTTTCTCGTTTCTTCGTCGTTGACATGTCAACTTTCGGTTTCACGTTTTCTTCCTCTTCGTCATCTTTTGGTATTAGGATACGTGTCCAGAATAAGTTGATCATTGGCTTTGGTGGGTGTTTGGCGGCTTTTCGCAGAGCTATTTCAATGAAAAATTGGGGAAATGTAAATGAATGATGAAGTTAAGTGACCAAATAGATTCTTATTCAACGTACTGTCACTTTTGAACCACATATTTCCGGTTGGTAGGGGCAATGGTGGTGGACCTGGGATTCCGTTCATGGGAGGCGGTGGAGGTACACAAAACGATGATGCACTAGATAAAATGGTTGTAGACGGCGCTGCAACACTTAGGTTGTTCGGATGTGATGTGGTTGGTGTGTCCGGGGCAATTGGTTTGTCAATCGTGATGTCAATCGTTGTCTTGGTTGGTTGTTCATTGAATATGAAGGGCGATGGTGGAGGTGGAGGCGGCGGTGGTGGTGGTGATGGAGTTGCTGCAATGATCTTTATCGGTTCGGGTGCTTTCTCCTTCTTATGAGTTGACTCCACTACATCTTCAGTTTGCGTAGATATTTCGACATAGACTTTCTTCAACATATTATCACAGTCGCTTTTAAGTTCAACGTTTTCCAAACGATCGGCACAATCAACTTTCGATAGAACATCCCGAACAGGTTCCACATGATTCTTGTTCACGTGCTCGGCATCTGAACTGATTGACTCGATTCCGTTTTGTTGTGCATTGGTTTCAGCAGCCAATTCGCGTGACAGCAATTTGGTTTTTAAAGAGGCAAACGACTCCTCCTGTCCATTGGAAGTCAATGTTAGTGTACTCATATTCAGTGTACCTATGTTTTGGCATTCAATGATTTCCGAATCAATTGGATGCAAATTTCGTACACATTCTTTCTTTGGTTCATTTTGTTGTTGTCGAGATAATTCGATGTGCGTCCATTGGTACATTTCGTTCGGCTGAAAAATAATCACACAGTTGATTCAAGTAATACCATTCATTTGATGAAATTTATTGGAAGAGTCGAATATATGGAGAGTTACAGTTGGAGAGAGACTTACACAAAACACATTCTTATTCTTTTCATCAAGGTCAACTATTTGTTTCAAAACACCGGCAGCTATCAAATGCGTACAAACTCCCGAAATAAGCAATTCAACCGTATTCAAATCGATTTCACTTAATTCCAGAGACTTGGCTATCGAGCTGCTCACCCATTTCACAAACAATTGACCTGTTTTAGGGGAAAAAAAAGAAAAAAATTGGCATTATTACTTTATGCGATGGGAATTAATTCAATTTTAACAAAAATGAGATACAAAATACGAATTTCCTCAGTATGCAAGATCAAGGCTATATTCGGTCATACACAGAATTGATTGACTTTGATTTCGAACATTTCATCATTTCGATACAGAAATATTCACTAAATGAATTTGACTCAGTCATAACCATTCAAAGCCATTTCTAATTTAGGCTCAGAATTATTTGATTATTAATCAAGCAATGAAAATACAACGCATAAAACCATTGAAAATGATTTATCTATAAATATGGAGCATTTGTAATGAAATTAATTAAGCCAATAAAGTTTGAGAAATGTGGTCTCCTTTCAGTCTGCTTCGTGTTCATAGTTGTATTTTTAGTGCAATATTATCACGCTAATCCACCTAAATGTTAAATAAGTCAATTCTTTGGCAGTGAAAAGATCAAGTAACAAAGACTAAGTGAGATTTCATCAAAACGAATTCCGCCGCAATCAAAATATTTATCATTTATACGTCTGATCTTATCATATAAACAAAAATTTTGAAAAAAGATAAATATTTGCTTCGCATTCCATCAAGTCCATTTTGATTGCACACAAAAGCTTTTTACAAAACATTTGTCACTCAGTCAGCTCTGACAAACAATGTTCACTGATTACCTGACTACAAACCAGCCTACAAATGTACATATAATTTTTTTTTTCATTTTTGTTTGAGCTTAATTTGATTTTGTGATTCGAGCACGGAAAAAGATACGGTTCAGAAGAACGACAGCGTTTCGACAATGACAACAACAACAATAACGAAAAAAAACATGAGCATTCTTCACGATACGCAGAGTAAATGTTTCTTCCTCCAATGCAATTGTACAAAGAAATAATGATACCAAATTTATACGTTTTTTTCTCTTCTCTCTCTCCCTCTCTCTCTCTTCGAGGGAACGTTTCACTTGATTTAATCGGTTTATTCACTGCATCGTCATTTCAACTGAATATCAGAACAACACATCGCAAATCATGTTTTTTTTTCTTCGTTTCTTTTTTTTGCGTACGGAATTCGTTTCCTTCATCATGTATATGTAGTCGATGCGATTTTCGAATGGCAACAGAATAAACAGTTATAAATATTTCTTTTGCTGCACGTGTGTTTGTTTATATTTCGTTCATTAATTATTTTGTCACATCGATGTTCTTTTATTTGGACTGATATTTTGGCTTGGATTTTATGTTTATTTTTTTTCTGCTGCTTGACTCAGCTGTTACTCGTTAATCGGGTGATAAACAAATAGCCGTTATTCGATTCTTCATTCAATTATTATCGCGCGAAGCGATGTTTCCAATCGCATTTCATCGTAAAACATATATGGCTTCGGTATGATTAAGCCCACAAATTCATAAATTGAAATTCTTCGGCAATAGTTAATTGCTGCCGATATTACCGATGACTTTATTTGTTTAGCCTTTAACGTCACTTTCACATCGAATATCGAAATAGCTTCGTCATGTTTTGGTTTGATTGAATCTTGCATCTATACAGTGCAAAAATTGTTTTCGCTTTGTTTTTATTTTGTTCGAATATTTCAAGGAGAAATTTCCACCCATGACGATTAACATGATAAATCATTCATACAATCTAAGTAGATTCTAAATGGATTCAGTTCAATGTCTCCCCCTTTCTCGTTCGCCTGACTGCGTCTCCGCATCGCTGGGAGACACAATGAATTCCCTCTGTGAATGTGCATTCGTTGCTGGTTTGGCTGGTATGTGAGATGGCCCGCGCGCGCATTTCACTTGCATTCAATTTCGTCGACTTTGAATGCAAAATAGAGTTTAGTGCCCGGAAAAATTACTCACTGGAAACAAAAATATCATGTAAGTGTCTATTGTATACGCTCACACATATATGCATGTATTCGTATGAGTGCTAAACAAACACAGGATGTACCCGTGACGCCTGACAAATTTGACTAGGTTTCGTTTGCATTCACTAGAACACACAATACATACACGGTATGAGCGGTTGGTTCGACAACAAAAAAAAATTCAAAGTCAAATGCTATGAATTTTCAACACTAAGTTACCAGCTTTTTCCGGACTAGTGATTCCATGATTGCTATGTTTTATTTTGGAATGAAGTTAAAAACAAATCCAATCCATAAAAAAGCCTATTCTGTGCTTCAGATAATAACGATGGCTAGAATTCAGTCATAAAACATAGGTAAATGTTTTATTCAATTTAAGACTGAATCTCTTCCAGGTAACACGATGGAACCAATCTGATTTTGACGAGTTTGATTCGAAGCTACCTCATAAACATATGGCTTTTTTAATGCGTTTGTTTCTATTCATTACTCGTCATAATAGTTTTGTTATGGTTCTTTAAATTTGTTATTGGTTACATGCGTTTTCACGGTAAGATTTTCCTTAAATACAGCTCATGAGCACTTCGATTGTGTCGTCTTTGATCCGATCTTACATTGTTAAGAGTCGTAATTATATCACCTTCTTCGGTAAACAAGACAAGATGGCATGGCAACCAAATTGATCGACATCAATACTAATAACAAACACAGAAGTTGAATCATTAATGTGAACTCACCTTTAAATTGCTCATAGGCACTAAAATGTAATTTTTCTGGTACAAATGAAGGGCGTGCTGTTTTTTCTGTTGCACAGTCCGCATTTTTCATTTGATCGAGCGTAAATGAAATGACTTTTTTCAGCACACTTCCGTCCTCTGGCGCTGGCATTGTCACTGGATTTGTTGAGTTTGATTGATGCTGGCCTTTCGTACGAATCGGTGCGATTGCTGTAACATTCGATCCAAATACAACTGTTTGATTGCCATAGTGGTTCCCATTCGGTGTTCGTACGTTATTGTTGTTTATGCAACGATCTTTTGGCGTTGCATCAATTACTGTCAAAGATAGAGCCCAAAGAAAAATCACGATGATGTTAATTGGGTCGAAAAAAATTTAAATTTTACTTATCTATTCGAAATCGGGTTCAAATTGAATCGTTCAGTTTGGGTTATGTGAAAGATCAATTTGAAAATAAGCATTTTTGGTTTGATGGGGAAAAAAATTTACTGACAACTCAAACTTACCGTGGAACTCGGGCACTTTTGGCGTTAGATCATGCAGTTCCACCTTTTTGATGCGGGCCACATTGAAAATACCATGATCGTAGACATCCTTTGTGATCAGCGGTGTGGAGGTCATCATTTGTGAATTATTTCGATATTCGGCCGGTTGCACAGACATCTCCATAAATGTCTTCAAGCAATTACCATCGAATAGGCCGGCCTTACATGTGCAGGTGTGTTCCGGTTTCTTGGCTTGATCACCGCGTATATTGATTTGTGATGCTCGCACAATTGATAAATGTTGCAATTTCGGTAGCCTACTGAGAAATTCACTGCTAGCTTGCCTCAGTGGTCGCAACCGTTGACGAACCGATCGTGTTGCTTCCAACAGACGAGCCGATGCTCCGATACACGTTTCATACACTGAATTTTTTGTGCTATTGGTGACCGTCTCATTAAGATCATCCGAATCGGTGGCAAATGAGTAAAAATCCACCGCTGTTGAGTCGGCAAACGTATCGGATGTTAGACTGCTTCGTGGTGTCAAATAGGTGGTTATATTCGACTTAGGCGGTGTGACTGACAGACTCGATCGCTGTGAAGCCGTTGATGAGCATGAATTTAAAATTGGCGTTATACATGTCGAGTCTGAAAAACCGAAACACACGAAAAAAAAAATAAACAAACAATTATATCATTCCATCCATTTCCTATGCCACTATTGTGTTCGCGACGAAAGCGATAACAAAGAAATGAAGATTTATTGTTGTGTTGTGCTGAGTTGCGTTGTGTTGAATTGTGTGCATGGTAATGCAAAATGTTGAAGCAAACGAAACCCATTAATTAAAACCTATAGCGAAATGCGGCAGAAGAGGATACACAAACAGTGCGAAGCAAAGCAAGGCAAAACAAACAAACACCAGAGACAAAAATCACAAAAGTTCACTATGTTAATTAATTGGGGCGCGAATGCGCAACGACGGCACTGGTTTTGACGCTATTTATATATTGCGAAAAGCATCACCAAAATAATTCAGATCATCGCTTTCCCACATAAAAATTCCATGATTGCTGTTCGAAAGCACCTTTTGTTCACACACGCACGCACGCACGCATTTTTTTTTCTTCTCTCTCCCTCAATGTGAGTTCAATGTTAAGGAATTTCTCGATCGATTTGTAACCAACGAATAGCGGTTTTACTTTTTGAATGATTCGATCGTGTCACTCATTAATTCAATTTTCGATTTATTTGCATCAGCGCGCAATTATCCCGAATAATGAATAAACAAATGACGGACAAACATAAATAATTGTCCGACATGTTCGAATTAATGGCACACAAATTAGACAGATGGCAATAACCTTTCGGTGAATATTTTATTGATACACATGAGAGAAGAAAAAAACGGTTTCAGCATCGAAACCAGTAAAAAATCATTCATTCACTTCACATTGAACAACGATAACAACAACAAAAACACACACCAGTTCCGTATTTCCAGATATATCAATCACATCCATCATATATTCATTCGGAACGTGAAAAATTGAATGCCCGACACAAAAAAAATGCGGTGAAGCGAATGGTTTTGATCAGCGCACACGAATTAAAAACAAGTCCAGTTCAACAAACGGTGTGTGTAGAAACCAACCAAAAAAAAGTGGCCATTTACAAATCTGTAAGTCGATGTGTGGAATAATTACCCGAAAAGTAAAAGCAACCAGTTGATTGCACTGTTTCGTTGTTTATCGTTGTGCTTATTTCTATTTTCACGCTCTATCTTTTGTTTCACTCTTTAGAAAATCGAAATTTTTGTTTTTATGCGCACGCTATCAGAGATGAAAGGTATGGTCATCAAAAATGATATACACACAGAAATTAAGATACGAACAAAAAACACGCACAGTTAAATCAAAAAGCGTAGTAGACATTCACTAAGAACAGTTCGGAATGGAATTCGTCATATGCTTTGTCATGCACAACACCAGCAACAGCAACAGCAGTAGTAATAGCAACCCATGAAACACAAGCATGAATGAGAATGAACATGTACATGAATAGAATTTTGTCGCTGCAAAATCGTGCAAATACACGAGATAATATGACTTAGTCACCTATGTCAAATAAACACGATCCATTTGCTGGTCCCTTTTTGTGTGTGAAACGGATTAAAATATTCCTTTTGAAAATACGTTACTAACGTTGCAGTCTAAGATTAACTCTTATCACTTAAATACACAGTCAATAGCAATTTACTGTGAGTGATCGGCTGATGAACTTTTCACACTATGTTTTCTTCCCTTCTTATCAACTTCTAAATTTACTCCGAACTAAAGTCTCTGACTTTTTCGTCGTTCGTCTCAAGAAAAAAAAACTTTTTCCGATTTAAATAATTCAATGCAAATTCAACGGCTTTTCTTTCTTCTTCTTCACTGGGCCACTTTTTTTCTCTCTCTCTCTCTCGCTGAGTCGTTAAAATCATATAGTCGTAAGTCAATGTTGTAGAGCGCGCACATGTAATGTGATGTTATGTCGACGAGGTTCAAACGTTGACTGAGTGAACAAGAAATAACACGTTCACCAAACTATTGCCGACATACACACAGAGCAGCAGCAGCAGCGGCAACAGTCAGACTCTCAACTCAGCCCGTCAGTAGTAGCAAGTCAGTGTAAAATCACACACTGAATCACAATTACAGAAATGAAATGAAACAGGCGAATACACCAAATCAAAACACAAAAACAAAACAGTACACAGTGTGAGCGCTTGTCGAACAATCATCATTAACAAGTGACCGAGGGAGATGAGACTTGTTGTTGGATTCACAGGCCAGGCCATGATTTCAAATGAGAGGAAAATCGAATAATAAAGGAATCACATTATGATATAAAGGTTCAATCGCATCTCTCATTCTCTCATACAAACTGACGAAAATACAGCAAAATGTGCCTGCTGCCTTTGTGGTAAAACTCGTTTAGATATGAGCGCGGTTTATGCACTGTTGATAATTCCGTGATGCGGAACGTTTTGAATTCGGAATGCATTTTATTTTCTTCTTTAAACCATTTTTTTTCTTCTGTATGAAGACATTTTATTAATACCATATGATGGCTTTGTAATTGTGTATGGAAAGGTGAATTCATTCTTTCTTCTTCGCCTTCTGATAAACTGATACAGCCAAAATTAGCGTTACTTGAACCTGTTACAGCTGGCCGGGTTCTGGTTTAGTTTTTGCCATCTCTCAGGGGAAATTGCAATTCAGTTTCAGTTTGTGTCTTCCGTGGTGTTTTGTGCTGGCGATGCGTATGCCAACGTTCTAATTTCAAAGAGATCATGTGCACACACAAAACGATTAGATGAGTTAATTCGGGGGAATGCTGCACGGTTGTTTAAGCAGAAAATCGAGAATCGGAAATTCCGGAGAAAAAGCATATTAATTTCATGAATTTGAACAATGAACAGTTTTATTTCAGTTTCGATTTGTTCATTTTAGAGGCGAAGACACACTACAGTTCATCACTTTATCAACTCATAAAATGGCTGGTGAATGTATTTTCTGTCATCACGGCATTGTGTTTTCGTTTCTTCGCCTGTTTCGTATTTGCTGCGGCTCGTTATTGTATTCAAATATGTGAGCGCAAACTAAATTTGCCTATGACTTTTCGTTGCTTCGCTCACTAAATGTTATTATCTTGTTTCAGTTGTTTTTTAATGAATTGTGTGTGTGCTTCATTCTATTGGCTTTGGTGCGGCTGATTTTTTTTTTCATACGATACGGTTTCTTTTGAAAATGCTTTTTTTCCTTCTTTCTAACCAAATATGCGCTACAATCAACCTCACGATGTTCTGTTGTGTGTTAAATGCGTTCGTTGATGATGAGAACCAAAACGTTGATCACAATAGGCAAAGTGCCAGATAATAGGGTTAAACATATTCTATGGTATTTGTCTGTTCACTTATTTATCATCGAATACCGATATACCGCGCCATGTGCGCGCGCGTTCTTCGTTCCATACACACCATACCAATATTATGATGCGTTGCACGCTATGCGGTACATTTTACCATGCCATAAACGAATCACGCTTGTTCGGTTTGCACGTTATTGTTGTTGTATCCCGGTTGTCGTGCACTTGAAAATTGAATATGGAGAGAGAAAAAAAGAATCACATGAACGCAGCAACACGGTGGCAAGAACGACAGGCCGGTGTATACAATCACATACCGGCTTTTTTGATTTGTGTTCATGCTGCTTGCATTTAATGTGTGATACATACATAAAAAAAGTGGTTGAAGACTAATGCGAAGACTATGCACAAACCCGATACTGTTTTGTGATAAAACTGGGAAAAATTACCAACGTTGCAATGAAGAAGGAAAAAAAAGCCGGAATTCGTATAAGTTATGCTGCGTGAGAGATGTGAATTTCGAAATAGAATTAGAGAGAAATGTAGAAATGAAAACAGAAAAATACTAATGATGGAATCCTCATTCGCTTTTGCTTGGATTGCTTTGTTTCCGATACAAATAGAAAAACGTCTATCGCGCATCATCGTCGTCGTTGTGTTTCGTTCGCATGATTTGCGGGAAGTTTTGCGATACATATTTTTCTTATGAGTAAATAATTGCTTGGCTCCAGCCACCTTTTGCAAGCCTACTGCCAATCGCTAGCATACACTGCTGTGTGTGGTGTTGCAATCATGTATGTTTTTGTCGCACATTTGATTGTTCTCTATGCGATTTCCAGATTGCTTTTTTTTCGTTTCGTTTTGCATGCGCAATGTTTTTTATTCACACTGCTTTCTTCTATGCTACTCGGTTATTGAACGCCTATGAACTGTTTAATGTCTTGAGTAAATTGTTATTAAATTTTAATCACTCAATCCTTATACACATTGTTTCTTTTACTCTCTCATTCGTCTTCTCAAGGCTTTGCCACTTTGTATGTGTTGAAGCATTTATTGAACGTTGAAAATTAATCAATAATTTCATGATGATGGGCGCATTGAACTAGGTCAGCGTTATGTTTTATTTTACGACTAGCACAACATTTTTCATTTTGTTTCCGAACGGAAGGAGACATGCAATTGACATCGAACGAAAAACCGATAGCTTACCTAAATCATTGACATTTTTCGATGGTGTCACGGATCCAAGATGTTCGTTTGGTGTCCGATCGTCATTTGGTTCACGGATGAATAATGGACTCGAATATGAGCGTTGAATGGCTTGATCTTTCATCATACGCGCCATTTCAATAGATAATTCAATGTCGTGTTAAATTCAATACTTATTTTCTACATATGATTTTGTTTTACAAACACAAAGTTTCACATACAAAAAAAAACTACACAGAATGAAAGGTGACATGAACAATACGGTTTTCACTTTTTGGACTTTCTTCGATTCAGCGCATTATCTTTTCCTTTTCTTATTCTAAATCAATTTCACATTGTTCAAATCCTATGGATTTTTTGATGGCTTATTTACTCTCTTTCACAACGTAGTTATCACAATATACAAAATTAAAAATAAAATCATTTAATACACTAAGACGGACGAGCGAAACATTTAAAATAGATGAGTGCTAATTTCTAACTGAAACAAACACGAACATTTATCATTGTGCTGGTCAGCACTTGTGTTCAACAGGCACAGACAAACCGATATTGCCGAAACGCAACGAGTGCTGTGACAGTTAGTTTACATGAACTGTGTGTTCATTTTACTCTTTCAAACCAATCAAACGGCGGTAAGGATTTTGGTTGACGCTCTCTTGATTTATGTTACGTTCCGTGTAAGTTGATGCGATGTTTATGTATTGATATGGCGCATGACATTACCACCTAGTTTGCTTTGTACACAGACCATTTTCACTGCAGTGGTATTCGTTAATGGTCGAATTTCAAATTGCCGATAGTTTTCGATGACTTTTGTATTGAGATAATGTTCGACGCTACGAAATGAACCATTTCGTTTGATGTTAGCTAGGCTCATTGAAATTGATGAGATGAGACGATTTAAAGGAAATTACGAAAAAAAATTTGTTTCTGTAAATTATTGCGAATAAAATCATAGAAGATATTCCAAGTTGATAATTTTACCTTCTGATTTCCATCTTTGTAATGAAGTCAAAACAGGCACCGGTCCAAGAAAATGCGTGAAAGCATAAGACGAATTTTCAATGTATCGCACAGAGCTGATATACGTATATCGCTTTCAGCTGGAACTATTTTTGTATTCATGGCTACTGGATATTTTATGAGTTTCTTTTTTTCCATTCTTCGAGTAAAACAAATGAATGATGCATATAGAAATAGAAGACAGTGTATTTTTTATTCTTGTTTTCGGTTTAATCGAATAAAAATATTCAATTCATCATATTTGTTGGTGGTTGAAACCATCTCCTTATGAGTAAGGTTCTGGGAATTGGAATGTAACTTCACGGCCGGTCAATTTCTTGTAGATTGAAGTGAATGTATCGACCTGTAGGAGAACACAAATAAAGAAGCATAGAATGCGTTGGTAAATTTATCAAAACCTAATTAGAGTTGTTAAAATTATTTCGTGTCCAGTAAAATGGACTACAATCAAACACACCTGAAGGATTTTAAGGAACTTTATAACATGTTGAACAGAAAAGAACAGCATTTTGCATTGAAACAGTAATTATTTTTTTCGTTTTTCAGCACACACATTTTCGATTTTTTATATTTTCAGTCAATTATTGAAGGAAAAAACTTCGGGATTGATTGTTTCCATCTCCTCCCCGTCCTCTGCCACCAGTGTTGTCGACGTTCCTAATTCAGAATAATCCATACAACGTGATATTCCGAATGTTTCCTACTAATTTCAACCCGGCTTTTGCTTACCACAATAATCGCAACTATTTTTGATAAGTTTTGAATTGAGTTAATGTTTGATTGCTCGAAATGAACAGTTTTTTCGGCGTTTTTCTCAAAAGGTCAATTAAGCGCATTGAAGTTGATGAAATATTTCAATAGAAATCACTGAAAATATAAATTTGTTTCTTACCACAAACATTGTCAATTATTGCGAATAAAATCATACAAAATATTTTATGTTGATAATTTTACCTTCCAATTTCCATCTTTGTTATGAAGTTCAGAATGCGTATCAGTTCACAGAATGAATGATCGACCATTTCGACAAGAAAACACGTGAAAGCATAAGACGATCTTTGAACGTAACACACAGAGCTGTTATACTTACTATTGCTATCAGCTGGAACTATTTTTGTATTCATGGCTACTGATTGTCTGATGTAGGAGCTATTCAAATGATTTTTTTGTTCATTTTTTGAGTAGAACGAATAAGTGACGTATACAAAAATAAAAGACAGTGTGTTTTTTCATTGTTGTTTTCGGTTTAATCGAATAAAAATATTCAATGCATTATTTTTTGCTGGTGGTTGCAACCATCTCCTTATAAGTAAGGTTCTGGGAATTCGAATGTAACTTCACGGCCGGTCAATTTCTTGTAGATTGAAGTGAATGTATCGACCTACAAGGAAATAAAAAGAAACAAGCACAAAATGCATTAGTAATTTTATCAAAACTTGATTGGATGTCTTAATTCAGAGTTGGTTGGAATAGATTGTTTCCATCTCGTATATCTGATAGTTTCATTTTGAGTAGAAAAAACAGTAAAGTTTTAAATGGATTGTTTTACTTTATGCCAAATATTTAGACACTCATTGATCTGGGAATTGATCATATGAGCAACACGATGGCAATAATTCAAATCGTTCGACCAATTGCAATTATCTATCCACGTTAGAAATGGGTGGAATATTTTTTTAAACTTTTATCAAAGGATTTTCAACTAAATCTTATTGTTCACAACACGTTGCTGCCACTGCTACATCGATCGATCGATTGAACTGGTGTAAAACACTGAATTTATCCGGAATAATGTGTCCTCTTGTAATATCCCACGGATTCGGTGAAATCGAATCAATGTGTAAAGCTTAAGAGGCACTTCAATTTATGCCAAATATTTAGACACTCATTGATTTGGGAATTAATCATACGAGCAACACGATGGCAATTGGAGTCGATGTGGACAGACGGACCAGAATCTATATTTACCTTGTGTTCAATTGTGGTTTGTTGGTTTTTGTCCAGATGAACCTTGATCAATTGCGAGCCGTCCAACTTGACACGGATGCGTTTTCCAACGATTTCAGCTGGGAAAACCAAGTCCTCCAAGATGGCATCGAAGACAGCGGTCAATGTTCGGGAACGTGGACGCTTTTGCTTCAATGGATTGCGAGTGTTACGTTGGGGTTTTGGTAAGATTTTACGTTCGGCAACGAACACAACATGCTTGCCGGAGAATTTCTTTTCCAATTCACGAACAAGACGGGTTTGGATCTTTTGGAAGGCCTTTTGTTTCGGCACTGGAACATAGATGATGATAGCCTGGAAAGAAAATCGGTTCATTAAAAAAATCCGCCAAGTTAAAAACCTTTTAATACATTCGAAAATGTGTTTCAAAATCATTTCTCTTCGTTCGTTACGGTTTCGAATCATATCATTTCTACTTGGCTTTATGTCAACAATGCAAACGGATTTGCACGAGTCAATTTCGCTTTGACCACTTTACAAACACAGACGATTTTTTTAATTCACAAAATTATCACCATTTATATATCCATTTAGTAATTGAATTTACATTAAATGGTAAATAGGAAAATGGTATTCGCTCTATCGCACTTGAGTTGTTCGTTGAAATTTGTGTTTTTAGTTTAACTTCACCGATACACGAGATCAAATGCGAAATTTGAGGTTATTGTCACTATCAACACATTGGTTTGGTTGAACTGAACTAAACACATTTCCGAATGGATTTCATTTGTTATTCACAACTTTGCACACTTGCGATGCGTTTCGCTTACCTTTTTGGTGGCAAATTCCAATTCACGAGCACGTGTGATGTGCAGGTCGCGCAATTGTGGTTTCAATTCGGAGTTCAACTCCAATTCAAGCAAAGCTTGGCTGACGGTTTTTTCGAACTCATCAGGCTCAGCGCCTCCCGCTTTAATGATTTTTGATGCTACCATCTGGGGAAAAAAGAGAAAATTTCCAAAATGTTACTCATTTTATTTCATAAAAACACTTTCACATTCAAATCGAGTTCATGTTTTTGTTAGAAAAGGTAATCCAATCAGGAGTCATTATGGACCATACGAAACACGAAACAATCATCACACGCCAAAGAAGTACAGTTCATTTGCACAACGAAATTTAATCACAAAACATCATGGAAATTTTAGGGCATCGATACAAAAATCAATGCTTTTATTATAGAAATGGCCCTTAGAAATATTTCTTTGACGATATTTGATCACTGTTTCAGTAATTTCACGGATTTTTTCGAAAAAATCTCAAGCACTACAAAGAATCGTGTCATACCTTGCTGAATTTGCCTAGAAGAAAAGATGGATAATACGTCGGACGTCATCCACTGAAACAAAATTCATACGTACGGTTTGACAAGCCGCTAACGTGTACGTAATACGTAACACAAAACTTACCGGTTGACGTTAGGGCTCGTTCTCATGCGTGTGCGGTGAGTCATTTTGAAAGGAAAATTATTCAATTTCACAATTGATTGCATTTATTTTTAATATTTAAGAATATTTTTACCATGATTACAGTATTATCAAAAAAATTAGACGAATTACACAAAAATTCCGCACGAAAAAAAACCGTTTCACACTTGATATGTGAATGATTTTGCTAAAAGAGCGAATTCTGTCTGTGAACAAGACCTACAGTACACTCATTCGTTGGTTCGTTCAACTGTCAGAATTTGCAATCGCATTTACATTTACATTCAGATAGAGATACAAACATTTCGTTTGGTGCGTTTCACAATTGCGGACTCAGATTTCTGTAGAAAATTTTCTTTTTCGTTGATTCATTACATTAAAAACAAATAAAGAAAGCACCATCAACATGTTGATCAAAGTGAAGGTAATGTATATTTTTCGCTAATTTTTGTGATTACTGTGACAGTTCACGGCTTCAAAGTAGCTCGTGTGTTGTTGTATTGCGGCACATCAATGTTTCACCGATTGCAAAGAGCAGATTACGTTTTGTGCCCCAAACAAAAAAAAAACTAATATTTTTTCCACTGATTTTTCAGACATTGACTGGAAAAGAAATCGAAATCGATATCGAACCCACGGACAAAGTCGACCGTATCAAGGAACGGGTCGAAGAAAAGGAGGGAATTCCACCACAACAACAACGTTTAATCTTTTCCGGAAAGCAAATGTAAGGAATTTCTCCCATTGATCAATCCAAAGTGTATTTGTATGGAAAATTATTGCCATTTTTTGTCTTTTTATTTCTTTGTGTAGGAATGACGACAAAACGGCATCCGATTACAAGGTTCAAGGTGGTTCGGTTCTCCATTTGGTCCTGGCACTTCGTGGTGGATTAATCGGCTAAGAAATTAAGAGCAACTTACAGAAAATAAGAAAAAAATTCTCTAAAATAACCAAATTTTTCGCTTCATCTTCATTTCCGATCACCTTGATCTCAACTGAACCGTTGAGCGAAAATGTTTAACCAATTCATCAATAAACTTTAAACAATTTGTATGAAATAAATCAGTGTGTTCATTTTGCATTTATTCTGATAATTGGAACGGAGTTCTTTTGGATTTGATTCTTTGGTACGAAGTGCCTGCCTGCAAGCATCACTTTTTCATTATTTGACAGTTCGTTGATGTTCACTGATGTCTGAATTGCCGCCCTGTGGTTGCCCCCTGAACTAACTGTCAACTATACCGGTTAACGAGCGAAAAGTGGAAGTCTTTGTTTACAGACCATATCGAACATTCACAACATTTGGGTTGATTTTTGAAGAAATTCCATTGTTCACAATTATTTAAATTGAATACATCACATTTTCGAGCGAAAAATAATATATTCCGATAAATATTGTGATCACACGTTTAAGTTTTTTCATTCGATTGTGAAATAACAAGAATCAGTTTGTTTTGTACGTGCAGCAACGACCTACGCAAAATTTTCGATACCATTTCCAATCGCTGAGTCCACATTTTGTTTTATGAATATAGGCTTTGATACGGTTTGTTTTCATTAAACAACATTCAAAATGTATTTTTTTTTTGAGATTATCAATATTATAACCAGGCATTTTCTATTGATGTAATTTTCATTAGAACTAACTTCACTGGTCTATCACGCAATTCAATCTCTTCACAACTAATGACCACAACAAATCACAATGGATCCACAAAATATGGAAGAGGAACAGACGAGCAAAGTAAATGAGCGGCAACAGAACACGGTAACGGACCAACCGCCACCAATCTTCAAACTGATGGACTCTAAGGATTGTGATGGCTTGAATAAATTGTTGGATTATCTGCCAATCGACGATCTACATTCTCTGGGGCAAACATGCGAACGTATGCAACGAGCTGTTGGCCGTTTTTATCAACAACGATTGACAGAACATGTTATCTACCATGATAGCAAATATGTTGGCCTACGAAAATATGCTAAAGTCCTGACTGTTTCAGGCCAATTGACCGAAGTTGATTGGAAGCGGTTCGAATCGGTCAAGCGAGTGCTTTTCTGGTTGGATCTCTTCTCTCACATAAAAAAGATGCCCAAACGAATTCCAATCAAAATCGAACATGCTGCATTTGATAAAGTGTTTCGTTTGAAGAAAAATGAAATTTTTTTTGACGGACTTTGTGCACACCTACAACGTTTGGAGATTTGGGATGCCAATGATGATGAGTGGCTCAGCCGGAAATACCCAAAACTGGAGCACTTTGCGTGGTATCTGGCGGAAAAAACGCACTTATTGCAAACATTTTTCCAACTGAATCCGGCCATTCGTTCATTTTCAACGGTATCATCGTTTTGCTTGTTGAACAAATCCTCATTGAAGAAAGTCAAATTGGACGACCTGTTTATTTTTGGCTCCACACAACCGGCTGTCTGTGATCTCTTGAATACTCTACATTCCAAGGACGTGTACAAACAATTGTATATTACGTCGGATGCCTATCAAGAGAATATTGATCGACTGAACTCGCTGAAATCACTCGTTGGATTCGCCATGTACGATATAATAGAAGGGATCGATTTGTCACGACTAGTAAACCTTAAAGTGCTGTCATTCAAAACGCCTCCAGAGAACATCAAAAACATCACAAACAAAGCGGAACTAGCGCGGAGCCTTGAACATCTCGAAGAGGTTCGTTTTTGGGTGGCCCATATCGGTGACATTCTACCGTTTATTCAATGGTCAATCAAGTTGAAGAAGGTCATCGTCGACAACCCACTTTTGGATGAAAACGGGGCCATCGATTCAGTCGCAATGAATTGTGAGCGTGAAAAACTATTGACGAACACATTGATGGTCAGCAAAGTGACGATTTACATCTCCGAATCGAATTACTTGGCAACAAAGTGGAAAACACCAGAAACAAACTTGAAGATGATCGAAATTCAACGTCGTGCATCATGGGCATCATCTTGGTTTTGGCATTTGGAGTTATTCTGATGGCATGAGTTTTGATTGCTTTCAATTAATCCACGAAAAGTTACCAATGGAATAAACAAATGTTACTTTTTATATTTGAGTTATGAAAATAAACAAAGCGAAATGAATTTAAGTTGAAATATTGTAGGATTAGATGTTTTTGGACTGAATTTTGGATTCAATAAACCATAAAGATTTGTAGGATATGAATTTTGTGTATTTATTCTGATAAATTATATATAGTTGGGAATGAGTTGTTCTGAATTTGGCTTGATATTGAGATGAGTTTACAAAATACGGCCACGGCATTTCTCATCGCCGCACTGGCAAATGAGCACTTTGCCTGGGACACTGCCCACTTCGTAGTTGTAATTCCAGGTGAGTTCGGTGCCGGCTCGAATGTGCGTGGATGCAAAGAATGCCACCCACGGGAATCGCAAATCGTGTGTGTCAACAAAGACATTTTGCACAAAGAGATTCGGTCCGCATGAATGCTGCAATTATAAAAAAATAATAAACGTTAGTATAAAGCTCCTCAGTTTGAATCATATTGTACACTTACGTTGAAATATCTTCCAATATTTCCGGCTTTCTTTGCATCCATAATGTAAACAGATTCTTCCGGTCCGAATAATTTCCGAATCGATTTGGATCGTTCATCGTCTGGATCATCATTCAATGGCATCGTGTTGCTGGCCATGAAATTTTTCGCTTGTCTCACCTCATCGCCGTCATCGTCCGAAGAACTATTCCGATCTTTGCGTTTTGTCGCATCTTTGGCTGTTGCTGCCTCTGACTTTTTGCGTGTGTCAACGGAATTTCGTGTTCGATATCGTCGACTCTCCGAATCTTCACTGCTTGCGGTATAGCTTCTTGAGACGAACTCATCATCACTGTCATCGTTACGCGTACGCCTCGATTCCATTTCAACGTCAAAGTCTTCGTCTTCGTCCGATGTTTCATTCTCCTCTGGAACAACCTCCGGTTCATAACCCTCTTTCATGTTTTCCATTACTTCAATGTAGTCCAATTCCGCGAAATATTCGTCGCCTGTATCAAAAATCAAAAGATTCAAATTAAACGTTTTGAAGAATCACATTTGCATGTTGAATGAGATTGTTTGTTTTTACCTAAATCTCCACCGGCTTCATTAGCATTGCTTTCAGTCAGCAAGTTGCCTGCATAGCAGCAAATGAAGCTACCCTTGGCAACATCGTTCAAACATCTGATGCCCCAGCCACGATTTACCGTTTTAAATACTTGCAATTTCAACTGTATCGGATGCTGAACGACCCGATTTAGACAACTGGTCTTGCATTTGCATCGACTGTTGCATTCGTAAATGCCCGTTGGCACGGGTTCATTGAGACGTTTGTACTGGTAGCCAATGTCTTCGATTGGCGTATCTGGATTTCCATACTTTGAACCTTGCAATGTCAACTTCCAACATGCACATTTCGATTTATCCAAGCAATCATCCGTACAATCACAGCCGCACAAAAACTCGGAATCACAATTCAAATTTACACCTTCCGTTGGGATTCGTTTTGCCGAGTATGTGCATGGCGGTGGCATACTGTTGTCATAACAGTTGACCAGTTGGATTGGCATTTTTTCAATTCCACCTGATAAATCGGGATTTTTCATCACAAACGATTCGATGACATACTCAGCCAGACAATGGATTAACGGATCAAAGGTGAAGTTATCCACATTGAGTTTGCAGTTGGTGATTCGTAGATATTTATGCATTTCGGACATATCTCGCAATCGACGTCCACACGGCGCTCGATAAACGACATATTTCTTATTGAATCTAGTCTTGGAAATCTGTCGTTCGAATCCTGTCAACAATGGCTTAGATAATGGCGAATAGGACGCCAAGTTATGATTCAACTGGATCAAGCAACTGGGCTGACATTCATGATTCAAATATTTTTTCACATCGATATGCTTCTTGGCGGTGTAGTACACTACTTTACCCTTCGGTTTGTCTTCGTCCACATAGATCGTTGAATTGTTCATGTGTTGAATGGCTGGTTTGGGCTGTGGCGTCGTACTCTTCTTAGCCACCGCCCGTTTTTGTTCGCGTTGCTTTTGTTGCGGTGTATCTCGAGCTGCCTGAGATGCAAACGTTCGCAGAATTGGGGCCGTTTTTGATGGTGGTGTATTGGGTTCTGGTGCCACCTCTTCAACCGGCGGCTCAGTTGTTCGTTCCGGTTCTTTTTCATCGTCAATTACGATGTATTCAATTGTAGCTTCGTTTCGATTTGCGAACGCTTTCACGTGATTGAGCTTTTTGTATAGCGGGAATAGGCGCGTTGAGCCCCGATAGATCCACTCATATCGTTTGGTCTCTTCGAAAAATACCTGCACCAAGCTGGCGTCCACTTCGTTCACAATTGCATTGAACCATTTTCCATTCACTTCCGTTTGGATGCGTTGACCTCGACGAACCTGAATGAATGATTGAGCGATTTTAAAATATTTGATTGAAATGTCAATGCTGCTGGTTTTCGTTATGGACAAAGTTAGATATTCTCACAAAGAACTTACCTGAACAATGGGTCGCTTCTGTTTGAATTTTTTCAAATAGCCCTCAATGAATGTTTTTGCGCCTGGTTCCTCGATCAGTTCCCAAACATTTTCGGTACATTCGCAAATGACACGGATATCCTCATGGTGAACATACTGTACCCATCCATCATCGAAAAATACCAAATATCGCCAATTCGTGTATACGGTCAACGGTTCGGCAATTATGCCCGGATAGAAATTATTCTGCAACTGCGAAGTTTTGATTTTCTGAGTGTTGTCGGCATTGTCAAACAAAGCAATCACACGAGTGCCAATGTTCAGACGATAATTAGAAGCTCGACCATATGCCAAATACTTTCGTGGCACCGTTCTAACGTTGGCCGCTTCCTTTCTCTCCCGGCAAAACCGAATCTTGTATTCCATCTGGCCATTTGTCTCAATTCTGTTCACCACTTTGCATGGCAGCCAGCGTGATACGAGCTTATGACGAAATGTGTAATACATCGTGTTATACTCAATATCTGAGTGCTTCAGTTCACCAACTGGTGGATAGCTTTCGTTGCATATTTGAGTTGGTTTCAAAGTGACGAGATCGAGCGATTGTACGTCTTCAAAGAACGAATGCTTGAAATTATACGTATTGGTGTACAGTTTATCGATTCGTTTTTGCAATATTTTCATTTCGTCCATCATTTCGGCGCAGTTCTTTTCATTGTTCGCAATTTTCGTCGTTAAAATTTGACGATTCCAACTCATTTGCTGTCCAATATCAACTCTATCCAATGTTTCTTTTATCACTGCCTCCAATTCATTTTCAATCAATGCCAAAGTGTCCGCATCGAATGATTCACGTCTTTCTCCCTTGGAATCGTTATCTTCTTCTTCGTCACTGCTATCTATGATTTCGACTAGATCCGAGTACTTGATATTTTTCAAGAACAGCGGTTGTTTATCTTCCAATGCAGCACACAACTCACCGTACGATTCCGTGGCGAGATTGTAGCATTCTTCACACACAAACATCGTTTTCGATCGTTTATTCAAATGGAAATGATTGATAACAAATTCAGGTGCTTCGTGAAATAAGCCATTGCTCTTTGTGCACTCTCCATTCAAGCATTCGCGTCGCAATAGACTCTTGTCTTCGATTTTAAATTGCTCTTCAGCTTTCAATGGCGGTTCGACTTCATTGGTTTGGACTTCTTCTTTTTCTTTTGTGGCATGTTCGAACTTGAGCTCTTTATTGGTTTCAACTT
Source organism: Sitodiplosis mosellana (assembly GCF_009176505.1). Classification (NCBI taxonomy): domain Eukaryota; kingdom Metazoa; phylum Arthropoda; class Insecta; order Diptera; family Cecidomyiidae; genus Sitodiplosis; species Sitodiplosis mosellana. The sequence continues at coordinate 378,342 of NW_022595256.1, forward strand.
TTGCTTCTTGTTCTTCTTTCAGTTGTTCTTCTGTCACTTGCCCCTCCTTACTTGTGATGTCTAGGTTTCCCTGTAGACTTTCTATGCTGCTTTCGGGCAATGTAGGAATTTCTTCAGTTTTGGTAGTATCCAAATTGTTTCCCGTTTCCGCATCACACATCGGTACGTCGGGTTCGATTATTTCACTGGGTTCAATTGATTTCATCGACTCGTCTAAGCTCAAATCAGCTCCGGCAAATAAATTTTCATTCTCCATCATCAAATCGAAAATATTTACCGATTCATTCACAGATCCGTCTTCCAATTTATTGTCATCACTTTGTTCAGCTTGCTCCTGATTCTGATCTGGAGTTTTGACTGTTGCAACGACATCATCGCCTTCTTCGTTCGATTCAGTCACTGGCGATGATTCAATTGCATCTTGATGCATTTGAATGTCCTCTTTCACTGATTCAACTGAGACATCCGATGTGGGTGCTTCTTTGTCCAATTCCACCACACCTTCAGCCGGTTTCAGCTCATTCTCTATCGTTTCAATCGGATTTTTGGGCAAATCAATATCATTCTTTGCAGGCGAATGAATTTGTTCAATTTCCGCCACTGATGACTCTTCCTTATTTGGAATATCAATGGCTTCATCGCACTGCACCTGAGCTTGCTCCCTTACTTCTGTAAATATAAACGAAAAATTTGTATCCATCGTGTGAGCTAAAATGACTAAAAAATTTCTCACCATTTTCCATTCTGTCGACGACTGGCTCGTCAATTTGGGGCTGTTCCTCCTCAGTTGCCGCGTGTGATTTTGCTTCACAATACTCTTCGCCGCTTGCGACTACCTCTGGATCCACGTCCAAACTCTCGAGGATTTCGTCAATATCCATGGGGTCTTGGTCGCATTTATCTTGCACTGATTCAGTGTCAGTTGCGTCAGGTGTATGAAACTTTTCAATGTCGCTGTCCATATCATCTCCTTCGTTGTCATTGTTATGTTCTTGTTGATCATTTTTCGATTTATCTTCTGATTTTTTTTGTTCTACGCTTTCAACTGCCGGCATTGCATCTGTTGCAATGGGCTCTACGTTGCTGTCTTCGACGGTAGAACTACCGATGGCATCACTCTCGTCATTCGACATATTTGCATCAGTTTTAACATCTGGATTCAACGCTTCTGTATCTATGTTACTCGATAAATTTTTTTCATCTAGTTCACATATTGGCTTCTCTCCCACTTCGTTCGAATCCATCTCAATTCGACTTATTAAACAAGCAAATCAATGTTATTAACCACTTTACACAAAATATAATTATTCGGAACTAAACTAGTTTTAAAAAAACTGCAAAAACTTTCGATTCTATTGCGACAAAAAAGAATTTTCCAATGAAAGCAAGAGGTTTGCTTGCCGCCGCAAAAATGTTTTGTATACAACTTAATCTAACATCATGTGTTTGACAGATGATGACGGTCGGCCATTTTAGTGTTACCCGATAGCAAAGCGAATACGAACAAGTATTCGGTTTCGGTATCGGTTACGGTTTATCCGTTTTTTGTTTACATTCATCTATTCGATTCAAGGCATCATACGTGATTCAAAAGAAAAAAATAGAAATATCAACGAAAATGAATCAAACGAGCAATAAAAGAGATAGTGGTAGCCAAGCGAGTAATTTTGGATCGTCTTTAAATTCACAATATGAATTATATACCAACAATTTGTCAGAATTCAAAGTGAATAGACAAGAAATGATAGAAGGCTATGAGCAAATACTGTTAGTTCTCGACAATATTCTTTTGTAAGTACTATAATCGAATAATAGCCCCCGTGGACAATTAGTATTTAACCAATTAAATAAATTGCCCTTTTCAGGATACTTGACGTGGATGAAAAACATCTAAAGGAATTGAACACTTGTATAGAAATTCTTGAGACGGAAGAAGGAGTATTGGCAAGAGCACGGTAGTTATTTGTTCATTACACAGCGCAACTGTGTTGTATACCGATATTGTTATTGGTATTCAGGTATTTGTTGCATTGGTTCAATTTTTGAATTTTCAGTCAACAACTGGAGAAAAGAATTCTGAAATTGAAGCAATATTAGCCCAACGAATGCTTCTTGATCCAGCTCATTCACTAGAAACTGGCGGAAACAGCAGTCGTTCCACAAGTGATACAGCCGGACCATCAGATTTCCAACCGCCTCTTACGGAATCTTCCTCCTGTTTCATTTTATTGTGTGTGGGAACACTTGGTTTCAATTGATTGATTTTTTTTATTTGTTCGTTTGAATTGAGACATTGGTTGCCAATCTTTTTTTACAATTTACAAACGGCGGTTGCCTCCTCTTTTTCTTCCAAAAGTTCGGCAGCGGTGACGTCAAATTTGCTGCGAGCAAAATCATCGACAGACAATCGAGAACCAGCTGGTCGTCAAAGAGAAAGCTTTTCGCACTGCCTTTTCGAAATATATTGCACCGTCATTGGCAACGAAAATCTTCGAGCCCGAAATGGATTGGAAAATCTATTTCTTTCTGCCGCGTTGACCACTGCATTCTTGTTTGTTCCAATTTATTTGGCCAATTATTCAATGCATTCGCTTCTGAACATCCGCATGAAAGTGGACTCGTTTGAGGAGTTGGCCAAGAGAGTTGGTCCCATTTTATATCAGTAAATTTTACGCAGAACACATGCATTATATCACGGATATACTTAGGTAATTTATTGTTAGTGTACCGACATTAATGATTCCAAGAATCACGAGTCAAGTTCAATGCAAGACTTTAACCAATATTCAACTTGTTTGTAGTAAAAAGCTCAAAAAGCAGTCAAAGATAAGGTTTTCCGACAAATTTTTGAAGAATATCCCCGTAGATAAAGCAAGGGCACGAATTCTACCTGATACCATGATCTCTGCGATAAAACGAACCAAAAGAAATAAAGACTTTGATGTCATTACAGAGCTTCTGGGTAAATACATATTTCCCATAACAAAAATTTTCCTCTGAATACTTACTCATTTCAGGTGTGGTGCATTCGAATTTTTACCTTACAAGTGACAGTTATATACCCGATCGAACCATTGAAAAGTTTGATAAGGCGACTAAGTCGTTGAATGAAAATGGTCTAAGTCTATTTTGGTACAGGATGGTAGCATTTTGGTTTTCACTGTCGGCTCGAGCAGAGTATAAAAACGATCAATATAGAAAACAATTTGATGTTGAAGCGATTACCCTAAATGAGTTTTACTATCCTTTTGTCATCTATGTTTATGTCTTGATAAGCATTACTATCATTTTCGTGATTGAAATGTTTTGGCCACGTATTTGCTCGGTTCGAGTGATGGCGTTGCGTGTGTTCCATAGAAATCATGTTCAGAATGACAATCGGGCAACGCGGTCGATGTAATATCGGTCAGCACAGCGCCAGAAGTTGGCAGAAGTTGGCATCATTATGATTTGCACTGGAAGTCGATTGCAAATTTCTCATTAATTCAATCGCACCGTTGCTGTAACAGCAGGCACATGTGTTTTAATGTTATGAACAAAAAATGAATTTAATAAAATAAATGTTGTGATTTTCAATTTCAATAAAAACTCTTTGATTCCATCCAAACATCCATCTATTGAAACCATGATTTGAACATCAAGAAAATATGTATGTTGTCGCTTGGACTATTACGTGTCAAGTAAAATGCCACACGCACACTCCATACCCAATTCAATCAATCAACAAGAGAATATTTAACATACAATTTTACATTTTTTTCAAAGAGAAAAGTTGATGTGTTTTATAGAAAAATTTCACTCATTTCATTTTATTTCAATTCATAAATAGGTTTTGTTGCAACACGATTGGGCTTCGATTCGTTGAAAGTCTTTCTCTAAAAAAGGGCATACAACTTAAGATGTGTTAATAGATAACCTTTCTCAGTAATATTTCGAATGAAATCACACGTTGTATTTTCTATACTAAGTTCTTATTTTCCACTATGGATGCGCTACGAGAGCATTCAATTATTTGGACAAATTTATCATTGGGTGCATTCTGCTTTTCTATTGACTCAGTTTTAATTCCATCAGTTGATTGTTCACGTACTTTCTTACCTCGACGATATTCCTCGAGAGTTCCTTTTGTAAGCGATGTCAACGATGAACAATGCACTATTTATATATAAACAACACAAAAAAGTATTAGAATCAATTAGCATATGCGGGAATATTCAATTATTACCTATTGAAGTTATCACATTAAAAAACATTGCCGTTCCCGCACCAGATGCATAGCGTACGTTGAGATTTGAACCAAGAAGGTTTGATAGAAAATAAAATTGATAAAACGATAATGCCATAAAGACACAATTGAGAACACGGTCCACCCATATCGTAATGGGATGAGAGACAAAGTTCAAGAGGATACTGGTGGACACATTTTTTACATCGGCTTCTCTTAACATTGACAAATATTCTACATGGAAGAAGCCTATAAAAAAGTTTAATTAAGTATCATTTTGCTTGATTTGATTCATACATTAACGTACTGCACATATATAAAGCCAACTGCACGTCAAAAACTAGAATTATATTTATTGGAGCGAACTGTAAAAATACTGATCCGATTGTGGACAACATGAACATTATACGCATCCAAGCTTGTAGAGGAGCTATATATGGTATTTCCTTTCCTTGCATCTTGAATAGAAAATAATTTTAGTAGATACACATATTATTTTCATGCACAATGTCATACTCACCCCATGAAATTCAAAATAAATGCAAAGCAAGTTATGCCAAATCCAAATCAATGTGCTCATTAAAGTTAAAGCAGCACATACGACATCCAACGACAGATACCACACATTGATTTCATGGGGTAGCAAATAAAATGTAACCATCATATCAAAGCATTCGCATCCCCCACATGACAAAAGTATGTTTAAATAAGCCCATTTTCTGGACCGATTACCCTTTTCCAACAAGACGGCATAGATTGGCACAAAGAATAGCACTGTAAAGAACAAATTGTAAACGAATGCATTGAAACCAAAATTATGTGAAAAGAGGACATACCACAAAACAAATGCAGAAAAACTACAACCACTGAAGTGAAATTAAAGCTTCGATATATTTTCTCTAAACCACTTTGAATGTTTTCATAGCCAGGCAAAAAACGAACTAAATAAAGAGCTGTGATGATGAATAAACCGATAAGGTAATAAACAATGCAAAATGAATAAATTTGTATTTTATTATATGGAGCCATAATTGTTTCTTTTTAAAGCACTGAAACAAGATGAAATATTTTTTGCAAAAAACGATTTTTCAGCTGTCATAAACAATGTTCTACTACAACAATAGAGTTACAATGCAATGCATATCCTTCTCATATCCTTGCCAGAGGTCGCCACATTCACTTAAATGTGAGGGGAAAATCAGTTCAAATATAATGACTCTCTTACACATGCAAATGAAAATTCTTTTTTAGGAAGTATTTGTGGCTCTTGAATAATGTGGAAATTGTCTTATACCATTATTTTTGATTAATGTTCTTATATATCAATTTCAATTTCATTTGGTTTGAAAAGAAAATATGTATTTACTTTCGTGGCATCGGCGGGTAATAATTACGATTGAATAATTTTATGTATGATAACTAATTTTTCTTCTTTTTTCCGTTGACATGAACAGTTCAAGATGTATGCTTGCAATTGATGACGAATCCAACTTTCGCTGAAATAAGAAACCAAAAATTGGACGAAATTATATCAGATCAATGGACTGGTAAAAATACCGCATCTAATCTACATAGAATTCCTGAGAATTATCTAAAGAAAATGTCGTTATGACAACAAATTTCATTTAAAATATTTTCAAATGGAGCACATAAAATACAAAATTAGCCAAAACATCGAAGGTTTCAATAAGAAACAGACAGTGTCTTGTGTTTCAAAAATTTCAATAGTTTTATTTAAATTTCGTTTAACTTGAGATTTGAAAAAGTTCGGCTTGATCATAAATTCAAACACTTTTGATAATGGTCTAATACAAGATCCATTTGATACAAACCCCCGAGAAATACTAACACAGTACGATCAGTTAAAAAATGGATGGAAATAACACAAAAACAAGACTAGGAAAATCTTCTGAAATATTATGTGGGCTGGAAGTGAATCCATTGGAGAAGGTGGACCAGACCTAATTCAATCTGTTTTGAAAGTAAAAGCCTCCATTATTTTTTTTCGCCGCATTCCGATCGGATCAGACCAGGGAGTGTAACTCCGAGGAGGAGGAATGGTGAGGAGGTTAATGAGGAGGAGGAGAGCGCTGAGGAGGTTCCTCCTCCTCACATGAGGAGGAAATAAAAATTACCAAAATTGAGGCATATAAATTTATTTTAAAAGTCTTAATTGATTTGGAACGAATGCCAACGATGAAAAGCTACGATCAAAATCAATAGAAGTGTTTGAAATGAATTTATATGCCTCAATTCTGGTAATTTTTATTTCCTCCTCATGTAAGGAGGAGGAACTCCTCAGCGCTATCCTCCTCCTCATTCACCTCCTCACCATTCCTCCTCGTCGGAGTTACATTCCCTGGATCAGACTAAGATTTGAATTGAAAAATTTGGAAAGGGATACGAGTTTCCTGTTACAAGATGTAACTTACAACAAAGTAACGCATGAAAAATCGGGCCAAACGAGCGGATAAAATAGATAGCGGACGTTTACCGAGTAATTTAAGTGACTCAGAAAGCGACAGCTCATTGGATTTAGGTTTGGATAGCGATGATGAACTCGAAGATATTGGAATAGTAGAAGCTTTTGATCGAATTAAAAAAGTTTTGGTTGAAATCACGTAAGTACTATTCTCGGTATAGTTCATTTAATTTTTTTTTCTCGTTAAAACTAAAATAAATGGCTCTTTATCAGAAAACCAGATGTGAGTTTGTATGAATTGAAATTTTGTAAATACATTCTTGATCTCGAAGCAGAGCCAATGGAAATATTACGATTATAGATGATTATAATTAATGTTTTGTATAGATTTACCAAACTTGTTGTGTTTTTTTTTCAAATTTCAGTCAATAATTGGAGCGCTCAATTTATGAGCTTGAAGCAATGCCACCCCAACAATGACTTCCTGCTCCAAACTCATATGAACCGCTCTTGTGGCTTATGAGACAATGGAATAAGCGGTATCGCATGTCGAAATGCATTGAACCGAGCTCAGTCAGCAACTAGTCAGTTGCATTCTTTACTTTTGATTAATGAAGACCAAAATAGACATAATGCCATTTCATCAACACCAATTCTACATTTCACAATAGAAAAAGCTAAACCTAATGAATTTTACATAGAAGTTTCAATTGTTTCATTTCATTTAAATAATTTTGTTCAAAACACAATCAAGAGATTATTTTTGGATGCTACCTTTTCATATAATTATGTACATAACTAGGTTATTTTCCGAATATTTTTGTTAATTTTGCATCACTGATGCGTCATGAGAGTATTCAATTACCCTAATAAATTGATTTGGTGATATTTGTGCCTATCTTTATGGATCAATATTATTTTACGTTTGGTCCCACATGGTTTCCGAAAAAAGTAACAATCATTAATATGTTTTTGTAGCAAAAATTTCAATAGTTTTATTTCAATTTCATTTAACTTAATATTTAAAAAAAAAACTTGGCTTTATGATAAATTCAAACACTTTCGCAGAAAAACGGTCTAATACAAGATTCTCTTGAGTTTGGCTTCGATTTCATGGAGTTTGTTCTGCATGGCCTCGGTGTTTGGCTTTGGATAAAGGAGGTTACGGCATGCGGACACCAACTCCTGAGCCTTTGCTACGATGCGGGTTCGACCACGGATTGGGATCAGATGTGATTGTGTTGTCAACATGTCGACCAATCGCGTAGTCGATTCAACCAAATGCCATTCGTTGCCTTCGTTCAGCCATACCCTCTCGTTGACCGAAATCATTCTGGCGTAAATGTCGAGTAGCAAATCCGCATCAATATTTATGGCATTGATCATCGTTTCTGGCACAGGCGATGGGCTACAACGCAATTTACAGGCACGAAGCTCAAGTTCGTGCACCAAAAATGCTAACGGGAAACAGTGTCCACTGGTTCCATATTCTTTCGATAACAATTGAACTTTCAGCAGAAGACGCGTGAGCTTTTCTTCGTTTGATCCAGGTTTTTCCAGTTCCTTGTTTATGATTTCAGTCCAAACTGATTCAATCAACAGCGGATCGTTGTGATGTGAACAGTGCAAGATCTTCAATTTGCACTCACACAAATCGAAACGTTCAACGAAGTCTGCATACAGTTCGTTTATATCGTACAATTGATAGTTCAAATTTTGACAAGCACTTTGTGCATCGTGTTTGTTGACACCTGAGAGAGCGTCAAGGATCATTTTCTGGACACGCGCGATCTCCAACTATTGAAAAGAAAAGAATTTAAATTGAGAAAATGATTCGAATCGCTTGTTTGTTTTTGTCAAAAGTCTTTCATTACTCACCTTGTCTTCGATATCGATCAGTGCAACGCCATTGGTAGATGAATATCCATTTGATTCGCTGCGCATGCACATGACGGCTCTAGCCAAGTACTCGATTCTCTCGGTTAGTTGAAGTTCGCTATTCGGCGACGATGCCAATTTTACCAATATCTTTGTTGCAGCCGAATGTTGACCATTGCGCTCGTAGAATTTCCACAGTAAATCGGCCAATTTGATATTTTGTGGCGATTTCAACACCGATCGCACCAAAAATTCGCCCAAAGTTGGTTCGGAAATGTTCAGCAATTCGGATAGAAAATTGTACGATAACAGCCATTCATAAATGGTGACATGAAGTAATGGATCTGACGTTTGCAATGCCAGGGCAACAGTTTCGAGGACACTGTTGTTCAATGAATTTTCATTTTGAGCTAATGGTTGATTCTGTTGTGCATTTTGCTTCTGTATACTTTGAGTGTGATAGATGTGATCGAGCATGGCTTTGATCGATTTGTAATAATTCATTCGGGTTGTGTATGCTGCATATCCCTCCTGATCCTCGATAGGCTCATTGTTATTGTAGAAATGAAGGGCGGCATTGTTTGGATCCTTCTTCGATGCACAAACGGCGCACAATTCAATGACGCCGTGATAATATTTGGCCGCTGTGAATTGTTGACAAATATTGGTCAATGGCAAATCTGGAGCTGCATCTTTGCATAGCTGCAATGCCGTGTACAAATTGTTCTGTCTTTCTTCGGGATCAGCACACGATTTTGATAGCATCAAAATTTCGGTGGCCTTGTACAGAACGGCGTCTTCATGACGATACAGCGTTGGGCATACATCTCGTAATTTCGATGATATGGAACTGACTGTTGTATTGTCATTCAGGTATGAGTTCAATAACGATACAATGAACAGAGCGCAAGTGTCGCTGCGTGAGAGAATCAAATCACGGAATGTGCTCGATGATAGAGAAGTCTGTTCCTCTTTTGGCAATGATTGGAACAACAAATTGAACTGATGTTCACACAAAATCTTCCAAAGGGCAATCACTTCGCATGTATGCTCTGAAAATAAGATAAACTGACATAAGATAATGTCTCAATGGAGATCATGATCTCGAATACTTACTGATAAACAGCGACAAAGCGTTTATCGAACGCTTTTCATCATCGAAAATTGCCTTCTCTAGTGGATGCTTTTGTTGTACCATTGACGTTTGGCTGTACTCATTGTTTATAGCACTTGCCGAGGAAATTTCTGTTGAAAACATCCGAATTAAGTAAATGGCCGAAAGATTTATTGTTTCGCAAAATAAATTACCTGAGAAATTGTTCAGAGGAGTTTCCTCAAGGAACGCTTTCAGAGCATACAATTCGCTTAATATTTCCGAGCAATTCTCATGGGTCAACGACGAAACGCCATCCATTGAAACTATGCACTTTTTCTTCCAGATTGGTCGCAACAAGCGAACCATATACAAATACAGGCCGGTGTGTTTCGGTGAATATTTGATGTCTTGCGGCTGTGTAAATTGTTGCGTCTGTTGTGACTGTGTTCGATCGCCCAAATTGCGTGAGATCGGGCTATATGGAAGTCCTGGTATCTGCTGTTGTCCCATTGGATATGGAGTTGATACCATTATATTTGGATTACCGCCTTGTGTTTCTGTGGAACATTAACCAATTTTTATTTTCTTCGGAAAAGATTTCCTCGTAAAAGCAAAATCCTTGTTTTACTCACCATTGAACGTGTTATAAAGCTGATTTCGATTGGCTAGTTGTGGTTCACCGCCGTACAAAATGAACGCCTGTGTTGCCCATAGCCCTATTTCAGTTCCTCGGTATGCTTCCATGCATGCGATGAGTAGCGATGCCAAACAGGCCTGTGGCTCAGACTGAACTTGGAAATAGTTTTTGACTGCATCGTTGTGTGCACCGTGACACGCAGTCAAAAGTTGCATAAGCAAACCCATCGGCTTAATCAGTGCCACAATGTAGGCGCCTTGATTTGTCAGCAACACCATTTTCGTATTCGTTCGATCATTTTTCAATGGTATTTTCAATGACTTTCCATCGTTCAATGATTTTGTCTCGGCTATGGCCCAAACCTGCCCATCCAACGGAAGGATCGTTGATGATTCAGCCAAATATGGTCGCAATGGGAATGGCTCTGAGCTCAGTGACCACAGGAGATCTTGTTCTTGTTGAGCCGACGAAACCATCAACACTGTGCCATTACTATGATATGAGGAATGAACTAGTTTCGGTTTTCCGCTTGTTGCATTTGCTGTGTAGCCAGGCGGCAGTCGAACATGCTGCAAATATAAATTGTTCGGTTGAGTGCTATCACCTAGTCGCTCGCCTACCGGCACGTTTGCAAATTGTTGCGCATTGGCAACGTCCAACAATGAAACTGTTGAGAAATACAATCTAACTCCACACTGGGTCACTGCGATCAAGTGCAGGTTGAGACAGTCTTGTGATTTGAGCGCGTTTATCGATACAATCGGTTTGAACACTGTAGCGTCAACCGTTCTGGAAAAAAAGCAACGTACGTAACAAAATGAATGAAATGTTCAAAATACTTTGATATAACAAATTGAACTTACTTCAAAACTGCACTGGCTTGATGAACGATATCGTTTTGAGAGACGCGTGCAATGCGTCGAATTGAGTTCACATCCGTGCCAATGAACCAAGCCTCGATTGCACCTTTTTCAGTCAATGCGTACAGCAGATGTCGCGTTGAGTCAACGACAATCTTCGCAATGGAATCATCTTCAGCAAAGAATTTCAAAAATCCAGGCACAATGTATGACACTACACTTTGCGAATGATTGATTTTTTTGCACCGTTTTCCAAACCAACTCGGCTCATTCTGGTAGGAAATTTCGTATAAATTGCCATCACGTCCGCCCATAAAAATACGCGAATCATCGGTGCCGACCACTGTAGTGATGGCCACGTTGTCTGTGCTTAGGATAAAGATGGGTTTGTTCATCAATTGCATCTCGTCGTATGGGCTGGATGATGCTAATGAAATGGTTTGATCGCCAAATGTTACACCCAAAATCACAATTTCAACCGGTGTCGTTAGAATGAGCAAGTATTTTACATCGGCCACGAATACACCGGCTTTTGGCTTCACCAAACCAACGCTAACAATCAAATCAGTTAATCCATCGTAATAAGCAACATCACGCCCATGTTCATAGCTCCAAATCTGTTGAAAAGAAAGAAATTAGCATGTTTTACTTTGGATTAGCTCGAAAACTTGATGAACATACGTAAATATCGGAGTCAATTGTCAACCAAGCACGACCAATTTCCGAGAATAATCCCATCATGCAATGGCATTTGATATCTATGGCAGATGAAAAAAAAACAAACAAATCAATAAATCCCATTGAACCATTTTGAATGGATCAATTCAAGTTGAATTACTTCTGAAATGTTCCATAATCTCCGGTGGAATTGGAATTTTGCTGACTAATTCTAGCTGATTGAGGTTCTTCAGTCCCATCGTTAAATTCGATAGATTCTGATAGTCATAATCAGATAGACCGCTCGCTGTTGCCATGTGATGTTGACTGATGCCGGTAACCTGTACCGAACACAAAACGAACAAACAATGATAAGAAATCACAACATTTTTCTAAAAAATATTCGTTGAAAAAAACGAGAAAAAAAAACCAAATACCTCAACTAAACTGGGCGCTGTACTATCTATCAAATCATGTTTATCTAGCGTATTCCCCGCATATTCGATCATATCCATGTGCTGGTCGAGCGTAATTTCAAACATATTCATTTTGTAAACTCACTTTTCTTTCACCAAAATCACACACTAAAAACGATAAATCCCAATCAAACTTTTGGCGTTGCTCACAATACGTTATCTGTGCACGTCTTCTCGTTCAAATAATGCGTTGTTGTTCGGCAGACGTTTTGATGTGAAATATACAAACGATGAAAATCGGTTTAGTGACATGTGAGGTTATGTACAATTTTGGCGGTGCAGTTTCGGTTCGACAGTGTTGCCAACGCTGAATGTTGCAACATTGACAGTTTATGTCTTCTCATACAAACTATTTACATAACATTGACTGATTAAATTTCTGAACGAAAATCTTTTTTTCATTGAATGCAATGCGATCCCGAATTCAATTAAAAATAATTTATTGATCATGTTTTGTCTCATTTTCAAAACAATCGGCTCGAAACAAATTTTAGACTACAATTTTTCGATATATCAATAGCCTATTAATTATATTTACATAACGGCCTTAACCGTTGGCGCAACTATTGATGTATCCGTCGACTGTGATATTGAAGTCATTTTGCTAGTAGTCTCTTTCTTGCTTATCCATTCTTTCTTATTGACAAAGAACAATATCATTAACATTGGTAGTTGGATCAATGAAAACCGAAACAACTTTCGTGAACTGCCACTGTCCGATTTTTGGTAGAATTTATAAGCTGAAATCAGAAACAAAAGCAACCCGAAACGGGGTTAGCATTTCGAAATGCAGAATTGATGAATATTTCTCTGTGTTTTACCTAGGTAAATGAAGTATGCGTTCAAAGGCAGCATTTCGAGAGCAAACCAAATATTGGTTACGCCAAGTATAGGCGCTAGCGCCGAGAAAACGCTTAATGCAACCGTGTGTCTCAAAGCCGTTCGACGGCATAAGGCCGGATCGGTAACAGCCATCATTCGGTAGCCAGCCCTTGAGTAGTCGGGTCGAAGGTTCCATGATAGGGCATTGAAATGTGGGAATTGCCATGAATACAGAAGTGCCGCCAATAATAAACTGCCCGCATCAAATGTGCCACTGCATCCCACCCAACCGATGATTGGGGGAATCGCTCCGACTGAAAAGAAAAGATTGTCGTTCTGTAATCCCGAAGAAAATTAGCTCTTGTCTGGCATATTGTTTGTTAACATACCGACTGATCCAACCCATGTGTTTAAAATACTAAATCGTTTCATTGGCGTATATACTGAGGTATATAAGAACAAATTGCCAGCTCCAAGTGCAGCAGCGTATCCATTCACACCAAAGTACAGTAGACCAGTTCCAATTGTTGCTGATGCAAGGGCAAAATTGATCGAATGCAACGGTGTGAGTTGTCCACGAACAAGAACACGGTTCTTCGTTCGTGCCATTTGCGCATCGAATGGCACTTCATGATATTGATTCACTGCATTTGCCGCTGCTGAACACAGACCGGTGCCGACTGTGCAATATGCGAACGTAGTCAGATCGAATGGAGCCGGTGCCACTGCATATCCTACCATTGTTGTTATTACGACTAGGGCTGTAGATTTGAAAATATTTCATGAGTACTGATTTAATTTTAGCACAAGGTTCTAGTGATCTTACTAGTTAATCGAATTTTTGATAGCATCAAATATTGATTTGTCAACTTTGATGGGTCACATAAAGGTGTTGGTTCCCAGCTGATGATCTGCTTCTTTTGGTCGATTGTCTCCACATCTTTAACCACATTTGGCCGCTCTTGAGCGATGTTCGGCACTACAATTTCCTCAAAGCTCACCGTATTCAGGGTCTGTAGTTGTTCGGCTGACACTTTTCTGTTTACATCATACTTGTGACGCGATTTAAGATCGTCAATCGGTTTCGGTTCGGTCGCAAGAACATTTTTCGGTAACTGCTTCGTTGAATACTGTTTGAATGAACGAAATGAAACAGAAAATTGTATGAACTTGTATATTTAGCAATTGATAAAGATTCATCGTACCAAAATCGATCGGATCAAAATGCTCTTGTTATGCTGAAAACCACCATTTAGAACAAATCTAAACATTTTCCTTAATTTTTGTTCTGTTTTTCAATTAAATTATGTTTCGACAACAAATTTCAGATGACATTTTTTCACTGATGCTCACCCACTGTGTCACTAACCGTTCAAATCAAATTAATAGCGAATAAATCGCTACTAATCAGAATTTTTCTTCTCACTTTTATTCGCGTTTATCCGATTTGTGTGGCTTTACATCACAGTTAGGTAGAGACGTAATTTGACAGACGTATATAGACATGCGTTTTTTTCTCGTGACATTCCTTACTCATACATTCAATGTCAAAATGAAAGTCTAGGGTTTGTTCCGCAAATAGAAAAAATGAACCGCAACTTAAAACAACAAAGAAAATATTATTTATCTTTGATTCAGAAGCGGTATCATTTGAAAAATGAAAAAAAAGTGTCGCTAAAGTAATCTTACCTTTTCATTTTCCATTGAAGCGAATCCAGTAAATATTTACTCAGTGCTTTGTTTACCCGCGGCACAAGCCTTCAACACGAATGTCACGCAAGCAAATGTTTGATATCAAAGAAAATGCGCGGCAACTCCATCTTCAATAGTAGCCGACTCACGTGAGTCGCATTTTTTGAATTTTCGGGCGGGTTTTCTGTTCACAGATAAGAACTGTGTATTTACCGCAGTTCTATTTGTCATCATAAATTAAAGCTAATCTGTTTGAAGCACCAATTTACCGAATCAGCAAATATCAAAGGGAAAATTTGACGCAATGTTTTGGTAAATATTGCAAGATATCTTGAGAATAATAAGGAATAGTTGTCGATTATAATTTAATCTGCAGCGCTTAAGGTCGTTACCTTACCATATGCAATCGTTCAATTTTATCAAGCAGAACGCAAGAATTCTATTTAAATTAGCGTTCTTTTAAATGAGCAAATCAGTTCTTTTTTCCGATGATTTCCATTATTTGTTTCTTCAGTAGATTGTGCTTTAAGCCTCACCTGAGTCTGGTTTTATTCAGAAGCAACAATTAAGCGATAAGCCAATGAAAAGAGCAGCTAGAAATTGAGTAGGTGTTTATTCTTGTCGGCAGTGCTTTATGCCCAAGATATATATGACTTTATCACTGAAATAACCTGAAAATGTACTCGACAAATAATAAACATTGGGGAATTGAGAATTTTCGGTATTTTTATTGAATGTATTTTTTTCTATTACACATTGTTTTCCTTTTTTTAAATTAAGTATTTTAAATGGTAAATTTATTAGAATTCATCTTGAATATTACACGTAAGTCATAACTTCAGCTTTGCGCGATCCATGTTTTTTTTTTCTTTATTTTTTTCTTGTGTGTTCTGGTTAAAATATGTTAGATAATAGTTTTATAATTTAATAAGTTTTGTTCTTGCTTTTTTTTATCAATCAATTAAATATTGTATACAACACTATAGCTTGTCAGTTATCATATAAGTTCAGTATTAACTACCGAAAGTAGTACGTATACGTGATTTTGTGTGTGTGTGTGTGTGTGTGTGTGTGTTTCATTTTTTTCTTCATATTTTTCTTGTATACTTATTTTGCTTCGTATCTCTGATTTAAATATCATCAAATGTTCAAATGCGTATAATTTTGAAGTGTTGACAATACGAGACTCCTCAGCTAGGTGAAAGATTCATTGAATTATGCCGGAAAGAAAATAATTTCCGTAACGGGTAGAAATGATAACTAGTTTTGCAATGAAAGTAAAAAATAAAAACAACATCGGTGTTCGTCAGACTTGAAACTCTGATCGGGCGATGGATTGGTCTTCTTCCAGTGCAGTGCCTAAGAAATGTGAACGATAGGACTAGCATCTAGAAAGAGGAAAACTGAATTTGGCTTTTTTTTATTCATTTCTTTTCCATTCATTCGGCTGACAAATTTATTTCAATAATAATGAATTTAACACCGTATTTTTTTGACTATGCGGTTTTTTTTCTGTTTATTACTTTTTCTTCTTCAGAACGTATACTCGGTAGTATAAATTTGTATAATGATCGTAATTAAATTTAGTCGTATATTGGTTTCATTATGTGTTACACATTAAAACTTGCTCATTTTGTTTTGTTTGTTTGTTTGTTTGTTTATTTAATGAAAACTCTTTGAGATAGATTGTTTTTTTTTGCTCATCTAATCGAGAAAAAGATTTAAAACAAGTAAAATCGGTATACATTATGTTTTGTATGGTGAGCTTGAATGAGATTTGACCTTATCCATCCTCTTGCTTATCGTCTTTTCTCCTCCTGCTTCTGTATCGGCTTCAAAACTCATTCATCGTATAACTGCGTTACTTTCTCTTTTCATTCCTTTTCCGTTTCAATTTCATTTCATTTTCCGCACAGAGAGAAATGTTCAAACGTTGATTATTTTATTTAAAAATTTTCAATAAATTTAGCTTAGTTAGATATAAATAATCTTATTTGCCATTCGTATGTTTACGAGAAAAAAAAATGGTAATGAACATTATTCCAGATCGTCATTCATTCATCATCATCATAAACGGTGTTATCGGCGTTTTTTGTGTGTGTAAATTTTCCGCTATTTAATTTGTGAATTGATTTTTATTCGAAATGAATTTGAAATGGGCTGAATGATGGCTTTCTGTTTGCCATTCAGATTGGCGAAATTGTTAATTGGTAAAAATAATGCGGAGGATTTGTGTGTCGCTCCATTCATTTTTGTAAAATTGTATACTTTATTTGTTTAAATCGTAACTTATTCATGTTTGTCTTCGAGAAGACTATTATGTACATGGCACGGCATTCCAAGGAATATGATGTAAATGGTATAGGTCTTAGTGACAAACATTATTTGTGCCTCTCCTATGCAAACGAATTTCCATGTTGTACCATTCTCCTCCGTCTGTAGTTTTCACCAAACTTATTTGTCTGCTCTATGTTTTGCCCATTCAATGCGACGATTTTTAAGGTTTTATCTAAGGATTATATTTAAAAATACATTTACGGCAATAGTACTAATAAAATTATCAGAAATACTTTTTTTTTATTATTAATACATTTTTTAGATTCTTTTCTTAAGCTTAATTAAGTTTGCTTCCATCATGTTGTGTTTCTTCTATAAATTATTTGTAGTAGAGAACTTTTTCGTGCCATTTGTTACCATTCGATTTCTGTCCGATGAATTCCGGTTTTTGAATATGCCAGACATTTTTTTTTCATTTGGAATACATCAATTGATGATCAAATTATGTGCTATTGAATAAATGTTTTTTCAAAACGGAAAAATTACGATTTTTGTTTTCGTTCATTTAGTGACTCTGTTTTTTGTTCATTCCACCGAAATGCAATTTTTCTTCCACGCCCACAGCTTCGATATGTGCCATCACAAAAATTATCATAGTTCATGTAGGACCTATCTCAAAAAAAAATCCAAACCATAATCTTATTCAATTGTTGGTTCTTCTGCTTAACTGTCCCTTTCAGAGTGTTCTGGATATGTTTTTTTTAATAATATTTTTTTTGCTCTTTACAACGAGTAAAATTTTTGTCTATTTTGTTCTATCGATTAACCGGTATTTACTATTACGGAAACGAAATTGGTTTTTATCTCTCAAAATCTTAATTCCAGAATCAATTATTATAAATACATTCAAAATGTGTTGTTTTTTTCTTTCTGTCTGTCTCTCTCGAATCTTATCGTAGTCACAACAGCAATCAATTTATGCGACGATTGAGAATCGTTTATAATCATGATTGCTGGAATTTATTCAAGAAAAGGAAAAAAAAACAAACGGCATCATCCATATCCATATTGGCTATCTCAAATTGTAAGCACGCTTAAGATAAAAAGAGCTACAGAATATGCAAATCGAAATGTTGCACGGATTTTACGTATAATTTGTGTTTTTGTTTTACTTTTCAAGTCCAAACTGCAACGCAAAACTTACATAGTTCTAATCATAATAGTTTATCATTTCTCATCAAGATTGCGTATGGAATTTTCATTTTCTTTTCTCTCTTGCTTTTGATCCATGTTGTTTCATTTCTGTATAGTTATTCAAAGTGAACTTATAGCTTATGATTTGGTTCGCTTTTATGATTTGGAATGTCAGACATATTTCGACGACAATTGTTTCGCTAGCTCGGTGTACTTGAGGAATTTTGAATGTGGACTCTCATCGAAATTCGCACCAGATGCAGACGATTGAGAAGCGTTTGATGTTGATTGATGTGAATTTAATGCGGTCGCTGGCGGTGTTGGACTTTTCGAAAGGCGATTGTTTGGCAAACCGTTTCCACTGCTGCTGGCTGAGCTTGATACACTACGCGGTGAATGGGCCTGTGACGGGGGTGTTCGACGTGAAGCGGACAGTTTTTGAGCTTTGGCAATGATCGGATCGAGTAAGTTGTCGTCTTTGACGAAGTGCACCTTGGACAAATGGTGCCGGTATGCACCTTTCGATGAGAACGGCGTATCACAAAATGCGCACTTGATTGCTGAATCGGCCGCATTGACCATGCCATCGTTGCAGGCCCAGCTAAATGCTAACATTGCACCAGACGCGGTACTTGGCGAATTATTCTGTTGCACCGGTACGGCCAACTGGTTTTGACTGTTGTTCGACGATTTCAATGGCGTATTTTCCGTTTTATCACACAATTTCTGTAGCGCGGCCAATGGGTTTGAATTGGTTTTCTTGCCGCTTTCGACGGATTTTGTTGATGCGTTGCCAGCCAAACTGTCGAACATTGACGAAAGTGCACCCAAACTGTTGGTTGGAATCGACGATTTTGACTTTTTACTATTTCTATCGGGTGTTGATCGCGGCGATATAGCATCACTGTTTGGGCTTGCTAACGGTGTTCGCTGTTCATCGCCCGAATTTGAGCGTTTTGAACTTAGAGCCGGACTCAAAAGAGCACTAGCACGTAAATCGCTTGCATGTTCAGACTTGTCATCTGGATCGTTTTCATCGTCCGTCATTTCCCTTTTGATCGACATCGAAGATGCACCTCTATCTTTGCTGCTTGTTTTGGCTTTGTCGTCGTACTCTGGGTCCGTTTTAATTTTCAGTGAAATTGCTTCATTTTCGTCTTGGCCATCGCCATACTGGCTGCACTTGTCGGGTGTATCGCGAGGTCGCCCATTCACAGAATCAGTTTTACGTTCCGGAGTCATTGATGTTTCAATAACACTGCTACCACGGTCGGAGACTGAACTAGATTCGCTTGCACTCCGCTCACGTTGACTATACGTACTGGATGCACTTTGTTGAGAGAAACCGCGCAACAAATTCATGGTTTGTGTATCGATTAATGGTTTTGTGTAATCAACACTTTCGTCGATGCCCAAACGCTTCAGTATGCTTGATCCAAGCGGTGCATTTTGTTGGTTGTTCGCGGTAAAGTTGCTACTGACATGCCGACTGCGTGTGTCGAAACTCTTTTCAATCATTTGCTCGATGGCGTTTAGAACTGATGGCGAACCAGTTTTGTCCGATGTACTCGAGCCCTCTTTCGATGACAGATTCGGTGACATTAGACGGGAACTTTGCGATGCATTACTGTCATCACCGCCGATGCTTTTGCGACCATCTCTCGGAAGTGAATCGGGCATCAAGATGTTATTTTTCAACAGATTTCTTTGCGCATTTGACTCGGCTGCAGTGGCTCCGATACATTGTCGGATATGCTCGACGAAGACGCTTGTATCAATTTTGTCGCCACATTTTTCGCATGTAATTCGACCAGAACCAGCATCTCGCAACGACTTTGTTATCGGTGAATTGTCGCCATTCTTGTATTCATTCTGTGCACGTTCGATCTCCAGCAATTTCCGCACTGGCAACGATTTCTTACGTTTTTCACGGGTTTGACGGCGTCGACCACCACTTTCCGATATCGATCGCATAATGTGCTCCTTGTAGTGGGCATTTTTGACCATGTGATTGCTCAAGTCTTTCAACGATGAAAATGCCTGGTCGCACACTTTGCACGTTAGCACCGCACTCACTGTACTAATATTACCGCTAGCCACGTTTGAACCATTCGAACTGCTGTTATTTGCATTGCCACCACTGGAACTACCGCCTTTTATATCGTCGGAAGACTTCCACGAAATAATTTGCTCCTGAGATATAATGTTTGTGTAATGTTGGGTCTGTTGCATGTGCGTTGTCATTTCGGACAGTGAACGGAAGCTTTGGCCACACCACATACACTTTAAAATTTGACGCGTTTGTTCGGCACCCTTGCCCAGCCACACGTCTTGGCCACGCACCAATTTACGCGGCAGTGGCATCGTTTCCTTTATCATTAAATGGAGATCAGCTTTTGATGGAGCACTTGATGTGGATGACGATGAATTTTGGGCTGCATGATTTTGATTTGGGTGTGAATTATGAGGTGGCTGAGCCTGATGATTGTGACCACGTTGACCGTCCATATTGACGCCAAGATGTTGCGTTTCTTTCATGTGAATCGTAAGGGTTTCTAGAGTTGGGAAACTTTGCTTGCACCAAACACATTTGAACACATCTTTCACCGAATCGGCACCCTTGTTGAGCCAATGCGATTGCCAAGCACTGTGACGGCCGGTGCTCGGTGTATTGCTTGATGATGAGCTGCCCGTGTTTGATTGGCGGCCCACTTCGTTGCCACCCAGTCGGCTCAATTCGGACATCTTTTCCAATGCCTTGGTTGCATCGTTCGGTGTGCTAATTTTATTTTTCAGCCCATTCCATTCGGCTTGGTGCTGGGGTCCATGTGACAGATGATGTGTTTTTGGCGAAGGACTAGTTGTTGACGTATTTGTGCCAGCAAAATATGAAGCAATCGGTGGCGATGACCACGGTGAACCAAGTGCCGATTTATAGTCCATTGTTCGTGAAACTTTACGACCGTGCGATGCAGGTCGTGGCAATGGAGGTGATTGGTTGCTTCGTTTACGTGACGACACAGATAAATCGAGCGGATCATTGTCTGATTTCATGTTACTGTCGTCTTCGTCGTCATTGCTTTTGTTATGATGCTCTCGATCCATATCGTCGAAGTCTTGTGATTTACGCTTTGTACTGAAATCGAGAACGGGTGTATCGCCTCCGATCGGTGATTGCAGTGGCAAAAACGGTGGTGATGCATCTCGACCCAGGCCCAATGCATGACCGCCAAGCAACAAACGATTCTGTTGAGCTGCTACTGCAGCAGCACCCAAGTACGCGGCCATTGCTGCCGATTGTGATGGCAATAGTGCAGCAGCTGGTAGCATCTGTGGAATTGGCAATGCAAGCGGACTTGTCGCTGTACTACCAGCCGCATTTGATGACTGACGATCGGAATAATTTGAATCGGCAGACGGACATCGTCCACCACCATTTGATGAATTACGTGACGAACATCTGGGGCTCGCGGTATCTCTACAGAGAGAAAAAAAAAGAAAAAAAAATCAGAAAAAAACACATCAGCACAATTTCATCGAAAAAAATAATCAATTTAAATGTAAAAAAGTTTAATGTTTTGCTCTTGTCATTGTTTTCAATCAAAACGATATATATATTTTGTTCTATTGGATTTGATCAATCCCCCATTCAATCG
The DNA here is from genome assembly GCF_009176505.1 of Sitodiplosis mosellana. Taxonomy (NCBI): domain Eukaryota; kingdom Metazoa; phylum Arthropoda; class Insecta; order Diptera; family Cecidomyiidae; genus Sitodiplosis; species Sitodiplosis mosellana. Next base: position 400,234 of record NW_022595256.1, read on the forward strand.
ACATCATTTCACATTCACGCTTCACTTAATTAAATCCAACTAATTCACATTTTATGTTTTGTGTTTTTACCTCGCACTCAGTGCTTGACGATATATTTCCAACATAACCGCTTCGTGTAACATCATTTGGTCTAATTGATGCATTTGCGTTGTTTCTCAATAGAAATAATTTATTCGAATAATTTTTTTTCGTTTCGTTCGGTTTTTGGTGTTTAAAATTATTTTAGTTAAATTTCATTTAACCGCATTCACAGCAAACTTTCCATCGCATAAAAAAGTTTTCGAAGCAACGTTTTAGACTAATAATTGACGTTTGTATAACATTTCAATTTTGTTTTCTATTTTTATTCTTTCTTTCTTTTTTTTGTTATTGCACAAACACGTTTGAACGTTGAATTTCAAGTCGAAGTAAGATTAAATCATTAAATCATTTTGGTGATCCAGTTAACAGTATAAACAAAGAGATCGTTGGTTCCATCTACGTCAGACGAGCTTTTTTTATTTCGTTTTTATTCTCTCTCTCTTTCTCACTCTCTCGCTAGTCACAATTCAAACACATAATTCTCCTTCGAATCGCATAAAATGCGTATACATTTCCATTCGATGTTGAACGTAGAGAAAAAATTATATTTCCCAAAGTAGTTTGCTCTTGCTGCTCTGACCTACCACACACAACTACACACAATCCATTTTCCACATTTATGCTTTCGCTTCTTTTCGTTTCATTCGTTTCTCATAATTTTCAGCTGAATGTGTCGATTTGAAAAACTACACATAATTCCAATATGACGACGCTTCACAATGGAACCAATTCCACAAACATCTGAACGCACTTGATATGTTTGAACATATAATTCGATATCACCACCAATCCGAGAGCATATACAATATAATATATCGATGAACGCTTCAACGCGAGAATGTCCAAAATCAAATTCGAAGAAGAGCAGGGAAAAATAAAATCAAGCACACACACACGGCACAGGCACAGTACACACAGCGGAGCGCGAGCAGAACACAGGATAAAGAGACACAGACTCGTTTGCTCGTTTCCAAACACACTCCGATTTTATGTTCAACAGTGTTAAATGGCCTTTGAAATGCTATTGAAATCGCGCCGAAATACACAAAACGTTCTGTCTCGACCGGCTGCCTATTCACAACTGACTCCGAATTTTGGATGGATTGAATGCATAACATCAACACATGAAGCGCGTCAACGCGATACGAAAATGATGAAAAATACAGCAAAAAAAAACATCAACACACAACAAAATATTACGCTCACTCATTCACTCACTCGTCATATTCTACACACGGAGTATTCGCATGCAGTGAATGTATACGTCATCGCCGTCGCTGTGGCCGCTGCCGTCACCGCGTTTACCGTGCGTTTCCAATATGAAGGCTCGTGTCGTGCTTCATTTTGTCCGTATGGCTCGGATGAGTGTGGACGTGTGTAGAGCTGTGTATGCAGCAAGCGAGAGATTAGCTTTTATAAATGGACGGATGGGTTTGGCATGTTATTGTATGCACACAGAATTGAACAAAAAAAACACACGAGCCGAACGGTAGGAAAGGAAAGGCAAAGAAATGAGAGAATGAGAGAAGCACGAATGGAACTGGAGAATCAAAGCAAACGTTGATTGTTACTCCTTTTGCTCTCTGTGTCGCACATACACATGTACTTGTGTGCACCAGCACATACACATCGGATATACGAAGCCGCATGGAAAAAGAGAATGGCGGGGAAAAGGGCACGACAAAGAGCGAACGAAAATGTTTGGCATCAAACGACGTATCGAAAACGACGACAACGACGACGATGACGACGTCGGAGAATTCGGCGCTTTACATGCATCCATCTGTTGTTTGTGTGTTGCATACATTTGTTCAGTGCTTCTATGCTCTGGCGATACTACTCTGTCATTCATCGTTAGACACTCTCTGAGACAGAATAATAAGGAATTGCTGACGAATCAACACCCAACCATAAACACAGAATTGGTTTTTTTTTCTTTTCGTCTTGCATAAACACTTCGCGTCAATATAGCTCGATATCAAAAAATCAGTGGCGCCAAATCCGAAACCAAATGTACTGATTTTTTTCTCTGTTTTTTTTTTTGCTCTTCAATTCACTGATTCTATGAAATCCAAATACAAAAAAAATTCGTGCGTATGCAATGAGACGACGAGACCGACCGATCATCACCGGAAATGCAACGCACAGCAACAAATTAAAATCGAATTGTGGATCAAATGTTTCGAAATCGTTCACACATCTCTCGGCGAATGCATCAGTTAATTGCATCGGTTTATGTGTGATGAAAATTAGTGGAAAAAAACTGTGAAAAATAAATTTCATCATTTCGATTACAATTTACCAAATTTTAAACATTTTACCCGAATTTTAGGCGCCATTTCATTCGGTGTTTTTTTCTCACTCATTCATTTTATTTAATCTCGTTACTTTTTTTTGTTGTTGTTATCTTTCGACCGATACGTTGTTACTGTTAATTAATACGGTAAATTTATTGATGCGATTGAATTTTTTGATTTGTTATTTTGTATCGGAATATTAAAATTTATTCGATGTATGCTTGGTTTGGTTGGATTCTGTTTGCTGGCATCGGTTTTGTTGTTTATGTACCAACAACGGCAGCCACTAGTGATGAGAGTGTATGTTTATGTGCGTCCGTTGTTTACACTTAATGTAGATTGGAACCAAAAGAGAATATTTATTAATGAGTTCGCGTATTTCGTACGAAATAATTGAAATGTTCGACGAAAAAGAGACTGAATACAGCGAGATGAAAGGAGAACGACACGCACGAAAGAGAGAGGGAGTGAAAAAAACTCCCACAACATTCATGCACAATAAATTTTTTTTGTTTACACCATTGGACTCGTTTTTTTGTGTGGCTATTTTGTAATCTCGACCAAATGATTCGTGTGAATAACAACAACGACGAGCCGTTAAAAATATACAAAATGTGTCTGATTGGATATGTTGTGTGTGCACAACGCGCACAGCACTAAAAGACACACGCAGCATAGCTCATCGGACCGAGGATATATTTTTTTTTAATTTACTGACTGTGATTTTGGTAGAAATGTGCAATGCAAAACGGAAAAATTTCATTTAGTATGAACATGTGAATCATCATCCGGCTGCGTACCATTGGCATGTCACTTCTGCTTATTTTATTTCAATTTTCAACCCATTTTTTATCACACTTTCTCTCATTGTATTGCTAAATTCGTTCGAATTAATTAATTAGTCTTTGCCGGTTAATATTTATCAGCACCAAAATTAGTTCGGTTGTGGTGATTTTCGATTTTCATTTTCAACAGTCCCATTTAACATCTCGCGGACAAACTATTTTATGAAAAAAAAAACAAGAACCAACCCCAATGTGGGAATGACAGAGAGAGTGAAAAAAACCAGTAAGCAACAACATCATGCATAAACGAATAAATCGACTTGCAAGTATTAAATTTGAATTTATTGCGTGTGTTCACGTAACGTTGAGGCGCCTGAAATTCCATGCAATTCATATCCACAATCACTTGAATCACGGGGTAAAAAGCGTGTCATGTGTGAACATAAATTGTTCGATTGAATCGTACGAAAAACAACATCGATTTATTTTTTTCCTGGTCGAAAACAGGAGCAAATATTTCGTCCGTATAGTATGAAAAATCAAATCTCTTACCTTTCAGCTGCCCGTTCGGCTATGGCATTATTTGTATCGTGGATGAACGAGGCCGGAATATTGCGCTCAACATCGATTGCAGGCAATTGACGTTGATTAAGATGATGGCGACGACTGTCAATGGACGAATTGAGTTGCTTCTCGTTAATTGCATCAATTCGTGGCACTTGACTTTTGATTTGTGTCGTTGAGTCTTCGGCAATGATATCGGATGCCGGTGATTGCTCTTCAATGTCGGCTGATTCGGATAATGGCGAGTCATTCAATGTGTTCGATTGACTTTGATTCTCGTTTAACAAACCATCAGGATTTTCAACGTCATTGTCTGAAAATGGAGGATAAAAAAAGATGCATGTTAATTTGATTTAAGAAATGGACAGAGGGTTTCAAATTCATGTCAATTTCGTTCAACCAATGGGATTGCGAAAGAAGATCTACATGAACATTATTCTGATGGACGATCTATTTGGATCAACTTTCGATGGAAAAAATGTTAAATTTCAGTGGTATTTCGGTTTCTGCAACATATAAATCACTATGAAATCAACGTCATTTAGAGATTGAAAGAATTTCAACTCTTTCCACGTCGTTTTTTCTCCTGCTCGCTCTCATTCACGACGACGGCGACGAGCGTGAATGTGAGGAAATGCAAAACAGATTGAATGAAAAGTACTGATACCCAGCAAAAGTGTGATGGCTATTTGTAGCGTAGGATGAGTGTGTGTGTTTGTGTGATTTTTGTTTCAATTTGTCTTCGGTTGCGGTCGTAACAGCAAAAATGCGCTCGATCAATTGTACGGTGGCTGCGTCTCTTGGGATGTTTAACCACCATGATTTTACTTGGTTTGTCGGAACGAATTCCTTCACTTAACAAAATATAGATACCTTTTAAATGAATGGATGGGATTCAGAGACATAACGTACGAATTGCGGCAAGTGAAAGGCGGAAAGCAGAGCGAGATAGAGAGAGAGAGAGAGAGAGAAAGAGAGAGAGAGAGAGCGAGCGAGCAAGAGATGGAAGGACGAATAGTTAAATGTGTTATCGCAACCACTTCGTTCGCTTGTACACGATAATGGACTGCGTCAGTGAAATTTTTCGATGCTTTTGTTTCTTCTCACTCTCCATTCTCTCACTCTCTTCACTTTTCTATCTATCTATCTGTATTTTTTTTTATTCCTTTCCTATTGTTCAACCTGTCTACTTTCTTTCTGGATCGGGCACTCGATAGTGCAATGCAGCGCCATAGAATAGATAGACGAAACGGGATAGCAAGTGGCGAGAGTCATCTTTTATTTTTCTCATGATTTTCTGAACGAGGATAATGCGATTTATATATACGGTGTACACATTGTGTGCTGGTTGCCATTTGCTTTATAATGGCACTGGTAACAAGTGTGCATTTGTATCGAACACAAATATTTGCCCCAACTTCATTCGTCTACTCGCACTCTCTCTCTCTCAGGCAGTGAGTTTCCAGAATGGCCACATCCTGTTCTATATTATTCATCCATCTCTCAGGTAGAGCGAATCGTGTGTATGTATCGACATGCATGTGTCTATTTCCGACATCTCTTTACACCGAATCTGAGAATTAAAAGTGAAATGGAGAGTAAAATAAAAAGTCGAACTACGACGAGCCCCGCGTTCTAATAACAATGCCAACGTACGCACGCGAGAGAGAATGAGAGAGACACAGAGAGAAAATAGAAAAAGAACTAAAAGAGGTGAATCAGGGAGATCGTTTAGTTCTCCCTCTTATCATACAGCTGAGGGAAAGGCATGCACATTACACATCCATATAATAATAAAAATAAATAAAAGTGAAGAAGGGAAATTCTACATCCAGTAGAGATACATATCAGCGAGATTTTTTTTTCTACTCTCTATCCTATTTGTTGGACAGACAGTTTCCGATATGCACTTCTATGTATAGCGCTCAAATTGAAGCACAAATCGATGGAAGAAGAAGAATAAAAAGACACATGCGAGATAGAAGAAAAAAATCGAAGCACAAAATCCCGGTAAAAGCTATCAAGTTAGCATTAACGCGGCTTCGTAACCCTAGTAGTAGTTTATATTAAAACGTGGACATTACACGTCGTAATAATTTTTGACGACGAACATAAAAACAAATGTTTATTGCCACACTTTTTTGTGTTAATCCGATGCGCTGGCTCTTCACTCACACGCATAATCGAAACAGACAAACAGAATGTGTCCAGAGTGTGTGTATGTGCGAGAGAAAGAGGGAGAAAATGCCACAAAAAAAAGAAATGAAATGAAAGAAGTGGTGAAAGAAAACAACAGCATCACCTTCCTTGTTTCAACCATCCAATTTCGCACACAAAATGTAATTAGATGGACAAAAAGCGGATACTATTTTATCTTGTCAAATAATCACGTACGTTCTAATCGCAGCTTCGCCACCCTCACCATCACTGCCAACAATAACAGCAGCGATATATACATTTAGTAGTTGTGACAACGCAATAGACAAAAACGCATCAATGTTCAATATTACAATTTCTCCATATGCGTACCGTATCTGCAGGCCGTTTAGAAAAATAAGGTGCCGCACCATAAATGGTAAATATTAAAATGCATATATTATGGGAAATGTTTACCGGGATCAACGGCGATTTACTTAGTATAATTTACAAGTTTAATTCTTGAACGGCATTCCATCACGATTCCAATAGTATGTGGACGTAATATTTGTGCAAAGTCAAAGAGTGAAATTATAGTGTGCAAATAACAGTCAGCACATACGGGTAACGACCACCACGACGACTACGACTACGACTACGATGACAATCATTGAGATGATAGAATTTTGGCATTGATGTGATGATGAAAAAGTGGTGAATCGAAAGAAGGAAGAGAAAAAAAGAACCGTTTGGACGGAAGGAAGAGAGAGAGTGAAATGGAGAGATGGAACGACAAACGAATTAGACAGACAACAGCATATTGGTGGCAGTATTATTTGAATTGATGGAAGAGCATTTTCTAATAGTACCATTGGGGTTTCAATTTTTGTATACGCACATCGTACATACACAATAGCATGTTGTATAATATCGAGGCGCATGCATCGGATATAATCATAAATATGCGTTGTCTCTTCGCAATCAAACGTGTGTGTGTGTGTGTGTGTGTGAGCGTTTGTACTAGTCGTGAATTACCTTCCAATGCCAGCTCCAAAACAACCAGGGGGACCCGAAAAAAAGGAGAGAAAGAAAAACACGAGAATCGTACGGAATAATATGAATTTAGCACGCGTACGCAAAAATGAATAGCAGTAAAAGTAAAAGGTTGATTTGAGTTGATTGCGCGCGCGGTTCACATTGATGTTGATGTTGATGTGGGTGCGATATGCAGCGAGCGCGACCGCTTTCGCGTTTATTTGTGTATGCGTTCGTTCGTTCGTTCATTTCATTCAAATGTATGTTTGTTTCTGTTATCTACGACTATTATTATTGTTATTGTTATAACTGTATAACTGTTATTATCATTATTGTTTATTATATTACATATTTATTTCGGTCGTTCGTTTTTGAGCTCTCTTTCTTTTCATACTAGAATACACTACTGCTGCTGCAGCAGCAATGTTATTGTCGACCGCATCACGATGGTGCTGCTCTTATTGCTCTTTGTCGTTGTTATTGTCATGTAATCTCATATTTAAATTATGGATAAAACATCCAATATATTCGCTGTGTTTTGTTTGCTTTCCATTTGTTTTTATATTTTTGTCTCATTGTTTTTTCTTCTTCTTCGTCTTTTCTGTATTTTTTTCGTTTCGCATGATGATGATCTGATCATTTTGTCTCTTGAGATATTTTACCATATGCGAACGGAGCATCATTGTATATTTTAATTTCGATTGACGAGGTCTTTCGTCTCTTCACAACATTTCGATGTTGAAAAAACTATACACCGAAAATGCAGTGTCGATGAGGGCAGAAGAGACGCAATTTCGAGAGTGAGGCAGTAGAGAAGAAAAAAAATGTTTAGATGGCGATGCATCCATTCAGTTAATTCTAAAAAGTGTCAATCATTCTTTCCCGTCGAATTGATTCGGGCACTTGACAGTTCCGTGAAATTTGAGTGCGATCGGTTTGGCAAACGTCTTTTTCAAAGGCACAACCAAAGCAGATGCATGCGAAAAAAGGCAAAGTTAGGAGTATATCAGTCAATAAATTTAGTTTCGAATGAAGAGCGATAAATTTAACATTTAGCTGATGTGACTAAGAATGCTCCGTGTTCTGAAGCAGTTGCCAAGTTCTAAGCCCATGGGTTCAGAACATTAAGAACTGTGTGCCATTCAATGTGGAGAGCGAGAACAAAACCAATTCATCTTTGTTTGAGCGAAATTCCGCATTCAAACTCTTCTTCTGGTCGTTCATTTTTTTTCTGATCTCTCATCGCTGTGACCAATGAATTTAAATTCAAAAACAATAATCACATGGAATGCTGGTCAAACTAAGACAATTCGCAAGAAAGACAAAACAGTTCGTTTGTTTCGGTGGTTTATTGTCATGTAATATGTTTTTTTTCGGTTAGGCGGTCGTTTCCCAGCAATACGGCTCACATACACACTGGATTTCCATAGAAAACCTCTCTCTCTCTCCCCATCTCTCAGTTATTCCTGATCGATTCAAATTCTCGCAAAGTGTGCGCGTCAAACGAAAACAACACCATCGATTTGTGTATTGTGTACGGGGTTTTCTTTTGTCTGTTTTAGCTGCTCAAGTGTGAGCTCTGGCTAGTGAGTGTAAGTATATGCTGTTATTTAGATCGCATTTATCCGTTTTGACTATAGATATTTATACAAAATAATAATAAATCAGATGTGTCGTGATAAAACCACTGAATATATCGTAAAGCTCGGTTTTGGTTGGGTCTCTCACTCTCTCTCTCTCTTTCGGTGCTATGCTATGCTGGGCACACACACATAGCAACGACATTCAATACGATATGTGTATCGCATTAGTATAATTTACTTTTGTTTAATACACAGTGAAATTTTCTTCTCGCAAAAGCAAACGAAAAACGACAAACGAGAAAGACATCGACGACCATTTTCAATAACTCTAATCAATCCCAAACCATATATCACCGAGCAAGAGCGAGCAGCTCACACATATCCTCAAAATGTTTCGGTTATTCGGTTATGTATCTCATCATGTCTGTACACAAATACAATGCCATCATCGAAGAGAGGAGAGAGAGAGAAAAAAACCGAAGTGCATAAGGCACAACGCACATTCCGTCGAAATGAAAGGACCAGGCAAAAAAGACGATGGAAAGACAAACGAGAAAAAAGAAACAATCACAACACGATCCGCATCAACCCCATTGTAATTCGCATAAGCATTGTTGTTGATTCGATTCGATTCGATTCGAAATGAAATCGACTGCATTTTAAATGGGAAAACAAAGGAGATCACAAGTAGACACACACACAGAACGGTACAGTACAGCCAGCAGTGGTACCGAGTGATGGATCTTTGCACACATGGATGGAGGAGCATACGAAATCGTATTCGGACATACATTATATTGGGTTCACGTTGTCATTAACCGCGCGCGTAACATATACCGTTTCATCTCTCTCTCTCGCTCTCGCTCTCTGTTTATCTTATGATTACCGAAGTATAAAAAGCCAGAGTTGCGATAGCCAAAACCAAAATTACAAACATTTTTTTTTCTTCTTTCGCTAGTTTTCGATCGGGTCCATCTATCTATCGTTCATTCCATTACAAACAAACGCGAACAACAACGAGAGATTTGTTTGATATTGGACCATAAATTAGTGTTTGGTAGGATTGACTTCGATGGATGCAAGTGAAACCAGAATGAGAAACGAAGAAATAGCAACAACAGCCACATGGAGCAACGAAAAAAACAAAACCAAATGAACTGGACAAACATTTGCATCTTTACTGTGATATCAATCTTTTCTCGTTTGTTGGGTTATTTTTCGTTGTTGTGCAAGCTCATTCTCCTGTCTTTGCGGTATTCATATATATGCGATCGACAATGATACTGTAGGAAAAAATCACAGTAAATCGCCACAAAAATGCAAATGAATTGTTTGCGCTGGAAATAAAGAAAAACAAATGGCCGAGTAAACGATACTGCAGCTCCAGTCGAATCTCATCGTGAAGCCATAGAGTCGAACAGAGCTGTGAAACAAAGGAAAACGGCCCAAAATCACAATTTCTTGTCTTCCCATCTTTCTTTCCTTCTCGCTCTCCAGTATCCAGTAGTAATTGTGTGCAGTTAGTGCAGTGCAAGCGGTCGCATTGGTGCGCTCAGCAGCTGCGGAGAGAGACAGAGACTGTAAGAGTGTTGTCGCTTCACGATAATCTCATATTGCTACATTATTGTTTACATTCTTTGCTCTTTGTTTTCTGCCATATAATGTATTTTAATGTGTAACATTGTATACGCATTCATTTTCGCCACCCTTCCATCTTGATGTACAATATGACCGGCCGAGAGAGTGTTGAACATTTTGCCAATGATTTCGCGAACCAGAGTTTGCATGTGCTTGGTGTCGACTCGTTGGTTGGTTTGCATGCATGACAATTTTTTCTCTTTCTTCTTTTTTCGATCGTTTCAGATTCAAAATGTGACGATTCGTGTTGTGTATCGGCAGCATAACGACAGCTATCAAAACGTGCATAATGCACATATACCCGACTCAACAACACCGAACACAGCTCAAGACTCGAGAATGAGATGGGAATGTTTTGTGTGAGTACGATATGCAGAGGCGAGTGTGTGAGAGAGAGAGAGAGAGAGAGAGAGAAAGAGAGGGACAGAACAACGATGAAGCGGCATATATCATTCTAACCTGATTTATGGGCCATTGTTTCTTCGTCGATATTACATTTTCTACATAAATAAACTTCAAATCGTTCGGATTTGTTCCTCTTCCATTTCGTTGTGTGTCGCTGTTTCTGCTGTGTGTGTGTGTTTTTCTGCTGTTTTTAGCTGATGGAAATTGAGAAGTATGCTTCTCAATATTATGTGGTAATCAAATTAATGGCAACACTAAAGATAGAGACACGAGATCGAAGGAATTTTTATTCTTTTTTGCCGGGGCATGATAATCTCTGATAATGCACGATGACGATGTGCAGAAACAGCAGCAGCAACATCGGAAGGAGCCAAAAACGCGTTTGGGGATAATCATTATTGGGGAAAGCGGCGATGTATCGGTTTCAATAAACTTGCATGCTCCTTTGTCATTCGATTTTGTGGTAATATGGTAACAAAGGCAAAGCCAAAAACAAATTAGAAGGATTCTGGTAGAGAAAAGTTTAGTTACAAACTGTGGTATGGCATTGATGTGGGAATACGCACATGGTGATTTGTATTAATAGAATTCATCATGCTTTGCGTTGCCGATTGCTGTCAGTATTTGTATTTCGAAGCCTCTTCCGAATGCATTTTAATCTAGCAAATGCATATAAATTCATCCGAAGCTAGTTTAATTGAATTTAATTACCTATTTACCGTAATACTGGTAACGGCAGCGGCTATGCCACTCAGTTGCATACATCTGCATTTGCCAGTACTAAGAAAACAGAGCCGGAGATGCCAACGCATTAAATTTACATGTAACGGTTTGCCGAAGACATTCGCTCAACCCATACACGGTGGCAAAATTGAACACAAATTTGCCCCATTTGTTGTTTGACATACTCGTCGTACATCGTCGTATTTCCTATTCCATTTCAGCACAAAATATTTGCTCCTCGATAAACATTTTGCTCCTGTTTCTGAAAACTTTAAGATCATCATTCACATTAAATAATGAAATCTTGCTCGGAGCGCCTCAATCTTTTGCTTTCCCCCCGCAATGCAATGCAACACACTCGCTTCAAGTGAACGATGCGTTTGCTGATGGATTGCAGTGTGCGATTTGATAGTTTAGTGTAATTATTCCTTCACACTCACATCCACCTACAAGCCGTCACTTCACACATGAGCTCGCCTCCGCCTATTTGTGTAACATTCCGACTGAAATGCATGTCACTCGCGGTGGAGCGTGGACAACACAAGTGTATTTAGTGTCATCATTCTAATTTACAGACATCAGTCTGAATGCACACAAGAGCTGCAATGAATGAGTGAGGTGGTGAGAAGATTAAATGGAATGTCGTGCAAAATGCTTTTCACTCGACGCTGGATGGACACTATTCCATTGCATATCTTATGCAAATACTGCACAAATTCAATCGATAATTATTATGTATTTAGATTTAAAATTCCATTTCGAGCAATGAGCATGAGCATGGCGCAAGAAAAAAATTTGTAAAGCAAAAGCATGACGGAAAAATGAAGATGACAACATGTCAATATGTACGTGCGCCAAATCGTCGCCACTTGTCATCTTCCTTCTAGTCGCTCAAGCCATTCTGCTTGATTTTAATTTTTTTTTTCCAGCATTTTTTGTTTGACTGAACTCATGTCACTCTTGTCAGATTATCGGCGACGGATTGTACAGAAAAAAAACGACATCTAACATAATGATAAAATTTCTCTTCAAGACAAATGCATTTTGTGAGAAATTAACTTTGAATTGTGTCAAATAATTAGTCGACACTGTGAAATTTCGAGCGTATCCAATCAAATCCGTTGCACTGAATGAAACTGTATTACAATGGTATGTCATGCGGTTCACATGCGTACTGTGTGCGTATGGTGCAACTTATAACAAAATTGTATAAATGCACTCGGCTTTTTATGTGTGTCTGTGTGTACATTTGGCGTAGAAAGCTTTTCTCGAAAAGTCCTCAAGAGTGTCATTCTTCGCTCATGTTTCTTTTTTTCACCCCGTTTTCTTTCATCAAAAAATTAAAACGGATTGAAGTTTGAAAAGAAATTCAAAGCTCTTGTTAGTTATGTTACTTGGTTTCTGGCTTTTATTCGTAGTTGCCGGCTGCGAACTGTTTGTGTGTGTACGTACATGTGAAATCATCATCTTTTTAACATTGGAAAACTTTGCAAGTTGAATGTTTCTGATGTTTTGCAGAGAGAAACGAGTCTGATTTTCTGTTCATCATGCTTATTGTGAATTTGCTGAATGAATGCGAAACTATCTTTTGGCTTATACCAATATATTCGTATTGCTCCAGTTTTGATTTCATCTCTGTGTCTCTCTGTTCATACAGTATTTTTTGCTGTCGCCGCCGTCGCCGTTGTTGCTGCTGGTGATGTTTTTGTGTCGCTCGTTTGATTTACATGTACGTGAAGCATATTTTTATTGGAGTGTGAGCGCGCACGTTCACTGTGTGTGTGTGTTCCTTCAAATGCTTTTGTCATCTGTCTGCCTTGTACATTGCTTGCGTTTCTCGATTGATTTGAATCAAGCGATTCATGTGTCAGTCACAGCGATTTGGTTGTCACTTGCTTTTGTGAAATGTGTGCTTTATGCGTATCCCACGTACATATTTTAGTTTTCACAGCTACGAAGCTCACTCACGAGTTACTCTCTCTCCCTTTCGCTCCCTCTCTTTCTCTCTGCCTACCCCATTTCTTTATGTCGGTTTGATGACTATGATGTTGATGTCTACACTTCATCCAATTCATATCGGTTTTGTCATCGCTAAACCGCATATTAATACACTTTTGCCGCGCAGATAGAGAGAAAGAGAGAGAGAGAGAGAGAGTCCGCAAAATGAAATCGATATTTGTTTACCCGAAAATCACATAAACCAAAACTCGATGTTTTTTATATGTCATCGGTGGGTGTCTTTGTCCCATGGTTCGGGTTCAACTCGATAACAAATTTTACGGATTTGTAATTTGCAACGCAAGACAAAAACACACACACAAATGATTGACTGTGACACCGTTATTGATATTGCTGTTGCTGCGGCAATTCTCAATGATGGCCACCGATAAAAATGATAATTTCGGTTTTGGATTTTCTTTTATATCGGTTGTCTCATTAAATGCAAGAGCCCATTTAAGATGCTGAATGCTTTCCACGCCATTATCACAATCAACGCTCACTCGTTTGCCCCAACCATTCCACTTCCAATTTCTTTTCATTCAGAGATACGTTTTCATCATTTCACTCTCCTTTTGTAGTGTCAGACGTCAATCAAATTATTTCGCCTTTGTTGTTGTTGTTTTGTCGTGTCAATAATTTTCCTATCCTTTTCACGATTATGTAGAACTCAAAGCCGCAATATGATTGAAAGCATATTTAACGATTGCTTTTGCTTTTGTCATGCTAAATGTCAACGGCATTTTTGTCTCTCCTATAATCGAATCTGAGCACAGTGAATCATCGAACATTGTGAATTTGAGCTTCAGACTTCGGGTCCCATTCGTGTTTTTTATGCTTGATAAGAAATCAAAACACACTAAATACGGCCTAGACTTGAAGTTAAAATCTGGCGATTCACATTTTGAAACGTCAAAAGAATCCATTTGAAAACCATCCTTCATTTTGATACGTTATTTTCTGTGTTTATTCTTCGTTTGAACGCGCACTAGAGTTGCGAAATATGTAATTGTGTTTTTCGAAGAGTGCGAATGGCACAAAATTGAATCCTTTCGAATTAATCATTCATCGAATGACTCCTTCAAAATGTACTAAACGACTGTGCGCGCTTTCGCATCGTGCTTGTGTGTGTATGCGTATATGTCAATTTTCCATGCTTCATTGAATTTCAAAATACTACAAGACCACAATATGCTTTAAGTGTGTTACTTCAGTAATGTCAAACACAAATAACATTCATATCGTTCCTCCACACCGATATATCGGGACACTTTCACTCATACGCAGAATATATCCTAATGTCTCCATTATGTGGCAGTTTAATGTGAATGTGCACAAGCAGCAGAAAAAAATATCATAACCATTATATCGACGGTCCCATGGCTGTCTAAATATGTGTGTGTGTGTGTGTGTCTGTTGTACGAGCGTTGATAGATAGAGAACGCGAACATTTAGCACAATGAACTTGTTAATGTCAATATGTGTTTTTGATGCTGTCAGTCAATCTATTCAAATGCGGTGCGTTTTTATTCCCCTCTCGCTATTTTGGTTCGTGTTGTTGTTGTTTTTGGCGTGATAAAAATTTGTTTTTGATCACATGTCTGCGATTAATATTAAACGCGGACGCTTCATGTCTTCGTCTAATTTGGTTTGGTTCCAATCAAAAACATCGTCCATGTATTTTTGCGACGACCGTTATAAACACACACACACACACACACACACACACACACACACTGACACTGGCTCATTCAATCGGATGGCATGTGAAGCTTATGGTTTATGAAATACACACAGCCCCTCTCTCTCATACTCATATTACCCCGAATTATCATCCACAAAATTCGTCTGGTCTTCGAAAATATCTCTCTGGACCGAAACCGTCAACATTTTCGACATGGAATTTTATGAGTTTATGGATATAAATTGAACATCAAACACATTTTCACATAACATACGAATTTTATCCTTTGATGTGGAATGTCTAAAACATAGCTTTGTTCTTCGTTCTCTGTGACACTCCTATGTTAATTGCTAGGGACAACCGAAATATTTTGTTTTTCTCTCTCTCTCTCTCGCTCGACAACCAGAAGAAGAAGAAGAAATGCCATCAAAGTGAATGATCCCCCTACTCACAAGCTGACATACTGCGTATCAAGACATTGATTGACACTTTGTATAAAAGCCTCAGACTTGACGGGAATTATCAAAGTCAAGATTCACTCAAATTTTGCATACGCTTCGGAATTCGCTGAAAGTGATGTTGACTCAGCAGTGCTAGTGACTTGTTATGGGGAATTTTTCCATAGACACTGTTTTTGCATTCAGCTTTTAATCGCTATGAATTCGATGAAAACTGAACATTAAAAAACCATACAATAAATTTACGCAATGTCCTTTCAGTGCCAAGTCGATGGGAGATGCAAGTGATTTCAATTTATTGATTTTAAGTCGGTTCTTTTGTGTCAAGTGGTGGATTGTACAATATTCTGTCCTTTTTTTACTGCTTCGAAGATCGAGATTTTTTGTTTTGCATTTGTGTCAATGGAAGGAGTTGCTTTATACAAGTGCAATGCTTTCTACGGAGATGAGCGATACCGATAAATTTTGAATAAACTATGCACGATAATTCTATAGATTTCGAGTGTACATTGGAATGTAGCCATGATCTGTTTGTTGGTTTCACTGGCCGGGCTATCTGGTTGGCTGGCTGCTTGTTTGTTTGTTCGCTTCTTCGTTCGCTATTTTATTAAAATAAACAGCACAACACACACACACACACACACACACAGAGAGAGAGAGAGAACCAAATGGCAAATGTGCAGTGACAACGATAGAGAGTCAAATACATGTGTCGTCAATTCTATGAAAAGAATTTACATATTTAAAGGCGTCCTTCTTTTTCTTCTTTTAGCCATTTTGTTGCTTCATTTTTATGCTTGCATATTTTGTGTTTCATTTCCTTCCATATTCTCGATGCGCATTTGTGATTCCTTTTCCATGTTTACGATGCGATGCCATGATATCAAAGTTTGTCTATTGCTCTTGAACGAGAAAGAAGAAAACGAAAAAAGAAAATCAAGTAGCCACAGTAGCTGGAAAATCAGATTGGATGCAGAAATATTGATGATGACTCAAAATTGATCGAATGATCCGACGAACGCGATTCTCTCCCTCTTTCTCACAGCGAAAAGATGTAAAAGTCATTCGTCGATTTTACAATGGAGCATTTTTATTGTTATTGCACAGAAAATCGAGAGAAATAAATACGTGTTGCATTTTGGATTCATCGTCCAAGTAAACCACATGCAAATATATTTCATTTTATTGAAATCACACGACCGTTCCAGTGTGTGCACTCGATACTCTGATGGCACTCGTTTTGTTATTGGTCCATGGTTGCATTCCTTTTATGCTCTTCTAGTTTGACTAGGTTTTTTTTTCATGTGTTCTGGGCGAGCAAGTGAGCCAGCGAATGAACGAAAGAAATGAATAAAAACAAAGAATAAAAATCTTTTGGTTGCTGCGTGTTCCATCTCTCAGCCCCAGATATCGTAGCATCAGCGTTTGCGAAGCGGTGAGAGCAGTGAGCATTGAACACCATCGAATGGTTAGTGCGATGCATATTTATGGTATGAATTACAATTTACCAGTTTACTTATTATTTGCCGCATACGGTGCACGATGTGCCTGTGTATCTACGTGCACTACTGTCGCTATAAAATAGCATTAACAAGACACGAGCAGCACAACAATGTATTCGATTTTCTTAGGCTGGTTACTGTTGCTGCTGCTGCCGTTGTTTCTTTTTCTATGCTTCGATTTCGCATATTCGACTTGACGTATGGCAGCAAGATTCGAGATGAGAAAGAGAAAAAAAAACTAATTACACTGATTTATGTAACTATTGTTTATTGTATTATGTGGTTTGGTCGCTACATTTACTTAGATAGCTGTTTGTTTTGTGCTGTGCTGTGCTGTGTTTTTTTTTCATTTGCGAGACTTAACTCGGTGAATAACAAAATCCATATGCACACGTTTGCCATGTCAACCAAATGTAATTGACAATTGCTGGCCATGGTAACGATACATGTAGCCAATTGAAACGCGCGACGATCGCCACAATAAGAATGTGCACGGAACGTGCGATGAAATTTTCCGTCGTTCAATTCGTTCAATTTTTGTGCAGTCGCAATTTATTGGCGGGTCAGCCCGTTCGTTTGCTTGCTTCTCTGTTGTTGTTTTTTTTACTCAACTTCATCGAAGATCCAGAATACAGTACTTATCTATATTGTGCTTTGGTTACGGCTTTTGCTGCTGCTGCGACCGCGCAACGCGCGCTGTTATACATTTTTACTACATTACGATGTTTACTGAAGGTTTCGATAAATGAGGTCTACTGAAATCCACGTAGCTTTACTTTATACATCTCTCGTCGTCGGATGCTATCTTCTCGCGCGACAACAGTATCAACGGCTTAACAAAAGTACACACAACAAAACTCCGCCCAACGAGCTCAATGCTCGAGTCTTGTCTTTCGATCGGTTCTTGGTGCTCGGCTCTTTTTTGTGTGCCTTCGCTTCTAAACACTCACTTATCCTGATTGCTATTGTCATTGTAGTTGGCTTTGTGCTACGATTGGCAGCCCCGTTCATGTTCACTTGTTAGCTTATTTTCATGGCTTATTCCACGGTGATCGATTTCTTCGTCGTCATAGTCTTGCTCATTCTGTGGCCAATGCACAAGATCGCTAAATTGACCGCAATGGTTTCGAACAAGATGCAACGAATGTTAGAAAACACTTGAATGAATCATACAAACCGATGGACCAGCACGAAAAATCTGTTGTAAACTTATTAATTTTCATTCATTTTTTTTAAAGTAAACGTTCCATACAAGTCTTTTTCCAAAAGCTTTTGTTCATTTTGTCGGCTGTAGACTATTGGCACATCGAACGTGGTTTTAGCAAAGTGCGTACTATGAAACGTTTCGTTGAAGTGTTGATGTGAAACATTTGGTATAAATGTGGCAATCATCCTACACTGTGTGTGTGGCTTCTGGCGAGTTCATCATGACGATTATTAACGATACGCACATTTGGCTCTCGCTTCCAAAAGTCGTATTAAATGGAAACTGTAGCGGACATAAATTTAGTTAAATTACGTACACGTTTGAACCATCAACGGATATTATTAGATATGGAAAAACTCATTTGCACAGCGAGTTCAGTGACAACCCTCCGCTATCTATCGCTTGCTCGCCTATTCTGGCCATTGTGGGTGCTTGTTGGCGGTTATTGTTTGATTATGTCATCATATTTTTGTAACTGTCTTTTTTTTCTTTGTTTGCAAAGTTTCGTCTTTGCTGCGTATGTTTACCCGGGCATGCTTTCAATTAGTCGTTTAATGGTAGTTTGACAAACATACATTTATTATAAAAATATTTGTGTTAGTTTTTCCTTCTCACACCCATCGTATTTCTATCTCTCTCTTGGATCACAAGTTAAGAAATACTTAAATACACACGTGCGTCAATCAAGATGAAAACTCATCCGTTGTAACAACTGCCACCATCATCATCATCCATTGGCACATACACACAGACGGACACACATATTGCTTTTGTCAGCGAAAACTCGAACGATGCTACATAATTTTTGGCCATGATATCCCAGGAAGCTAACAGCAAACACACACAAATACGGTATGATAACAAGTCAATGCTTCACTCAGCAGAAATATGTTCGAATGAGTTTGGGAGCACGAGAGAAGAGAGATACATCTCAATTTTTCGTATTCGGACACACAAGGCAACTATCGATGAAATACGATTGCAATCTGAATTCGAATTTGAATTGACCGCTGCTGTCATGTGTATGTGGCGGATTGGCCAATATGAATTAGTAAACATTTGGTTGCCCATTCTCGTTTGCTCCGATGCATTAAAGCCAATTATCGCAACCTCTTATAAATCCAAATTTGTTGCGGTTATGTTATTCGCAGATATTAATATGTTGGATGCGCTATGTCTCATGCGACCGTCATACGTAGACATGTGTGGTGTGAGTTCATATTGAGAGAGAGTATTTGACCTTTTGTTGTAGTCTCGATTTGGGACGGCATTGCAAATTGTACGTCGAAGTGCGAGTCACCACAAATGTCTATTTACGTAATAATTTTATTATTACAAATCTATCGAACAACTGAATGAAAGGGAGAGGGAGAGAGAGAGGCTCGTTCAAGTGATATCTACTCTTTAGTATGTGTGTGTGTTGTTATTATTGCCATCCGTATTTCATGCTTGCAATTTTCTCTACCAATCGCTTCCCCACACCATCTGTCCCGCTTTCAATTAAACGTCTTAGGTTCGAAATGATTTCGACGTGACATTCTAATTGCAGCATCATCAAAAACAAAGCGAACAAAGTAATGAAGAAAGCAATTTTCGCCAATGAACGATCGGAATCCTGATTTTGATTGATTTGTTGGTGCTGCTGGTGCTGGTGCTGCTGCCAACCATGGTTGTGGTGGTGGTGGGCAAAACAAATTCATTTTCCAATTTTAATGCACTCGGTGTTTCTCATTAGTTTCAAAGATTTAATCGATATGCGGTACACATTTAGCGAATAATCAATTTTACCCGAATCGCTCCCGATGAGAATAACTAGTGGCAGAAATTGAGGAGAAAACAGTAAACAATCAGCAACGGCTAATAAACTTGCAATTCTATAAAAATAAAATAGCTCAAAATCAAAATCGATTCTATTTGCCAATCCTCTTCGGACGTTCAATCCATTTTCTCATCTACACGATCGATTGTTTGCTCACATAGATGTAATTAATAATATCTTCTCGTTGCGACGGAACGGGTAGGCGGGCAGGAGAGAGAGAGTGTTCTGCTGCAAATGCGATATCTTCACTTGATGATTGCGCCATTGGAATTTATGATTTCATATATTGTGTAGTGCAGTGTTGTACAAAATGTTTCTCTCCCGTTTTCCGTCTGGGTGTTTGTATGTATGTGTGTGCTCCTTAGACGATATGTGACTTGAGTAAATGCTTGTTCACAGCTAACGAAAAAGAGTCCAAAGGCACGAGAAAATGATGAAGTAGAATTGAAAATTGGTTTCGCTTGTGACTAAAGATGATTCGTCTGCAAGCCATTACCCACAACATATGAGAGTGATATGTGCATGCGTGTGAGCGTGTGGATCATTAGAGTATATATGTGTATGAAAGAGATTCGCTTGCCTCTCGTAATTTTTTCTAATTGATAAGTTCTTCGTCTGCGAAATATCACTTTGCTATAGATAGATAGATATTTTTAACGTATCTACTTTTCCCATAACTGGTGCTTGAAATTCATTGCAGATTTTCTACAAGTTTCAATCAATAATTCAATTTGTCAATGTTTTCTTTTTCTTCTTTTATTTCGTTCTGGACTTTTTCAATTTCTGATATTCTTAACGAATGTCGCGTACGTGAAGTGATTCCGAAAAAATTTCAAGCAATCGCGCGCAACCTCTATGATCCTATTTCAAAAAGTTCGCATAGAAGCGCTCGTTGTCTCGCCCGCCCGCGCTCCATTTCTAAATTAAACGACATGAGGTAAACGAATGTTTCACACAAATTGCTCTCACACAAGAACATTCATTTCTCATCCGCTGCTTGTTTTCATAATTTGTTCATTCTGCACACCAAATTTAATGAAATGGTTTCGATTTACAAAATTATTCGCATTGATACGGTAGACCGTACCCATGCGAATTACACGTGAGTCAGCCAACAGTAGCCGTGCATAAATAGGGGCGAAACCTTTTGTGGAAACAGAACAGTGACAAGGTTTTAGCTAAATAAATCTGTTTACATTTTAATTCGAATATCGCGCCGGTATGATTCGAGAAAGGAACTACTAAACAACAAACTAAACGCTTTAAACCCGTTTTGTAATTGAATACACATTAAAGAATTGTTGCGACGAGTGTGAACAAGCCTCGAATAATAGCACTTTTCCACTACATCGTATTATTAGCGAATGATCTATTATGAAAGTGTACTGTCGGGCTGTACGGTGTTCGTAGCATGCCGGGGTATGAGCCGAAACAAAACTACGAATACGATGAATATCTACCGTCATGCATGTAGTCTGGTTCTGTATGAATCAGTATTGTCTTTCGATTGGAAACGGATTTTTGGCATGCATCGACCAAAAACCCATGATCGCTAAACACTACACTCGATTTCATGCATAATTTGTTCTGACTCACAGTCGCGCGCGCTTACCATTTGCTTAGGCAAGCGAAATTTAAAAGGCCGGTCGCGATGCATACACCTGAACACAGTGCACATTCATTCAAAATCCGGCAAGAGAGAGAGAGAGGAGAGAGAGAGAGAGAAAGAGAGAGAAGTTTCGGTGCGCGCGCTGTGATGCGAAAATCATCCATCAAAATAATAATGTAGTTTGTGTCTGTTTTCTTTCAAGTAATCAGCACCTTTGTTCGGTCGTTCTGAAAATTGAAATATTTTCCCGAATATTTTCTTTGCAATGAAACTCTGGTGTACTATGCACAGTGTAATAGGTACACTATAGCATACGGTGTAAATGGCACATCCTCAGTTGTCATGTTTGCGGATTTTATGCGCGTTGACTCTGCTCGCTTTCAGAAAATGCAATCCGCGTGAATGCATGAGCACGGCATGCAAGCAAATTGCGCGGCCAATAATCTAAACCAACAAAACAACATGAATCACTGTAACCAGATAGATATATATGTGTGTGTGCATGTTTTTGTTGTTCATTTTTGTCGTTTTATTTTCGATTAGCACGCGAGCAAGTGGCACTTTCATCCATTTATCTGAGTCTCTCTATTCACTCTCTCTTTTTTTATCGTTTCTATCACACACACAATCCCTCTTTCTCTCGCTCGCGCGCGCTCTCACGAACGTTACACCAAAAAACACGGTAAACAAAACACTTTCGTTGACGTGCCTTTTGGAGTTTTTTTTTCTCTGGTCGTTGTTATGTTTGACGGCGCTTTGTTGTTCCATCGTATTTCCGCCTAAAAGCTGATGCATTTCACCATATTTTGTGTATGTGACTGCATTTGGTCTGTCTAGTGGCTCTTGTTAAGTGCAGTTTTAATCTATTTACACTGTCAACAACTTTTTTCCCCAACAATGCTATATGGCTGTTAATCACCACGTGATAAAATGCCCAATAACAAGATGCGTTTCAATGATTATGCTCTCTTCGAATCCAAACACAAATATAAACTGTAAACAATTCGCACTCGATGAAGTGCACTACGAAAAATGACTATATTTTTTGGTACACAAAATAGAGACACTTTCGATTCATTCGGCCGTTTTTAAAGCCGAAACCCTTTTGTACAGACACTGTGTGGTCTAGCGTTATTTATATAAATGCATTTGTACATTTTACTTAGCAAATTTTGATTGTGGTTGCTTGTTAATCGTTCGATCGGTCGGTCGGTCGACCAATGCAAATTGATCAAATCAGAGACTCTAGTCGGAAAGTCAACCCATTCGCCCGAATAATGATTATCGCCGGTAGATTTGATGAATAATAAATAATCAAAATCATGTACAGCCATAGGCTCTGTAAATAACCTGCGAATCAATTTTTTTTTGTTCAACACTAGGAATCCGAGTTGACAGCAATGAAAAATGCCAACAACCACTCACGAATCCTAGTGTTTGTATTCAATGCAACGCGCTCTTTTGCATTTCACTTCATAAATTAATAATTGATACGTACACAGGAAAATTTAAATGAATGTCGACATTCATGTTGGCTTTTTTTCCCTTCGGAAAAATTCAATTCTACTTATATTGAACGATGCGTTTTTCAATCAAATGCAGCAGTTATTCGTATCAGTCACATATCAGCACAATCATCATTAACCTCAGTGGGCTGGTAACTGTTGTTGCTGGCTTTGCGTAGGGCACGGTTAAAATGCATGGAATGCAATATACGTCACATGCATTAAAATTGATTGATTGACATTTTAACAATTGTTTGTGAATGAAATATTGGCGAAAATACAGAAAAGAAAAACTGAATCAGCATTGAAAAAGAGAGAGAGAGAAAGAGTCAAAAATGTACATGGTGAAAATTTAAATTGGGTCGATCGTTTGAATGGATTCATCAACAGACGTCAAGTACAAATTTAAAATTAATTTCGAAATTCTTTGTCATTTCCTGTTCAAATGAAATGAAATATTGAAAAAAAAAATTCGCGAATAAATAAATAAATAAATATTTTAATTTTGCCGCCAATCGGAATCGATTTCATCTGCTTTTTGGTTATTCTGTTTTTTTTTTTCTGTTTGTTTGATTAAATATGTTTTCCAGTCTGAATTTCTACGATCCTTCCGATATTATTTTATGATAAATCATATGTAGATGTAATAAAATACGCGCTTATTTCCGTAGCACAATTTGTATGCTGGATACCTTGTTGCAACGCTGGTCACTGGCTTCAATCAAAAACCGTGTAATTTTGAAAACAAAAAATAAATTATAGAACAATTTAATACGCGCACAAGAGATAATATATGAGCATAAACCCTTTAAACGGGTGTAAATTTATGTAAAAATGTTCACGCTTGCTCTCATAAATTCATTGGGCAAAAAGAGAGCGATTTTTTTTTATATATATATTATTTTATTCACGAACACGAAAAATAAATGATGTCAAGCGTCAAATCAGCATTTTACATACATGGGAAAAAGTTGATGAAATTTTTTGTTCCTCCATAAAATGGTTGGCATTTTTCGGTCGCGTACAAACAATTGCCTGAAATTAGCCGCGCGAATGAGAACATCGAATCAAATAATAATGACGGATATGATTGCCCTTTATGCGATTTACATTTTCTATTTTTATATTAATAAAATGATGATTTTTCCGTTTTTAAAAGCAGCCAGGGCATCAACTATAGTATAATATGGCAACGGTCCAGGCTCTTTGTCACATATTTCAGTGTGTCGCCTGTGAGTAGTTCCAATATTTGCTCGATTCGAAAATAATTCGACGAATAACAAGATGAGAGTGTAGTCCGCGGGACGGGATTTTCATGTTTGTATCAAGTGTCGTAAGAGCAAAAATCCACAAAGCTCTCTGAAATTTGACTGTTGTGTTTTTCTGTTTGGTGTTTGTTTGTTTTTTTTTCTCTCCTCGTTCCATCGCTTGAAATATTCAAATCAGATAATTTATGAAAATATTTGTACGGATTTCTGCTTCGGATTTCAGCATGTCAACCGAAAATGAATTGACATCATAATGCCGTTTCGTGAATGGTATGGCGGCGGAGGGTACATGGATTAAGCGTGTGCCCGCGGATGTGGAAAAACAGCTGCGGCAATTTTGACAGCCAAACATCAATACGTTTAAAATTTTAATCGGTCGACATAATTTTAATTGGTTGCTTTTAGCGACAACAAATTGCCATTTCATGCGCGTTTCATGCTTTCTGTCTGTCAATTACCCATTTATTTCGACGCCACTGACATATCCTTTAAAGACTATTGTTTTTCCAATACACACAGACACACGGCCAAAGTTCATATTTTTCTATATCTTCAATCAAGCATGATTCAATTGGGGACAGCACAATCAAAATGCCATTTGTTCGAATTTGCATTGATCATTTTTCCCGGGCCGCGTCCAAAATATGTAGAACGAGACTAAATTTAAAAGATAATTGAAGTGATATCACAGAGAGCGATTTGATTCTTTTCCATTTCCCACGCTCTCGATTAAAAAAGGAACATTTGTCCGTTGCTTTTATTTTTTGTCATATCTGTTGTTATTATTCCACTATTCGTCGGAAGAAAAACACACCGAGAGACACACACACACACAAAACATTGTTGTGTTGTTTTTGGTACATGGAAAAATGTTTGCAGCTTCGGACTGAAAACAAAGTAATTCAAAAGGCGAATAAAACTGGGTGTAAATCACAATGAAAAACTGACGAATAAAAACATAAAACACTAATTGGATGTGATGGTAAAAATCTGCAGACGCATATATCAAAACTCAGATGCACTGTTTTGCAAAGTTCTTTTTTTTCGGAATGTGTTTACATTGGAAAATTTTCATTGTTCGTATTTTTTCCATATATTCCGTCGTTGCTTCTGGTCCAAGACGGGAAAAATGAGAGAAGAATAAGAAAGCAATAAAAAGTGTCGTTACATTCGAATGTAATTGTTTGTGTGTGCGCCTTTTTTGTTCGCATTTAATCGGATCTTTGCATGCAATTTTCTGTTTATGTGTACACACTCCTCGTTTCGACTTTAATATGATTTTTGTTGTGTGTAAACGGGCTGCGCGCACTCGTGCTTCGATTTCATATGAAAACTAAAATTGATGCAAGTTTTTCATTTTGGTCTTCGTTTTGGATATCGTTCTCAGCAGCAGTTTTTGGTCTCTTGCACTTTCGTGTGATTTTGCAATGGACTCCTCTGACTTCTCTGCGCGCACGCACACACACACACACACAATATTTTAAGACTTATGTTCTAGCTGTTGAAAGGAATAGATTTTCGTTTCGACACATTCTTTTTTTTCCCGCTTCTATTACGTCTGTGCATGAGATGTGGCAGTATGAATGCGTCTTGAGTATGTGTTTACATGGCGAATGGCGAAGCAGCAAACTGCTGCACAACGGTCGGTGTATTGAATAATTTTATGAAAATTTATTACCTGCGTAAAAAAAATTAATAATGAGCTTTAGACACGTTACATAGACATGTCGAAACGGCACAACTATTAACGGTTGGCGAACGACATCGAGACGACATACCCAAAACGTATATACACACATTTCGTATGGTATGCATCGATCATCGAGAGCAAACATCTACATTTTGAGAGCAGCTACAACGGCGGCGGCGACAGTAACTTTGGCCACATATTTTGTGCAGCATGCTGAATGTCCGATTGCCGAGACGCGAAAGCGCATTACCGATGACCGAATAGAAAATACAGGAGACGATAAAGATATAACATGCATAGAAATGATTGCACTCAGACGAACGAGTGTTCATACCGTTTGCCACACGTGACGATGGATGGAATTTACTTGCACACTGTTCCGTCGAACTAGGAGGCATTTCTATGGCATATGCAACGTGTGTACTTGTACTCTCCGTGCATTGTTCATGTTTTCATCTCGAATAAATATGAAAAACGCAAACTAATTTTTTCATATTTGTAGATTTTTCATCATTAGAAGAGTTCTTCTTCAATTCTGAACACACATAAATAAACCTTTCAGTGGAAATAATCATATAGACGCTTTTTTACAAATCAAAGTTTAAGTTGACAAAAAAAAAACATTAATCGATGAATCTGTAAGTGCCTAATTGAAAATGCGTCACAGATTTCATTTCTTTCAAGCTATAAATAATGAACATCATTTTTAGCGAAAAAAATTCCGTGTGCGGATTTCGTCTTTATTTCGAAAGTGACATCAAATTTACGATTGACTCCTACGGAAAGAGTCAACTGTCAAACCATGAAATTGCCTTTAAAAATTATCTTCAAATTAATAAATTAATTTGTGTGTCACCGGAGCCGTTGAGTCCGTTGAAAGAGTGTAATTTTTCAATTTTGAATGAAGTGAACAGTGAACACGGTCGCATGCGTGATGCGTTGACCGAAAAATCACCAAACGTGCCCAAATGTAAATCGCATTTGGTTGACGAAAACGACGACGGCGGCGTCATTATTTTCGTTGTTGCGGTGCGAATGAATGGTTAATCCGAGTCCATTTATTTTGTTTTACTTCGTTTTTTCATTCGCTTTTGTTTATTCATCGTCACTGGGTCTGGTTTTTTTTTACGAAATGCATTTCTTCGGTAGAGAAAAAAAGGAGAAGATATTTTTGAATTGTGACAAGATCACCCGCAACAAATGAAGAATTTAAAAAAAACTCTCGGCCTATCACACACATCAAGCACGGATCATTTATAAAAATGCATTCGAATCGTATATAAAAAATCTACCGAAAATATACGAGACCCGAGGCGTTTTTTTTCGCTTCTATTTTCATAAAAAATCATCATTCTTGTCAGTGACACACGGATATGGATTGGCGAGCAAATATTCACTTCACATTGCGTTCTTCCAGTTTGATTTTTTTTCTCGCTCTTTTCTTTCGCGTATTCGTCAAATGAAATACGCGCGCGCCGTGTTTATTTCTCACATTCGATGGATGAGTTCAAGTTATGAAAAAATAAATGTATGAAATTCCACATCGTGGCGTTTGTGCGCGACAGCACCACACATATTATTTCACCTATACACAACACACACACACACTGTATAGTGCACACGCGGTGCAGAAAAAAATGCTCGTTAATAGGTCAACCCACTGAAAAATTACAATATTATCTGCGACATGTCTTCTCGTCAGATCATTTCATTATTAACAAGCCTATTTGTCTTGATCATCAGCGCGCCATCAATATCATACAAAAACATAGAGCGAGTTGCCCGGCCACTTTGGTGTCTATATCGTTAAATCATGTAGCATATCAACCTATTTTCGAGGTATAAAATAAGTCGGCAGACGCGATTTTTTCATACTGCTGCTGTTTGATGCCGCTTCTATTGGGCCGCAGAAGAAATAACAAAAATGCTTTCTCTCAACTCAATGCCAAAAATTAAAAATACAAATGCATATGATACAGCAAAGTGACTATGAGGTTAAGTGAACTTATACGTTATTTTTTATTCCTCCCAACTTTTCATCAACAAATCTGATCCGACATTTGACTGAACGACGACTACATTTTTCATCAATTTTGTATCCGTTAAAATGAACAGTCGTTAGAATAAATTCTATGACATTTTGGCAAAGCGTCTCTTTTAAGTTTCCCATTGTTTATGTCGGCGCGTTAACTGGGAAAATTTGTTATTTCGTTTATTTTCAAATTATTTTCAACGTATATATAGTTCAATAATAGAAGTTGCTGTTGAATATGATATGCTGTGTTTTTCTACAGTGTAGGATACACCGTGTGATGAACGTATTTTTGTACATATGTACAAAAGTTGTCACTTGCTTTTTATCATTCATTCCATTCCGGAATCACATCACTCTAATTTGATCAACGAACGTGAGCGTTGTTTTCAGTTCAAAGTCCTGTGAGACAGAAAGAAAAAAACGACGGGGATAACGAACAAATGAATTAACACCAAGGAATATTCATTCATTCATCATGTGCATAATTGATTAATCAGTTCGCCAAGTCACAAGACACTAAATAATTATAAATAAATCGAAACTCGTTCTCGTTTTCATCGATTTCTTTTGCTTTCTTTACGGTCTGTTGATTCGGGTTCTCGATGTTTTGCTTTTTTTTACCGTCGAAAGTGTGAGAAATGATTGGCATGCATAAATCGATATAAACGTAAATATATTTGGTCTTCGGAGTCCGAACTTCGGACGGCGGCGTCGACGATGACGGTGATGATGGTATCGATGTTTCGATTGTCAATCAAAAAGTGGCAAAATACAGCGCAAGAAGATTGATTGTTGGATTATTATTGATGGCAACGACACCAAACTAGGAACTCTTTGATCGATCGCATTAAGACGACCACAATGCATGTTTCGCTCTCACCTTTTTCCCCGCTTTCATCGTCCATTCGCCTTTTGTCACAGCCGTACACAATATTCCATTTAGCTCATCGCGTGCATACCTCGCTTCATATGAATCGGTAAGAATAATCTTGACCTGCCAAATTGAGTGAAAATAAATGTGAAACATAGAGTTTTTTCATATGGAGTTGTTGTTGTAAATTCCATTTTAAAAAAACTCTGTGTTTCACATTTATTTTCACTCAATTTGTCAGGTCAAGACTATTCTTACCGATTCATATATGCTATGAAAAGAAGAAACCATTTCGAAGTGACCATGCACATGCTGACTCAGATTAAAAGATTTTCATAGCGAATCATTACCAATAATAACAACAACAAAATTGACAAAGTGTGAAGACTGAATCGGTCAATATTTCTGGGCCATTTATTTTGCTCAAGCCCAACGTGTAATGGAAAAATGAAGCAGACGGAATAGTGGTATAACTATAGGTGTGTGTGAAAGATGATTGATAGTTGAATGACAGTTGGTAAATATTCGAGTTGCAATCACTTTTGGCACGAAGGCAAGTGGGGGAATGAAACCATTTTCACAGCTATAAACCGGAGTATATGGTCAATATAGTGCTCAATAGAATGTGTTCAATAATAATAGCGACAGAGAATGGCTTTGTACTATTTGGTCGAATTTTAATGTCATTGCTATAAATGGCGAGTTTATGGTCGACTCCGTTAGTAGAACAGTTTTCAGATCGACTCAAACTTTCGAACAAACTTTATCTCGCTCTCTTGATTTCATCCATTTTCCACTTTTATCACTTCAAAGACAACACGTCAAAGACGCGCAAGCTGCGCATATATATTGCAAAATAATTAACCATGTTCAGTGTTTGTAATGACGGTATTTTAGACTTTGTTTGGCTGGGCACCGCCGTGCGCACACCACATTCGCGCAAAATGCCATCGAGTATTTCATTCTTATTCGTTTTTTTTTATCGGGGGGTATTAATGTTTGTTATGTTTTGTCTGTCGTAAGTTGGTGCATGTTTGACCGTCGCAACACAGCACATGGAGTCGTGCATATCGTTTTCATGTCAGTTGATGTGTTCGCGCTCACCAATGACATTTACATTTGGATTTTTCTGTGTGCATTACACGCTTGCTCTCTTTTCTTTATTCTTTTCAGCCATGTTCCGTTCATTTGATACGGCCGACGATGTTTGTACCGGTGCACAGTTGTTGCTGTTTTCTTTTTCAAATACCTTCGGCTCTTTGACTTAATTTCAGCCAATTTTATGTTATTTTTGCTTTCATCGGCATTTACTGGAGATTCGTTGGCCGCATGCGTTTGCCCGTGTGTTTGGTTGCGCTTTCAAACGAAAATTGCATTCAACATGTCAAAGGAGTTGCGAATTGAACGAAAAAAAAGCATCGAAGAAGTACAAAGCCAAAAGAAGAATCGGTACAATACAAGCGGGCATATCGTCCCTTTCCTAATTGATTTTTCTTGTTTTATTGATAGTTTTTTTTCACAACTTGCTTGTTGAACTGCAAAGAATGTGTGTACGCGCTGTGTGCAAAACGAAAGACTCTCGTTTGTCGTTTGTTGTATTACGTATCAACTTTAAGAGTTTGGTACCTTTTTCTTTCTCTTCTGTCTCTCTCGCATACCTATTTGATACGTACTCTCGCCGCCAATTCGTGGTATTTGCATTACAAACCTACTTGTAATCCGTCGAAATGTACTTTTGTGAATTTATTTAAGTTTTCTCTCCTCATGACACAAACGCCGCTTCGTTAATTTCCTTCAATTTTGGACTGGACACACAAGGCTTTTGTTGAAACGACGACGACGCAGTTTGTTACTCTTTAATTTCGGAATGCTATTAATGTATTATCTGAAAGGAAATGGAACAAAGAACTTTTGGTGTGTTTGCGCGGCACTAAAATACAAAGTGCAAATGATCGCGACAACGACGACAAACGTAATGATCAATTCAATGATCTTGCACGATGATGATGAAATGGATGGAATGAATTTTGTGTTTTTATTTTTTGAAAAAAAAAAAATGAGACAGATCCAAATTTATTCGGTATGATTTCGCAGTCTGATTTCCTTTTTCTGTTTTTTATTTCTCTGAAAAACCCAAGAAACAACTTTTTGCTTCGTCAATGTCCGAGCGAACGACAGTGCCTCTCGTGACAAAGACAAATGAAGACATTGCGCCGTTTTAAAAGAAAAAATGATGAACATGATTGAATTTTAAATGTGTATGAAGAAAATCGTTTCGATTAGACGAGTTTATTTATTGCGACACCACGATTATGGATTTTGGTTCGAGAGTGGATGACAGCGTTTCACAGAAAAACAAGCAAAGCCAGAAAACGAGGGAAAAAATTGGAAATGATGACAGATCAAGCGGAGGAATGGAAATCAAAACAAACTTCAGAAATGAACAAGCGTGTGTACAAATCAAACGGCATTCGCGCGAATCCATTACATTTAGTGGCAGCTCGGCGATGACGAATGTCCATGTCTTTACAAACATTTCAAGCGTGAAACGAGAGAAAAAAACATGCCTGAATTATCTGATGGTAAACAACATGACAACTCATCACCCGGCAATATTTTTCACACTTTTCATAAGCGGATCGAATATACACGTGCAATGGGTTTTTTCTTTCGTTCGTTCGTTTTTCTTTCATTTCATTTCATTCGAGAAAGAAATCGATTGAAATCAAGGCATTGAAAGTACAGCCAAATAGCTTTGGTCGCCTTTACTTTTTCGTATTAAATATACGAGAAAAGCATTTCGAGAAAAAGTGAATTACCACAAGTCGAAGAGCACAAAAATAAATTCGCCAAATTTTTTGTTTTACTGGGTGGGTTAAAACATTGTCGCATTTCGTTAGTGTCAACATTCGTGCAATTGATATGTGGCTCTCTCGCTCGGACGGAACACAGCATCATTGCGACGTCTGCCGAAGATATTTTCTGGTTGACATTGACAAATTTACACATCACCTATGAAGTTTTGAATATGACTATTCCAAATAAATCGTGTGTCTTGAACGAACATGAGTTCGGTTTCAATATGAATTTCTGTAAATTGTCAGTTTATAAATAGTTTTCACTTGACTTGTGTTGTTCATGTTCGTTTGGCCGAACCGTATTTGGGGTATATATTGACATTTTGTAGGTTACATCAATTTTTACCGAACAGCAATGCAATAAAAGGATGAAGCCCCGTTCGGTCGCTCGATAGCTATTTACACATTGATTCTAATTAGGTCAACTTTTGATTTGGCATTGTTTCCATCTATTCTTTTGATGGAAAGAGATAGAGAGAAGAAAAACATATCATTGAATTCGATTTTTTCTGAATTTTTTTTCTATTGTTTCAGTTCAATATCGTTTGGGGCCAAGGCTTTTTCCCCCAAGTGACGTACGACGATAAATGGTTTTCCAGTCTAATTGAATTCATCTTAATCCAGATTCTCGAAACGATATAACAAATATTTATGTGTATTCAAAACAAGTGATCTGTTGATATATTGCACTAGGTCATCCACGAATTACGGATTCTCTTTACGGCTACGGAATGGATTTATGCACGTCACACACATACATATCGAACAACGGAGACACACAATGGCATATGACGTATGCATTTGTTGTCTCTTCATTTGTTGTGTGTGTCTGTCTGTTTGTGTTCAGTGTACACCACTAAAGTGGATCCGATGTAAATGTTAAGTGCGACGCATTGGATAAAACATATACGAGCAAAAGGTGGAACGAGTTTTTGTGTTTATTTGGTAACATTTTCATCGACAACAATTCAGTTGCACATTCGTCGTATTTGCGTCTCATGTTTCTATCACAGTGCAACACGCTTAGTCGACGGGGGTAGTAGAGTCTATGTTTCTGGCTTTGAATAATATTGTTCAAAATGTAAACAATTCGTATACGTTTGCATTTGTTCTATCCGGTGTGCTGCTCGGCTTTGGGTACAAATGTGTCAGCACATTAACAACGCTTCATTTCATTTGTTTCACCACAAAATTGGCCTAAGCTTACCAATCTTTAGGCACACAAAATTCTCAATTACCATAATTCGATGGACTATATGGATTATTTCGAAGCATTCTTCCAATGCCAACCGCAATGAATTCGTCCGTCAAATTCGACGTAATGACTTGTATAACGGTGCCGGCCCGAAATACTGTCCACCTGTGCACATTTTCATGGTGAGGCGTTGACATTCTCATGAATTTTCCAGAAATCCGTTGAAGTTTTTCGGTCTTACTTTAGCTCATTGAATTCAAGTCAGTGGCTGTTCTCTTCGTGTTTGTGATAATATTGTTTGGCATTTTGTGTTTCAGTGATCATACTTGACGTTCACTATTTCATGGATTTTTCTTTTCGATTTTCACATTTCATTTTTAAAAACGAAAATTAAAATGGTTTGCAGCAAATGTTGGCAAAAAAAAACCAATTTTCTGCCATGAATTAGTAGCGAAAACATGTTCTCTATGGTTATGGATGAACAGGACATTGATAGTTACATGGGATTATAATGGTGCATGCAAGCGACTGCTCTTTATAAAAAGATATTTTATTCGTATTCCAAAGTTTGCCTTCAATTAATGAGTTCATGTGCTTATGTTTATGGTTGTCTTTTCGACTAGTTTCAAGCATTTATGTCTTTTTGCATCATGGTGCCTTTTCCATCGGTTGCGCGCTCCCGATACGTATGCAGATTATCGCTGGAGAAATAGTATGTTCTGCTATTTTGCAGACAGATTGCAATATTTTCAGCACATTATTAAGAGAATTTTGTCTATTCGCTCATGTTAGCGCAATCAAATCGTATGCTTTCTCGTAAAATTTTCATATTAATTTTTTTGTTGTCTTAAAAAATGAAAGAAGGAAAAATAACATGCATTGGTTAGTCCCGTTTAGATTTTCATTTTGTTCTCACTTGGCTCGTGTAAAAACAATAGATTGTTTCATCTACGGAATACACACACACACACAGAGAGAGAGCACATTATAGCGGAATTGCAAAGTTTTGTGAGCAAACTAAGTAGACAGCGTGTACAGTGTACGTACACATAAACGCACTAATAAATCGCGACATAAGTCTTCATTGTATGCACATCGTTTTATATCCCTCGTTGCTCATCATTATTTCGTTGTTGTTTTTTTTCTGCACTGTGTTCGTCGCGAAAATATGAAATCTGCATCCGGGCATCTAGCTCGCACTGAATCCTAATAATGAAAACTATGAAGAAAATTTTCGATTGAAATGCAAACGTTTCCTTGCGGGAAAAGAGCTAATCGCTCGTGGAAAATAAATAATTTTTCAAGCAATAAAATGTAACCATTTTGCTATGGGGATATGATTTGTATGAAGTCTCCAAACAACTGAATGGCCAAAAATATCATTTCACATTTCCAATGCAGACGAACTTTTGAAATACTGACCTCGCTAAGAATGCACCATCGCTTTGGAAGTAATGATAGGTTGTGTTGCAAGACATTAACGTGAAATAGGGTCAGCTTTGAGTCACACCCTCCGAAATGTTGTCATTGTTGATTACAGAAGCGGTCAGACAGTTTACTGCATTTTTTGTTGCGAAATCTTGAAATATTTACCGGGAAGTTGAAAATTGAATGTGTGCGTGGAAAGAGAAATATTCAGCCGCAGGCCAAATTGCACTGCCAATACAATCAATCGAAGTTTATCGCTCCAAATATGCGGGTATTCGTTGTCAGTAAATAAACGTGTATTATCTGTAACGATTCTGCAATCTAAAACTCCGGTTCAGTTCGACGTCGACATTTCCAAATCATTGCGCAATAAGTGCATTGCACTGCCATTTCCATCGCTTAAACTCGGCACTCGAAGCAATCGCTGATTTGTAATGGAAACCAACAAAAGGATATTTGATCTGTCAATTCGTCCCAATGCTACCTATGCTCTCTCCAGCCACACCGGTGTGAGACATACATATGTATACATATTAAATAACTATGCACCAATCACCAAACCAAAGCCCTTTTCTATTGCTACGACTCTTCCACTATGACTCTTTCGCATTATTATTTCGTCTGCAGAGAAACTTTTGCAAGACAGACTGGTTGACAGAACTCGTTTCTCTTTATGCACACCGCAGCAATCAAAATGTGGATGACCGTTGCAGTTAATGCCATCATCCAATGAATGCGACAGAAGAAATACCATCGTTTCAGTCAGATGTTGCTATCAAAATCTTGTTCCATGAGCAAAATTCTCGGAATGAATGAACACACTCTGTTAAAATGCGTCAATGTGAAGATGTCTCATTCATGGATCGATCTTCTATTGTCACAACTTGGTGGACAGACGACAGCATTGACGCTGCTACTCTGGTTGAGACTTAATTAAATTTTCCTATCGATTTTTCGCTCGTCTTTCTCCGTTCATTGTCATTTTTTTGGGGATTTTTCCTTCGGGTTTTCTTTTCGAGCGCATACACACATACCGACTCAACGCACATCAAGCGTCCACAGTGAATCTCCATTACGATAAATGAACGA
This sequence comes from Sitodiplosis mosellana, assembly GCF_009176505.1. Classification (NCBI taxonomy): domain Eukaryota; kingdom Metazoa; phylum Arthropoda; class Insecta; order Diptera; family Cecidomyiidae; genus Sitodiplosis; species Sitodiplosis mosellana. Next base: position 435,698 of record NW_022595256.1, read on the forward strand.
CAAGCTATTTAACAAGCCACTAGAACAATTGCCTGCGCGTTACGATGCCGAATGGACATGCAACGCAAGCAGTCAAGGACTACGCCAGTTCAGCATGGAGTTTATGATACATGACAAATGCTGCGTTCGGCTCAAGTAACTCCCTCAAAACGCAATGGAATGGTGATGCAAAATGTTGGAAGCCAAGAGGAAAAGGACTCACACATTTTATCACATTAAAAGCGATGGAAAGTTTCGATGGCATGAACAAGTCCGACATCATCATCGTCAAACACAAAGACAAATCAACTAATTACTAGCGATAATAATAAAAGACATTTAATTGAGTTTTGCATCAAACCAAGCCCGAGCGACAGCAGAAAAAAAGTAGAGACGGATTCCAACGAAGCAATCCATCGAGTTATAGAGAACGCATGAAGCATCCGTTAGTCTACTGTCGCTCCCTATCACATCTCAACATTTTATATATCGCATAGAACGATGACCGAACCTCGATTTACTCAACTGCTTCGATTTTTGTGCAATGAAAAATTTGTTTGTCTCACATCAACATATCCGATTGTAGTACATGCCAGTGGTTTTGCCAGTGACCCATACAACTTCGCTCAGCGTTCATTACTTGCAGAGCTAACAAACAATAAAGTGCACATGTACAGTGCGGGTTAGAAGCTTTTGAGAGCGTACCCATTTCTAGAATATGTCCCAACATATTCAAGCATCAACCAAAGCTTCAAACAATCCACAGCCAAATCAGTTGGGGTTGGAAGTGGTAATTTTGACCGGCACTGTACCCCCCATTTAATCCTTTCTGCCACTTTACGTTACTTAATCACATGAAGATAGACAGATTGATTATACAATTCATGGATTTTGCCGATGTATTTGAAGTAGAAATCTGTTTTTTTTTATAATTCTCAACTTCACACAGTCTTTGATCAAGACTTTTCTGTTGATGTCCCATCGAAACGAATGGGGAAAAAAAGCAACCACCTCATGCTTTTATTTTAATTTTCCCTTCTGAACTTTTCTTTTCGCACGTCAACTTTGGCTCCATTCTCGTCTTCAAAACCACTTTCATTTCATCGATGTGATTTGAATTGTGGATGTGTTCGTGTACTTAGTTCAGATTCCATTTTCTTTTTCCTTCAACTCACCATCACACCAGTGTGTCCGTCATCATTTGTAATTCTGATTACTTATATTACGAGTAGAGATAGAGAGGTTGGAGAAGAGAAAAAAACAACAAGAGAAGAGGATGAGAAAAAAAAAAATTCAAACACACAGAGGTACACAAAGCATCCTGGCCCCCTGAGTATGGCTTGTGCCAGAGAGCATGCATATACATTTTACTCTGGGATCGTATATTGAATTTTTAATTAGATTTTCAATTGAATGGCATTTTATTAATTTGTTTTATTTAAGTTCACTCTTCAGACTCTCACACTCGCACTCGCTCTCTCTCTCTCTCTCTCGCTCGCTCTCGCTTCGCATTCATTTTTCGATTTTCGGTTTAATTGTCAGTGCTTTTGTTGTTGCTGTTGTTGTAGTCAGTTCCCGTTTTCCGGTTTCCTTGATTTTCTTGTGCTGCGTTGCGTTCATTGTCTTCACTTGTCTTCGTTTTTACATGATTTGAATATTCTTGGGCGTCCGTGCAATTGGATTGCAGTTTGAAAATCGAAAATAACTATTGTATTGATGATGAGATTGAGTGTGCATTGGGAATGCGAGCAGTATATTTTTCACTTTTCACATAGCCACAAATCTCGAACACACACACATAGAGTAGGTATATACATATAAGTTGTGACAGCAATTCATACCAATCTATCGATGTCTATATAATTACACTCATTGCCCCATCGAACGCAGCAGATTATTTGCGATGAGTATGGACGTTTGAATTTCGGTAGGTTCGCATACCAATGTACCGGCCAGTGTGCTTTTTTTGCGTGTGCTCGCTTGCTTGCTCTCTGCTTCTGTCATCATCGTTCGACTCGGGCGAATATATTGACTATGACAACTGTTTGACTACAAAACATTTGCGATGGAATATTTTTCCGAACAGTATTATTAGAACGGGTTTTGGGACATTTTCAATTTTTGCCTTTGTTCCGTCGCACGTTGTGCGGCTGACGTAAATACGAATGTGTTTCCACTTCCATGCAAGGCAAAATGACGATGACAGTTGACGTTAAAGCAATGCGCTACCAAATGACACTTCGATTTATTCAACTTTTCAAAATATACAATTATTAAATACCTTCCACTTGCTACTATTAATTGATGTGGAAAAATACAAATATACATTGTACTGTTGTGCTGTGCTGTGCGGTGTGCTGTGTGTGTATGTGTCGTGTGCTCGAAAATCATAAATGTGACCGTTTAGAAAAACAGCTGCATTAACTATATAACTATAGTATTTCGCTTTTCCGTTCAAACAATTTGAGACACAATTTCCCCAATGCCTCCCTACCTCTCTGCGCTGCTCTCTGTAATATGCACGTTTCATCTAAGAGAAACTAACGTCAATCAATCAAATTCAGAAGGAAATATTTTTTCACGTTTTGGTCTCGCTTTTTTTCCCTTCTTTCTGTACGTTTTTCGTCTTTTTCTTCGTTTGCTGCAATGTAATGTGTCAAATGTGCTATGCGATTTCATCCTTTACATACAATAAATTCTGCTCAAATGTGCTGTAGCGCGCTCGCTCGCTCGGTCGCTCGCACACATACAAAGCGAACAATATTATTTGCGTTGGTTGAAAAACCCAACGGGAAAACGGAAATGTGCAGGAGCAAAGAGGTTTCGTTTATCCATTATTCGCTACGTTGCTGCTACATGCAGCACGCACACAAACGCTCCGTAATACTTTCGTGCTAAAATAAATGAATGTTTCATAATTTGATTGATCGATTGATGGAATGTCAACACTGTGAGACATATTTCAATTTGAAGCGATATGCAGCTGGTGCGTCGCATCAATTTCTCCGTATATTTCTCGAGATTTCGAACTGCGCACAACTTTAAGTTTTCTCACTCCTTCTCTCTCTCCCTCTCGGTCGCCCGTATCTCCTTCTCTCTCACCGCTGTGAAACTGCTTCAAATGCATTCTACATCGTCGCATTGCATTTTCCAATTCACTTTTTCGTCCAATCGATCGAACCGAAAGACACGAAAATGAAAGAAAAAAAACATAAACACAGAGAGAAAATGAAATGAAATCATCAAACGTTGACACTTTCACGAAATCATGAAATTTCATGATACGCGCAGCTAATTCCATCACAGCAATGGCATTTTCTCCGTCTCTCAAGGGAGCAGTCGATGCTAAAGTGAAAAGATTGCGAAAAAAATGGATTCACTTCTTCTTTCCTTTTCTTCGTGTCATTATTTCAGCGTTGAATGAAATACAAGCGAAAAGATGTAGCGGAAAATATTAATGTCGAAGACAACAAAACTCAGTCTTAATTTGGACAATTGAGCATTTGGATTGTCATAGTGATCAGGCAACAAAAGCAAAAGTACACAAACTTCGAATCGATGTTTATTATAAAAAAAAAGAAAATTCGCCTTACACAAAATCGTCGTCTCTCACGACCATCGCCAACAAAAAACGCAATGTCGCAGCGACATATTCAAAATTGACAACTTTCTGTCATTCAATGTGCAGCGTGCAGTGGATGGATCTGATGCGTGGACATGCTTCATTTGTCGTTCGTTGCGTCTTATTGTGCCTTGCGTCCCCCATTCATTTGTGCCGAATAAACGAGTTTGATATTTCTTTTCGGGGTATTGCGAGTGGCGACGACAACAACAAACGAAACAAAAAGAAAACACTGGCAAAACTTCTCTTTCGGTCGAGCAAATTATTTTCTATTTGCTTGCTCACAGTATTTGTGTATGTGTGCCTGGCAAAAAGAATACAATCTGATGTGATTTCCTTGATAATAATGACAGAAAATGAAGACGAGACGAGACATTGAAGCGAGATGAATGGAAATATGGCAGAGAAAGTGAGACACAAGACGACGACAAGAGAGTGAGAGCGACAGAAAAAAAACGAGCTCAAGATGAAAGCAACAGCAAATACTCAATGATATTCGTTGTATGCTGTTACATTATTGCAATTCTGGGATGAAAATTTTATGGGCGCAGACTTGGTGGAACCAAATATATTTTTGTTGGTTGCGCTGGTGGTGAATTGCTTTCGATTCCAATCTCTGTGTTGCCGAGCGAGAATGTTTAACGGAAAAGCGGAAAAGTAAATAGAATCTCAAAACGCATTCGAACATTGTGACAACATTGTGTTGGGCGATAAAGCTCGGAATTTATATCGAAAAAGTGCAGAAGACGCACTTGGTCATGCCATTGGAATCAATTCACTTGAATTAAATGCAAACACTAATATGCGAAGCAATTTTTTCCGATATACTGCGTTAAATTGCATGCTTTTTCTTTCGCATGTGTGTGTGTGTATGTGCAGGGAGTATTTAAAATAATATTTATGTTATGCAAATATGTGTACAACGAAATGGGTCTTTGATGGCTTTCACTTCTCTCTCTCTCTCTCTCCAAAGTCTATGCAGTCTTTATGTTTATGGAGTAAGTTTTCGTATTCTACAATATTCGCTCACACAAGCTGAATACTCTCACAGCGTCGAAATCAGCTCGATGGTTTGATTCGATAGTTTTGCTTTTCCATCTATAGCCGTTGTTTATGTGTGTCTTATCTACACGTCTCTGTTCAAATGATTGCAAGTGGAATTTCCACAACAAATGAAGAAGAAGAAGAAGAAGAGGAAAAAAATGTCCAAAAATATACGACAGAAATGTTGGAAGTTTTCGCAAGAGTGATGAGTCGAAAATGTGATTTCTCGTCTTCAACGTCAATGACGTACAACGACTATATCCCCTTAAACGTAGAATGATTCTTTTGGATTTCATCCTTTCTCAATTCCACACTGAAAATTTACTATATTAAACTGACGTTGCTGCGTTGATTCTTCTTTCGATTTGGTTTGGTTTTTTCGTTGGTCGGTGCTTGGCTTGGCCACTCTGGAGTATGTAGTACGTGCTACTTTTTGTCTGCTGATTTATACACACACAAGTGGCGCACCGAAAATTATTTTGGACTATAAATAAAGTGAACAGAAAGACAGAAGTGAGTGACGTACAGCTCAAGACATTGAATGGCATGTGCTAATAAAGCTAAAGGGTGGTTTCGAATGTACGTACGTTGTGCAGTAAACTGCTTTGTGTCTCGCCTCTCACCCTCTCACTCTCGCTCTCCTTTTCCGATGGAGTGGCTGATTGTGCACCGAAAAAGGAATCTGACACAAACATGAACTGAGCTCGGCACATCGACCGACTCAAACCATTATCGACCGCTTTCACATCGAATTGAATTGTGTGATTGACAACAGACACATTGTCGGCGGCAACTTAGATCCATTTGATGGATAATATTTTTGCCTGCTTCTTACTCTCTGCCCTCCCCCTCACACTCTCTGTGTATGTGTTGTCTGCATATAAATATACGTGCGACTAACGGTCCTTAATGTAATATATGTGTACAGAACGTCGTCTGAAATGGATTCACAAATACCAGCAAACAACAACGGTATCGAGCGTATTTTCCACTTGCCAGCATTGCATTTCTCGTTCGGTTCGACGAGAGCACCAAATCCGAAGCAAAGGTCAATCACAACATAAGAACTGTATATTTTCGACAGATGCTTCTGGAGACGAAGCATAAACAAAATATGTACTTTGCATCATTCGTACGGGAAGTATCAGATGTAAATTACAAAACTCACAATTGAAATGGATAGTTTTTTTCTAAATGTCATGTGCCATGTCCTTCCTGACATATAAACACTGAGTGTGATTTTCGAATATTATTTCGATGGCATTTCGTATTTCAATTAAAATGCTGAAATTCAATTTTCAGTCAAGAAATCTGCTCTCGCATTGGCATTAAGTGCTATGCCATCGTAACAACAGCAACAACATTCAAAATGGATATTATTATTTGTCCACCAAATCAACGTCCAGCACTTGAAGTGTGAATGTCCTGTACATATTTGATGCGAGCTGTACATTTTCCATCAAATCATAACTCTTCGTCAGCGTGTTGCAACGCAAACGAATCGCTGTGGTATTAGCCCGAATTTTTCACCACTTTATTTCTCGGTTTGATGGAAAGCAAAGGTTGTAAATCATTTCAAATTCACGTTTAGTTTCAAATGTAATGTTTCACATAAATATATATAGAGGAATGTTCAAGTTTACGATTCAAGTTCGTCACCCCGAGTCAAGCAGCGATACACACCAAACAGAAGAAGGTGGAGAGGAAAAACATGTGGGCATGAGGGAGTCTCTCGTAGTGTGTGCTCGGTGAAACTCTTGAATCTCTGAGTACTTTCTAACGTTTTATCGATGATGACGTCGAATGTGAATTGGAATTCAAGTATGGGAAATCTTTTTGTGACATATAAAACCATTTTAAGCTTTAAGACTCATAAATTTTTACCATTCTTTGACGTTTTTTTTGCAATTTTATTTTCGATTCTGAGTTTCGCCTTTTTTTCTCGTACTTAATACGTGCGAAGATTGTTGTTACTTTCAGTCGCTGAATTGTTTTCCGATTTTCCTGTTGGCTTTGCTGAAAGCAACGGAATTTCTATCGCAACCACCATTGCATGTGATATCAACGAAAAACGCAAGCCAGACGCGATATAATAACAATTTCACTGAATGTGTGTCGTATTTTATTTGTTTGACAGAAGGGGAATTTATATGCATGTATTTGCGCTTGGCTTGGTTCGCGTCCGAAATGAAAACGTGACAATGCACTCGAATGTGCAACAAAACAGATGTTTACCAATTTCCGTCCTGTTTGTTTGTCAATGAGTTGCCTTAGTCTCACGCTCACCTCTTTCGCTTTTCACGTTCTACGAGAGCAGCATCCACCTTTTTCTTTCATTCATAAAATGAAAATAAAAACTGATGTTAGGACAGAAAGCAAATGAAATTGATTAAATTAAATGTTTATTTTAATTTATAATGTACGTCCATTTCGCTTGGTGAAGGCGACGGCGGCGGCAGCGGTGACGGTGGTGATGGGGGTGGTGAGAATTCAAGCGTTCAAATGTACTATTTCAATCCAATGAAAGCATTCAAACATTTGGATTGTGTCTTTCAAATTGTACGACGAGAGTTTTAAAACAATTGATGAATTTCTATTGTTTTCTATTACCGGAAATGGAACAAATGGATGTATTTTTTAAAGTGCAAACTGCATGCGGATTCCTCCGTCGGTTTTCATCTCACTCTCCCACTCTCTCTCTCTCTCTCTCTCTCTCTCTGGGGTTTTTCGTGTTCATGGGCATGTCATTCATTCGCAATATTGTAAATCATTTTGAGTGATGGATAGAATGTTCTCTGTGTGTTTGAGAAACACACACACACATACACAACGGCAGCTTAATAGACTTAATAGCAATGAGAGAACGACAATGTATGGGAACGAGAGATGGTCGTCGAACAAAAAGTACAAAATCGTTTTATATCTATTTTGCAGGCTTTTGTTTTTCGAACATTAAATACATGTGCTCTTGTTGTTGCAGCACACACACATAGAGAGAGGCACACAGCAGTCAGTGTTGGGGCTCATCCTGAATAAGATTGTGAGCAAATTTCAAGCACACACATACAACTGACACTGAATGGATAGACGTATGGAAGACAGACAGCAGACGGAAAATGCTCAAATTAACGAAGCTCAACTTAACTACATTTCGAATTCAGCGCGTATAGTAGTCCATTGAATGTAAACGGAGAGCGCCTCACATCCGTTTGCCATTGATCAATAGTTAAACTCGACAAAGCGTCCTGGTAAGTGCTCAAAGATGACAGAAAATTTCCAATCATCTGCTGCAATCAGTCACGGGTTCTTTATTTCCACTGTCGATCCGGTGTGCCATTCCATCAGTTTCGTTGCATTGAAACATGACGAATTTGCCATAATTATGCAATAAACAAGTTATGGGCACGCGGAGATGGAATAAGACTAGGTGAACGCGAACAGCAAGAGCACTACGACTTTCGAATGTGTGTTTGTGTGTATGCGTGTGGAAGCGCACGTTGAAGTGCATGCAAATCATGAAAGTTGATTACGATATTTATGATTATGCACAAAACAATGAACCATTTCACGTTATTCATTTGTCATTGCACATCACATCCAAACGAAAGCTTATGGTTGATATGTGTGTGTGTGTGTGTGAGTGTTCGTTGCTCTGGTGCCACAAATTTCCATGTTGCACATTAATGAAAACAATGCTGTAGTATAGTATTTTGCCAATGCATACATCTTTCATACGGTTTTTCCCACTTTTGTGTCAATCTTCGTCGGAAAATGTTTCGGCGTTGTTGGGGTGTTTCGTGTATGTGTCTCTCTCTCTCTCTCTCTCTCTCTCTCTCTCTCTGTGTGTGTGTGTTCCGGGATAGTTAACAGCATTTGAGTTTCCATTGCACGTTTGGCTCTTCAATTTAGCAATCGTTCATCACGAAAAATATCCGCATAATTTGTGCATGACACTGTCACTTGCTATATTTTGGCATTTATCGTTTATGTGTTCTTTCATTCACATTTATTGTCGCCTACTTTGCTTTCATTATGCTCCCCGATCCATGTTTGGTGCATATTTGTCAACCGTCATAAATATTCAACCCAGTTTTCCAGACACACACACAAACACACACACACATTCACCCGAGTATGCACAGTGTGAATACACACATACACACCGAATTGCACATACGTTCTCTCGCATGTAAAAGAAGCGGAATCGCGTCAAATCAAATATGAGACCGACTGAAACAGAGCTGAGACGAGTGACAGCGAATAGCAGTCAATCATTCAAAAGTTGACATTATAAATTATGACTGCTGCATGTTTACATATTATTAGTTTAGTTGGTTTAATGTGTGCAACGCCGGAGCCAGTGACAGTGCCACTGTCATGCACCGTGCACTTTCATTGTAAATGTATATGTACACATACGTATATTTGTATATATATATATGTATAGATCGGATCGTCAAGTTAATATTTATTCATTTTCTACACGGAATATGAAAACTTTTGAATGATTTGGTGTTTTGAGTCTCAGGTACTTGGTACTTGATGCACGTGCGTTGATAAGTTGATATGCCGCCGTTTCGCATCATTGTCGCCGCTGTGACACATAATTACTTGTGTCCTTTTACACTCCACTTGATTGTTACTCCAGATTTTGCCATTTTATAGCGATACACTATGTTGATGCCGTTATTGCTTTGCGTTCAGAGACAGCATTTTGCTGTTTTAAGAACGTGGCATAAACAAGCAATACCACTATTTACCGTCTACTTGATGTATTTATATCTATAGTCTTTATTGCCGTGTGCGACTGTGCGTGTGCAGTGTATACAACAACAGATGCGTAGCATATTTATAATCAATGTCGTCGATGCGGTGTGAATGAACGTGGAACGCACACACACACAAAATTGCAACCAGCAAATAGAGTTAGCAATTGCTGCTGAGCTAGAGTGTTTTCGCAAAAAGCGAGCGCGAGAGAAACAGAGAGAGAGAGAGAGAGGGAGAGCGAAAAAATGAACATGATTTTTGTTGATTATCAACCGGTGAGTGACAAAATCTTTGTGTGCATACGATAAATTTTCCACTTCATTAACATAAAATGCGATTACATGTTTTGCCATAATCATAACTTTGGATTTTGTTAATTTTCCGGCTACATAACATGTGGAAACAAATATACGGTGGAGAGTAATGCCACTGCTGTTGCCATTATTTGCCCCATCCATTGGTACAGCACAACCACCACCGCCGCCGAAAATCACCAAATCTGGCAAAATATTTGTACAACACGAGTTTTTGCATCAGATCAACAAAACGCCGCGGCTACGCGCTCAATTCGACTGAATGACTTTCTTCTCCAAAAATACGAAGCAAACGACGAATGTTTCACCGGATGCAACATGCAAAAATGTACTTAGCACACTCACGGCTCGAATGCGTTCATCATTTGATTGAAATTGCATATTGTGGTTGAGAGTGTGTGTATGGAAAAATCTCCGTACTGGAACCAAATGGAAACTGAAACTCAATATCCACTTTGTAAAATGGAATTGGAATCAGATTCATTCGTTTCGAGCAGAAATACAGGAGCGGAGTATTAATAAAGAAGCGATATTTATGCGAGTTTAACGATGTTAAATAAATGTACACGTAGAACAAGTGTACGAGTCTATCTCTTTCTATTTCGCCCTGTGTGCATGCATGGAGATACGAGCAGTGCGAACGCATTCGTATCGAGCACATCAACAATAATTTAACTGAAGCTTATTAACACTGCATATCATATCCTTACTGCAATTTATATTCGCAAAGGATTGTTGGCCAGAGATTGGTATCCGTTATGTATATATCGAATGCACAAACCGTTTTACAAAGCAATTGCAACCATGTGTGCTGTGTGGATGGCAAACACAAGCCAAACCCGAGCCGATGCCGAAGTGAACAGTACAATGAATAATCAACTATTTTATTTGCAAAACGTACAGTAGATTTGAATATTAGTTTACGACCAATGTTTCGGTGTCTAATGGTTTGTTTGTTCAAAATGAATATTAGACTGGGGGTTTTCGGGCGATCGAATGATAATTGACGCTTCGAATGCCTGTGGACATGTATCACGTGTATCAAATCAAATGAAAACATATATGTACAAATGCAATGACACTTGTTCGAATGAAAGGAGAAACGAAAAAAGCACATACACACACATAAAGTCGGATCGGCAGCCGGCCTAAAAATCTTCGTTAAATCGAACATGTAAATCTGAACGAGAGAGAGAGAGAGAGAGAGCGAGTGTTGATGAAAAAGCTTTTGTCGGCCCCGGGATAGTCACACGTATTGAAATTGCGGCCAGCGAAAATTATGACAAATACACACATAGTCTGTCGCTCCGATCAAAAATAGGTAGCAAATGCTGAAATGTCGCTTTTTATTCCTTTTTCAGAGGCAATTTACAGCTTTCTCTCTGGCTCATGCTCTCGGTATGGGACACAACAAACAAATACCATGTATAAATTTTCGTTAATACGCTCCAGCCATAAATGTTGCCATTTCGGCCGAAAATGCATGCACACAAACCGGGCACACAATGCAAGCGGATGCAATTAAATCGCAATACCGATTTTGGTTGGCGATGGTGGATCGACCGAACGAATTATAACAGTTAGATGATGTTGATTGTGTGCGTGTGGAGTGTTGTTGGTCAATGCGAAATAAAATTTTCTCAGCGCTTCACAAATCACACGATTTAAAAAAAAAAGTGTTTTCATGTAGCTTATTGACAATTGAGGGATTTTAGTTTTGTTCTTTATGAGTCTTTTGTTTATTTCGAGCAGAAAACAAAGACCATTTAGTGGCCCAAACGATCGTGAGAGAGAGAGAGAGAGAGAGAGAGTGAGTGAGCGAACGCACCGCATTCATTTGGATTCATTCATATACAGATATAAATATAAAATTAAATTCATGTGCTGGATTCACCCATTGTGTGTTGTATACACAAAAATGGTGCAATGTTCGAATGCAAAGTAAACACGGGCCAATAAAATCATTAAATTATGACTGCACGTACACGTGATTTTGCGTAGAACACACATTTACCGAAATTATGCAGCGCGCGACATTAATGTAATGCACGAAAATTTCGAGTTTAACGACAACAACATAATGTTATTTTCACACACAAAGAAATGAGCTTGAAAAAAAAAGCAGCAGCAGCAACAGAATCAGCAACAACACGAAATTTAATTAAATTTCAATACTCGGCTATTCATAAAAATTATCATAACAAAGGCGATGCATAAATTAAGGTTTTGAAGCATCAGCCCCCAAAAAATGCACGCATAAATATATTTAAGCAAATAATAATGTTTCACTTTAAACAGTTTTTTTTTTCATTCTCGTTCGTATGTGTCGCTTTCGCTTTAGCTTGAAATAGTATGTCATGTTGGAGTTCGCAATGATAATTTCGAATGAAAACCAAACGATCAATGCGTTTTTACCGAATTTATGTTGCCAAACGGATTACATAATTCCAAATTAATCATTATTATTCGCTATAATTTATGCAGACGAACACATTAAAAATGGACGAGAGATAGAGAGAGAAAAAAGTACGTTGCGCACTTTTTTTTCTGTGTTCAATTCATTGTTTGTAAATGGTGTACGGTGTTCGCGATGGTGTTTTATGCGCCAGCATTAACCCAACTCAACACACACACACACACAGTGTACAATATGCACACATTTAACGAATAAATATTAATAATGGCATGTATTTTACTATAATTTTTGAATGACCATTAAAATATAAAAATAAATTACCGATTCCATATCTGCACTGACATTTCATTCCATTGTCTTTTATCCGTTTCATCCTTTCGATATATGTTAATTTTTTTCAGCGTTGTTGTTTCAATTCACAATGTAATAATCAATTTCTAACAAATGCATTCATTCGTCTGCACTAAATATGATTTGAATTACTGAATGCATCGATATCTCTATCACACATGACCAGATTGACGTGAAAAAAAAAATATGATCAAGTGTGCTGAAGACCACAGCAAATATGGACGAACAACAAAATAACAAAAAAAAATTTGGTTAAATGCTTAACATCATTTAATTTGTACGGGATCTAATTAAATCCCGACAGAACTTATAACATAATTTGCTATGACATTTACGTATCTTGTGTCATATGACACACGTCCAATTGGATTCAATGTGCGTGGATATTTTTGTCCCAATCATGATTGCAATTACGGCAAAGTTCGAGTTGAAAAAGTTTACCGTGGAAGAATCGTGATTTGTTTTCATAAATATGTGTATTTATTGAAGGACCGTGTTCCAGAGGCAGCATACATAAACCAGGAAATTACACGGAAGCCAGAATACAGATGTGATTCCCCATTCTTGAATCTCTACTTATTCGATACGCCTGACTATGATGTCTTTACATAAAATTTTATAAAATCTAATAAAATAATTGAATGTGTGTGTGCGTTCGTTCCTTTTTTCCGCCTCATGAATGCCATCATTATTCCAAATTTTCCAATTGCCAACATCTCGTGCATATATTTCTGCGTGCAATATGACGAAACGAGGATTGTCTTTAACGGTCCGTAAAGCGACTGATGGCAAAGTAGAAAACAAAAATATTGTCGTAATAAAATATAATGGTATTTAAAATGTACACATGCAACGCGTATGCCTGTATAATAATGAAACGACCTCAGCTTCAGGAGGAGGTGTGGTTGAATTTGAAAAACGGCAATAAGTGGCTCAGTTTCGAATTCAAATGAATGAACACGTTTAGATGGTGTTCTCTAATCACCGTAGATGTGACGAGATATCGTTGCATACCGAAATTTTTGCAACAAATTTTGACTGATTTTCATGCGGCTGAAGTCCATGAATGAGCACATTTTTCGATCTCTCACTTGTACATTGACTAACTTTTAGATTCAACGTTTAGAATCCGTTGAAATGCTGATTCAATTTAATAAAAAGTGTTGTTGGAGATGAGACCATTTCGGTGGGCTATCATCCAAAGACAAAGTTGGACGATAGCAAATAATAAATAAATTTTGTTAAATCGGGTTGCGTGCACAGACTGAAATCATGGCACATACAACTGTTTTTGCAGGTTGCAAAGTTGTTGTTTTATTTTTGCTGCCTCGTTCAACAATTCAAATGGTCACCTTATGTCTCATCATGTCGCTCTTTTTTTTCTCTGCAGAATTCAATGTAGAAAAAAACAACAAAATTTATACACGGCTCGTAAGCGTCGCATCTCATACCATTCGGTAAATATTGTCTTTTACCCCCCCCCCCCGACCTCAGCGCTTATAATTATTTAACACGCGTTCTAACTCTTCGAGTAGCAGTTAAAGGTTCGCTCTTTGCTGCTTTTTTGTAGCCATTTTCGTTAGCTGTATTGTGTATGCGCTGAACACTAATTTCGCATTTACACTAAATGAATGCCGTTTTCGCTGGCAGCAGTTGCAAACGTGTGATTGAATGTAGATTTTCGTATTTTGTAGTGTAAATGGCAAAAGGCGCAAATATTCTCTCTCTCGAAAATTATTGTTTGCGTAGCATTCGGTTTTTATTATTATTATTCGCTTTTTTTTCGGGGGACTCGGCTCTCTTTTTTTTATTTATTTGCATTGTGTTTCTGTTTTTCTTTCGAGACGGCTCGATGCTGCGGTTGTCCGTATGCGTTGGATAAAAAGAGGAGCACAAAAACTCCATCGTGACAAGTAGATTCGGCAGAAATGACGAGGGGATGAGCACAGTGATTTGATGCTAGCAACAGCAGCAGCAGCAGCAGCGCAAAACACCCTCGAGGTAATACACAAATGTGTAATTACTTTGAGATTTATGCACTTTTTGGGATAGTCATTTGGCGGCGCGCGCGTTACGACATACAACCAAGGAGAGAGACATTAACGGGACAGAAACGATGAAAACGGCGCACCAACCAAATTCATATTCGTACGGATATTTCAAATATTTCTCTCGTATTCTGAAAGTGTCAGTTTCTGCTAATTCCCTTTATTTATATTTATACGAATATTTAGTTGTGAGTGTATTTTGTGTGGGAGAGAGGGAGAGAGGGAGAGAGAGTTTGTCTGCATATCATGGGATGGATTTTATTTAGTTTCACTTTTTTGTGTCTCTTGTCGACATTGTTGTCGGTGCTCGTGCTCGTTCCACCGCCACGCGTTTTTGCACCACTAAATAAATACATTTTATATTCTTAACGTTGGTTCTGAATGGAAACATTGGCTGTATGTGTGTGTGGACGTCGCTTCGAAGCGTCAAAAAGAGAATGAACCACAAAACTGCGAGGCAGTGTCATTACTGATGCGCCTCAGACAATTTATGAGTGCTAAAAGATTATGGCGGTAAGAAGACATTTAAAAAAAAACAGAATCATATTTTCTCTTGCAATGGCTTGAATCGTATAGCTGGCTAAATTTTCAGTGTTTTCTCTTATTTTTTGAAATGCTTTCGAGATTCAAACAATGCCACCAAATTCAGAAACTTGCAAGGTTTATTTCAATGATGATGTTCACATGTAAATCCACCTGATTTAATCAAGTTGTTTGTAGAACAATTTTACTTGGATATCATTGATCCATCTTTGAAATAGCAAATTTAGTTGATGTCGATATTTAATTAGTTGACTATATTGTGTCAGTAATGATGAAGATTGATTCAATCGTACATTGAATGGCATGTAGCTAATAAATCGATTGCTTCCGCATTATTAGTTCCTATGTTTGCATCAAAATGTTGTGTAGTGAATCACTGTTGGTGGCACAATTTGCATTTCGAACAAATTAAATCGACTTTGATATGCTTACAATTAAATAATTCATCAGTATTTGTACCTCTTTATTATACAGTCAGTTACAGCTTGTACAACAGCCACCAAAAATTGAATACTACACTACAAAAACTGTCAATTATGGACATTTGAAAAATGAACACCCAAATACTGACAAGGAAAGACACATTCAAGACAGAAAAAGATGTGAGCAACAAAAACTGAATGGCTCAAACTTAAATCATTATGCGACTGCAGTGAATCCGTATGACAATAGGAGGGTATGAGTTGATGTTTGTGTTGTTTTGCCGAACGCATGTAAGCGATTTCAATATGAAATGGTGAAAAGGTTGCTCTAGCGAAAACTTGTCTAAAGCGTAGATAAAAAGTGGATTATAATCTCAAAAAGCACATAGATCAAGAAAATTTATTAGCTCAACGGGGTGTGTATGTGATGCGCGTGTTATATTGGGTAGAGCAGCACTCCCTATATACCGTACGTTTTTCTTTCAGTGTATTTTTTTTTCCTTTTCTCCTGCATGGAATGTTCTGTTCTGTTCTGTTGTGTTTTTTTTTTCTCGGAAAAATCTTCTTCTTCATATTTGACACATTATAATATCCTTGTTCCGGCGTTATTTCAACGACTATCTCTCTCCCGTGCACCATATCCGCTATCCATGTAGATTTACTTGTGAACACGCAAAATTCTTGCAAATTCACTCTCTTCCTCTCTCTCTCTCTCTCGACAACGAATACAACGAGTATGTGAGTTTACATTTTAACGAACGTGAGCACAAAGCAAAAGCGTTAATAGTATTTATATACACAGAGTAGATTTTGGAGCGCATTTTTCGCATACGTTTGCAAAGCATAACAGTTCATTTTGTCGCCTTTTCCACATTTTATCCCGTGTGTGTGTTCCAATGTGCGACGTTGGGTGTAAATGCAAAGCAAGTATTTATATATTTAAAGAACATTGCTGTAACTTTAAAAGATCAATCCGGTGTGTGATGGTAGTGGCAGCAGCAGTAGCAGCAGCGGATTTCGAAAGTCGAAAAAGATGCACTTTGAATAAAATGAGCCGAAAAGAGATTTTCATTGACAGCGTGCAGTTGAATCTTTGAAGCTTGAAACGCGCTACTCCCTCAAATTTTTTAATCCGAATGCGTACGTTAAGCGAATAGCAAAAGCAACGGCTCGTGCATCGTTTCGTTTTTAGCTTGGATTTTGATAGTGTGGTTTCGCGTTGAGAATATCTCGTTTTTTATTCCTTTCAAAAAATCAAACTAAAGAGCGATATATCAAGCATTTCAAGCGTTCCAAGCCATGTCTCTTTTTTTGCGATTTGACACTTCCTGCACACACACTTTCCGTTCCATAATACCGCAGTGCATGGCTCACAGCGGAAAGCTCTCGTTAGATGCATCGGATGGATGTAAAATACACACACACACAAACACCAAAAAACTTGGAAGTGAAATACACGATCCAGCGTTTTTTTCTCGCTCTCTCTCTTCTCTTCTCTCGAACGTACCGAGCACAAAGGATTTTTAATTTGCAAATTATGTCGTGATTTATAGCTAAGAATGTTTCGGAGAGTTGAAATGTTAATTGAAATTTAATGTTAAGTCGTTTAAAAGGCAACAGCCAAATATTCAGATACAATGTGTTCGTTTTTTTTCTCGCCCCTGCTCAGCAGCACACTCCTCTTTCGTCTTGTTGCGAACACTCCATGCACGCGGTACATGTGCTCTCTCGCATCAAAAGCGAGAAATATGGATTGAGTGGCTGGCTTGGATAGATTCGGGCAAGGGTGCTGACTGCTGTGTGTATTTCAATGCAAAGCAAGACCGCGGATCGCGTATGTATGTTGTCGCATCGAATACACGCGAATCGAATTTCGGTGAAATAGCGACTTTTCATTATTTCATTTGTTCTTTTCGCACATGCAGCATCGCGAAATCAATGGAAAACTTGTGTGCCATTCCACTTCGGCCGTCGCGACCGTTTACCGCTCCTTTTTTTATCTTCTGTTCTTCGAAATGGAAAACATTCTCAGACACTCATAAAGCGCAAAATTATGTGCGCTTACATATTTTTAATCTAGAATCCAGGCCAATTCCAATTGTGATATTGTTCGTTTTGTCAGCACTGGAGTCTATTTAGTGTTTTGGGTGGACTGTTTCGCTCTCTGTGTATGTCATTGGGTATGATGAATGCAAAACCATTCTTGCCATCATTGCGAAGATGCAAACAGTTACTGTGTTTTTTCTACGATGGCTTTTGTTATTGTTGCGTACGAAACATGTTGTGCTTTTGAAATACATAGCCAGATCGCGACGAGATAACGTGGAAGTATTCAAAAATTTCACATGCAGAGAGTTTGTCAACGATTGAAAACACACAAAGTTCACACACCCGTTTCAGTTTTGTAGAAAAGACATGGAAAGAACAATGAAAGATCGCGTAAAACGACAGATATTTCATATTCCAGATCCAGTTCTTTTTCATCGGCCACCACACTACTGCTGCTGCTGCCGCTGATGCCACCACCACCACCACCACCACCACCGGCACAACAACCATTAAAACGGCGAACGGCATCGCGTCGTATATCTGTCGTAGCATTGCGTCAGAGTGTCGTTTTTTATGTCGAGCCCGTTTCGAAAATGAAACATTTCAGATGAATTATGGCAATTCTGTAGCCGAAGCAAGAAGAAACTAATGTTACATTACAACAAGACGAACAAAGGCAACAAATTCATTTTTATAAGCAAAACAATAAATACATAAATAATAGTGGCGCACACTATTTCCATTTTACGAGTGAGCCGAGTGAGGCGAGCGGGCGAGTTGGGACGAGCGAGCAAACAAACGAACGAAATTACACCGCACATATTTTCCAGACTTTTCAGTCTTCTGCGCATGTTGCTTACGTATCACGATGAGGCTTTCAACAATGAATGCACCACTTTTTACAGCCAACACACACACACACACACATACGCTCACCAACACCATGCGGATGATGCATTTCTTCAATTAAATAATAAAAATACATAAATAACGGTCGAGCGAAATGAGAAATAATACACATTGGATGCGAGGAAGCTGGAAAACACGACGATCGAAACAACACACCAACCGAAACTAAATAAAGAACAAGCATGACTGTTGCATCAGTCATAAATTTTGGGGGATATTTTTGATCCTGGGGGTTGTTGTGCTCTCGCTCTACACACACACACATAAATACCATCACGCAGCACTTATAAGTAGCAGTAAACTTATGGCCATTTGTTTGTATGATTGCTGCGAAATTCGTTGAAAATTTGAATTCATAAATAAAGGCTACGATTTTTATGGCTTCAATAAGGTGAAGTTTGTTGATCTGAACCGAAACATTTTTTTAAAAATTTATTTCGTTTTGACTGATTTGAATCAATCATAAACGAATATAAAGTCATTGAACTTACGTACAAAATTGTAGCATGTAGTGATCATAGATGCACTAGATCAATGCATCCAGCGCACCAAGATTATCTGAGCAAGATATGAAATACGTACCTGAAACAAAGAAGAAGAAAAATTATTAGTTCTCTTTAGATAAAACTATACAGTGGAATTTAATAGCTATAAATTTTTTTCCGGAAATCCGTTGCAACACCTTTGGTGTCACAACAATAGCAGTGCTTCAGAAAGGAGGGGACCCATTTCTCTCGTTGCTATATATATTCTTTCTCATGATAATGTTTGTTGGATATTGTGTTTTTAGGCTGTTTTCAAGTCTATTTTTCTATATAATAATTGCATAAAGCATCCGTCTAGTGATGCCATTGTGTCATCTTAAGTGTCTATTATTACATTTTCCTAAACTTTTCACGCTCAAAACTTGAGCAATGAATATGTGAAGAGAAGGCATTGTGTCGAGGTTGATATGAATTATATTCGTTTTATTTTTTTTCTTCATTCACTGTATGAAGAGAGATGATGAAGTCAAGCTTTGGCATCTGCATAAAATTCAACGTGAATGTGCAATGGAAAAGGTGTTCAGCTCCAGAAGGAGAGAATGTTCATTCATTTCAAATCACTTTAAAATGTAATTCATATCATGAACGCGTGTGGCTGCTTTCTTTCACACATCAGGAAACACAATGGCAGCGCCTGGAAACAGGGTACAACGATTACAACACAGTTCTTATAGCATTGCGGCGGTGATGGTGGCGGGTGGCGGCCTGGTAACTCAATAGTAGTGTAATTCTATCATATTTATGTTAGACAAACAAAAACAGATGCCAACTTTTAGTTTGAAATATGTATCAAAAATATAATAAGAAAACTAAAAGACACACCGCTTTGCGCTCAGTAGCGATTCTTGTGTTCTGCATAGTACTCAGAGTGCAAGGCGCCCCCCGCCCGTCCGTTCTGTGCTGTGCTGAAGTGAACAATGTGCATCATTTATCTCTTGCTTTCGCTTCGTCTAATTTCGAAATGTGAGTGCACACAAAATGTTACAATTATCACATCGTTTATTGTTGATCGCTGTCGAGCGTCACATTGCGGTTTTTTCCTTTTGTTGTTTTCCTTCAGTTTCTTTTCACACCGATGTGATATCGCAGAGTGCAAGTAGTGTGGTATGAGTGGTGTATGTACACCACACTATAAACACACTGAACGATGAACTTCATCTTTAGCGTAAGCTCGTAAAACACCTTTGTCTATTTGCATTGCCCGATAATGTTCTTTAATAAGGGCAAATACGTAGCGCATTTTCTTCTTTTCTCTCCTTCTCTACCCCCCCCCCCCCGGCTCCGTTTACTTACTTTTTTAGGTGGTTTTTGATCCGGCCGAGAACTTAAACAAAAGGAAGGAATCTACAAATGTGACGACAATGTTTGCAAACATCATAAATTCAAGACACAGGCCACCACAACAGTAGCATGCCGACAAACATGCATAATGATATGTAAATTGTGTAAATAATAATGGTTTTTTTGCTGTTCGCCCGCTATATTTTCCTTTCGTATCTGTTGTTTGCGTGTTTGTGTTGATTTTTTGACAATGGAACACCGAATTCCAACAAAAGAAACGCTAACGTGTTCGGCCTTTTCTCTTCTTTTTTTTCAGCGGGACAAAGCAATTAATTTCTTTGTTGACTTTTGAGCCAAAGTATTTATTCGATTCGCATCACTCACATCCTATTTTTGGACTTGCATGCAAACATGTTAAATTTAATTGACTCGGCAACACAGTACATTTTTAGCAGATCGCTGTTCTGTTTTGCTAGATATAATTTAGTGTTTGAAGTACTTTTGTTCAAATGCCATTGAACATTATTTGTAATTATCTGGAACACAATATTTAAAGATATGCGATGCGATTATCTGCTGGATTTAGCAACACACAGTAGCAGTAGTTGTTGCAGTTGAATTAGTTTTCGTAGCAGCAGCAGCAGCAGCGCGGCGAGAAAAAAAATTGGTAGAAATTGCACGGTTTCATCTTGAATTATAAGTTTTACTGTATAAGACTGTGTGTATGATACCGTTTGTTTTGCGTCGACTTGTATTAGCGTTCAAAGCTGTATGCCGCCAGTTCTTCATCACTTTGGAGCTCTTGTTCTATCCAATGTGCCATACCACTCTTTCTCTCTGTCTCACTCTCACTCTGCTTCGGCAAAGCGCTTTTCGAACTTTCGACGTTGTTTGTGAATTGAAATGTAAAACGTGTGCCACACATAATTTTTATAAGTACTAAAGAGAGACGCAGTGGCTCGACAAATATTACACGCGATCTTTGTACTGAAAATATTCACCTGAACACACGCGGGCTCTGCCAGACGACTGGTGACTACACGGATTAGTTTTCGGCATACAAACACGCCGTCGAAGCAAATGCAACTGGCAAAAGCAAAGGGTATTAAGATCTTTTTATTTGATCTATTTGCGTAATGTGCATACGTGAGCGCCGAGTACACATCGTTTCGTTATATTGCTAAGCTGAATTGTGTGACACATAAACAAAATGAAATGAAGGAATGTGTACAAACAGCAGCCCTAATTGTAATACCAGCCAAAATCACGGCAACACCGTTCATATACATAGCAAAATGGCGTGAAAAAAAGAGCAGCACAGAAGAGAATAATGCGAGTGCAAGGCGCGCGCACAAACACACAACGGCTCGAGAGATAATAATATTGTCAAATTATATTCGCATGCTAGATGTCCCCGACGCACATACACGATGCTCTCTCTCTCTCTTACTCCGTGTGTGGTGAGCAGCGTCGAATGGATACCGACTTGCAGCTGCTTACTTTTGTGTAACTCCTTGAACGATGAGATCGGGTTAGAGAACTTAATTATCTTGTAATTTAAAATTCAAACTGCTCGCTCTTTTTATTACCTCAAACCAAAAGCTACTGACTCTGGCCCGGTGCCTTTTCGTGTTTCGCTTTCAATTTCATACGTTTTACTTTTCGAAAACATCCGTGGCAGTTTAATCTTTAGGTTAGAGAGCGAATAATGCAGCCAAAAATCTAGATGATGCAGAAAATTACCCGGGCAAAATCTAAGCATTGCCTTTGTATGATTGTTTATCATCGACAGATTTCGGTACTAATGTTCAAACGTGTTTATGTTCCAATATCATAAATTGATGCGACATTACGAATGCCTGGAATTTAATTGGAATACCGTAGCGACTATTTATCACATTTGAATTACATTGCTATTTTGGTGGTGCTAGGAGTGGGTTGGGCGCAAATCACGCTGCAACAAAAAGCACAGACATTGGAAATGTCATTTTTCGGGCAATTTCCTAAAAAAAGATGTTTGCACAAATGTGTCACCAGCATTCAGGTTTTTCTTAAAGGCCCATCCTCCTCCAGTCCAAAGGGATATATCTGCTAAAGGATGTGGTACTATTTTATAGCTATGTGACAAAAATACCTGCAGAACAAGACGCTGAAACAGATCCCCCGAATTAATCTGTTGGAATGAGATTGTCGTGCTGTTGATTGTACGTATTTACCGCTTATTAAATGATTTAAAACATTAAGGGCGCTTTAGAAGATGGAAAGGCTCACTCAGGCGTATGCACCGTCTCTCCCATTCAGAGTCAGATTTGTATATTCAAACGAAAAGTGTCGCGAACAAAAAGCAAAACACAAAAGTACTACAACTTGAAGAAAATCATAAACAAAAACAAAGAAGAATCTCCACCCTTGCCCCATTCACTTTTCTTTTATCCATCATTGTCCTTGTGCAGCCGCTGTAGACTTTAAGTTCGCATTTTGGTCTTTCACCTAAACCAAAAACTCAACAGCCGACAATTATTTTGATGACATTATTTTCTAAATAAATGATATGGGATGTGAAATTAATCTGCGAATAGACGAAACAGATCCGGTGAATATACACGCACACGTATACATCAAAGTAAACGGTATAAAGTGACTCTCCGACTCCGTTTGTTGTGCACAATGAAATCGCCTTAAGACCCTCATAATTTTATACTGACTCTTGAATTGTTTGTATTCGGAATTTTCTTTTGTGAATTTCAATCAGTTTCAGCTTGGTATTTTCCAATGCGACAATAATTGTCGGTGACAATTTATTCTTCAGTATAAATAAGTACCATGCAATGCATCGTCCACGCATACACGTGTTAGGCACATTTAATTTCCTGCAAGTAATTTTATGAACAAATTTTCAGCTACTTTGATCATTGCTTTTTAAATGGCCTTTTTTTTTCAAGAAAAAATGTCCATGAGAATGAAGCATGATTGATTATGTGCCTACTGAATTTCGTTTCCAATCAAACTTTTCGATTGAATGTGTCCAGGAAAAGTGTTTTTCAAAAAGTTTCGTTCATTCAACCTCGAACCGAGTACATGTGTGGAAAGAAAAGGCTTTTCCACGGAGAATACATCTCTCTTTGACGGTGCCAACAAATTTGGTAAAATTGATTTGTGTCTCTTTCGCTTTGGTTCTCGCACAGACTCCTCCAGGGCAAATCAAAAGGTTTTTTTTGGGGGCAGTGATTAAGCGAACGCGATCAATCTCCATTCAGTCCTAAAGAGACAGCTATAATTTGGGATTGTTCATGCCATTTCAACCGATGAGTAAACGAGGTATATAATAATGTTGAGGTGCAAACGAGGTATTTTTACGTTTCTTTTTCAAAATGTTGATTTAAAATTGGTTGACATCTATTGAAATACGTGAAAATCATTGGTTTTATTTTATTTATTTCAATCATTCAGTCTTTTCCTCCAAATTATAGCCTGTACGTGTATGTATATAAAGGTGTTGATAGATGTATTTTACATGAGTCGTCACAAAACCTGCACGACGGAGGAGAGGACACATGACGATGCGTGTTTTACAGTCAATTTTGCCTAATGAATACTAATGAAACACGTCCGTTTTCACAATTACAATAGCCGATGTGAAAATGCCCATGGGCATCACTTGTCTTATGTACATTCAAGTAGTCCTGACAGCTATCTCGAGCTATTTTTTTTCTTCTCTGCCCACTTGATGTTTACCGTTCGTTCCATCGTCGCTCATTGCTATGCCGTATTGAATTTTGTGCCGGCTTTGGTGTTTATTTTATAGACTGGATTTTTTCTGCGTTTTTTTTCACTCGCCTGATTTTCTGTCAAGAGAGCTTGCAGTCAGTGCATCGTTCATTTGAGAATAAAGACAAAGCTATAGGAGAAAAACTTATTCTCACATGAAATATTAAAATATCCAGAAAAGAAAGCTTTTACAGTTTGTATTCAAGCGATTCGTTTTTTTTTTCAAATTTTTCCTCAAATTTATGTGCAACATTTGTTTATTGTTGTTGGCGATTTAAACATTTCATTTTTAAATATGAAGACAAAGCCTTAAAAATTCCGATATACATGAACTCATCACAATGCATTCTAGTTGAATGACCATGAAAAATATGAGAATCAACAAAATTTCGCTTCATTACTCGAATCGCTTTCCTCCGGCTAATGTGTATTTGTTTTGCTTTCTTTCACTGTTCATTGACATTCGCACGAGAAACACATCAGAACATACATACTCAAGCACATAGAGCGATTACACGAGATCCAACACTTTTAGGTTTTTATATGGACACACTGAGATCTGTTGGACGATGGATGAAATGCTAAGAGATTGACTGGAGCATAGAGGAGCATGGTAAAAACAAGTGAAGTACAACATCTCGATATCTGGCTGAGTAATGCATCAATATTATGATAGCATTGATGAGTATTAACAACAACAACAACAGCAAAGCAAGACCGAAAATATTTCCATTCACAATCAATATTTCATCTTCAGTGTTCACCGACCAGAAGGAAAACATGAATCATAAGATACAACCATTTTGAATTTTCCAATATTTATTTACGACTTGTGACTACTTCGCCGAGTATAGTCCGTGGGCCGATAGAATCGGTCTCTTCCGGTTTGGTTGGCCCCGTTTGGAATGTGCATTAGTG
This sequence comes from Sitodiplosis mosellana, assembly GCF_009176505.1. Taxonomy (NCBI): domain Eukaryota; kingdom Metazoa; phylum Arthropoda; class Insecta; order Diptera; family Cecidomyiidae; genus Sitodiplosis; species Sitodiplosis mosellana. Next base: position 460,674 of record NW_022595256.1, read on the forward strand.
GATTTTGCCATTTCGTTTGCACCACCACCATTCATTGCATTCATTCGTCTTTGTAAATTTTGGGCACATTTCCAACTTTGAAAAGTGCACAGAGAGGGAGAGAGAGAAATTGAGTTTGTGTAACAAATTCTTAAGCTTTGGCTCTCTGTGTGAAGTGAATGTGAATGTCGGTGTCTGTGACGGTGGCGTTGCCGGATTGCATGTGTGCAAATGTAATATGTCACATGTCAGTGTCAAGTCACGTTCGGTACATATCCCCATCAAGTTTTTCAGGATTGAAATTCATTCAGATTTGCCGTTTATCGTCGTTGTCGCTGCCACCATTCCCATAACAACATACACCACACATCGCACCGAATGGACGGAACTTTTGTGTGATGCATCATGCCAATGGCAGTGGATGTGGTAGATGCGACAAAATCAAACATTAACTTGTGGAGATTGTAGTTGAACGAAATATGGTCAGTACACAGTACAACAGGAACGATCACTTGCAGACAAACCAATTCGTATTTACTGGCGGAATGTCTCTCTCTCTCTCTCTTACTCTCCTCCTTTCTTTCGTTCAAATTAAAATTTGTTAGGACAAACGACCCGCCACCAAGTTCGTCGAAAGATGGAAGAAGAAAGCAAAATGGAGCAAAAACCAAACCAAACCAAACCATAAATCCATTGTATGTGGGAAAAATTACCATTTTCTTTTCGTCTACCGATTGTAATGCAAGTGAAACGTGCTATTGATATTTACACAATGGTGCAATTCATTCAGAAATAAGAGTTGACTGGCATCACCGTTAAAGGCACTAAGAGGAGCGTAAGAGAGTAGTGGAATCGGTGGAATGAATTTCGATAAACTTCGCATGTGACAAAATTAACAGAATTTTTTTTCGTCTTTGTTCGTTTTGGATAAGCCATAAATTGCAAAAAGTAGCCGATTGCCACACAGCACATATGTCAATCAAGGATAAGACCCGTAACCGTAACCGGAAGCGGAACACCCATAAAATATATGATATCGACACTGAAACGGAATAAAATATTATTTATAATCATTTTTGTCTGTGACTGAGTTTGTGAGACGGTAATGAAAGCTAGCACCAAGCGACACCATCAATCTCACCAGCCTCATATGTGTCATTGACACGAAACCCTTTTCAAACTCCATAAATTTTCGGTGCAAATTGAATTATCGAAGCCGTGTACAACGAATGCATATTTGATTTAATACTCAAATCGGTTTGGTGTGGCCAATTTCAATATCTCTATCTAGTGTCCGTATGAATACCAGACCAGCGGACTGAGGGTCCCTGTAAACTTATTGCACACACAGTTACACGTTTTATTCTATTTTTCAACACTACACCATTTTTTCCTCGACCAATTCTCTTGCCAATGAGTAGTCAATTAAAGAGTTTCATAGGTGATTGCTGGCACAATGTATGCCATTGCCAAGGAAAAAAACATGTAGAAAAGCAATCGCCTCATCCGATTACGAAGTGTAAGATGATGAAGTGAAATGTCCGAGCAGATATATGAGTTCATTACAATAAAACTGAGAGCGAGAGAAAAGAAGAAACACTCGCCCGATATAACGAAGGCAAAACGAAAAGAAAACGCATCGAGACCAATTATTTTAAATCAAAAATTCAATAAATTATTTCATCTAATTTATTGCTTTTGCTTCGAACGTTATGTTTTTGTGATATTTCTTCTGCGTTCGATTATTATTCTTAGTTTTTTTTTATCTTCAATATTTTTCACTCAATAAAGCCATACAACTGTGAACGAAAATGGAACATAAATTAGAAATTGGCATTTTTTGGACGTGGCCCGACGAGTGTGGGGGATGGAAAAAGCATCAAATGGATATACAATGCAGTGTGTGTGTGCAGCACCATGAAGCGAATGGCATACAAGTTAATATTCTTTATGTCCAAAAATTTGCTCGACGAATTGTCTCTCTTTCGTACATGTCTCACTTGCAAACAGATCCTCAATATCCACACCAACTTCCTTTATCCACACTTAGTACAGTAATACAAAAGAGTACGCTTTCTTCGACGTATGTATGCCGTATTCATCTCGCTTCTTTTCATACGCAGACACTCACATACTCGCATACTCATAATTTATGATATCTTTTCTTTTCTCGCTTGTAATTTCTTTCGATTTTTTTAAATGTTTTTTTTTTCATTCAATATTTCTCTCGTGATTTCTTTTATAGCATCCTAATGATATATGCAACGTTAACTGCACAGACGTACGCATTTCAACTGGACTGTTATTGATTTATTGTCACATGTACACACAAAGAGTGAGAACGAACAGGCGAATAAGTGAAGCGTTATAAGATTGAATTGAGAAGAGAAAAAAAAACCATACCAAACCCGGAATATTTAGTGTGCGTCAAAATGAATCGTTTCTTCATTTTTCCGTTGTCGGTTTCAACGTGCCCAATCCACCATCGACACACGGCGTTCGATTTGAGCATTTTTGGCTCAAAGTCTCTCTCTCTCTCTCTCTCTCTCTTGTGCACATACACAGTCGCGGACGCGCGCGATTGCCTGTATAACTTTTCCGGTCAATTTAATCGCTTTATACACGATATGTTTTTGTTTGGTTCATCTTCATTCATTTCTTTCCTCCAATTTTACTTTCTCACTCAGAACTGCGCTTCACTGTGTATCGCATTCGTTTATTTCATATGTTCTGCTTTTTTTCTCGCTTCGTTATTTGCTGCAATACAAAAACAGCATGTTAAAATTAACACCATCATTCCTTTCGTATTTACAATGGACGTTTGATCTAAAATGTGGCTTGATTGGTTCATTTTTGTTGGATGGCACTCTAATCGCACGAGAAAAAAAGAAACAATTCCAACAAAGTTAAAGAGAAAAAAAATCTGAATGTGAAAAGAGAGCGGTGCGATCAAATGGATTATTGAAGTCGTAAATTTGAAGATTTCATATCAATTTTATTTTGGTAGTTGGTGTTCAATTTGGGTTTTCTGTTCGATTCGGTTTCGGCTGTTGTTGCCATTGGATGTGGCAGCGCGGTGTGTTTCGTCATGCGAACGCAAGGCGCAAGGAGAATCGCGTACAATTTCATTTCCAAATGTACGTACAATGCAGCACCTCAAGACCTGTCGAACGTGAGAAAGATAGCAACACATTTCGGAGTGTGTGTTGAGAAATGCCAGTGATGATTGTTTTCCGTAAGCGTGTTGAATCATTTCGGACCATAAATTTGCCCAATTGACATATTAACATTCACATGTATCGAGAACACGAGGAATTTATGAATGTATTCAAGACTTGAAATGCCTTTCAGTGTGCAATGAAAGAGAAAAGGAAATCCTTCAAAACAGAACAACAAATGCGAGCGGCCACTTTATTCAGGTAGGCAAAATGTATACGTTTGGGTTTTTCTTCATCGTCTTATGGAGAAGTATTTCGTCGTTTGATACAGATGGCGATTTAAAATACCCACATTCGATCATTGTATTGGAAAGATTTGTTCGATACGGAGTTAGGCGACGGAAAGAGAGAGTAAGAGGGCCGACGAAAGAAAAAAAAATACACGCAGAGACAAATTTAATTGAATTATTTGGTTCGATCGCATTCTTTTTGGATCGGATTGCTGCAATGTTACAAATCTAGGTTTTGACATCGACTGCTGCTTTTTTCCCCTCAGTCTTTTCATGAAGTTCCCGACATTTTGAAGAAGCGTCCGTGTACATTCTTCAGAAATGCCATTTGAATGGGAAGAATATGATGATTTATGTCCATTCCACAGAGCCAAATTCAGTTTCGATGCGATTACGATTTTGGATAGATTCGAACATTATTACTATTCGTTCAACTTTTCGATATTTCCAACTAAGATCTGGCAAGCGGGCGCGAGATTGTTGTGAAAGTATTTCCATATATCAACCGAAATTAAATCGAATGCGGAGATTTAAATTTATTCAGTCGAACGATCATATTCCAATATTTTACATGATTTATTGCCTCTTCTCCACTGCGAAAATTTCCAATGCAAATAACGACCACTTTTCAAATGTAAATTTATTGCCTCATTCTATTTGCAATCCTAAAACTGAAGAAATTGATTCTCAACAAACTTAATTGCTTCCTCTCTCTGCCAAGACCAAGAAATATAATCTTCGGTTGCGATAAAAGGCATTTCGGCTGAAATACCAGCTCATTGTTCCGAATGAATGTGTTCCATTCGGTTTGTGCCGACATGTGTGGGAGGAGAAGTTTTAATTTCAACGCGGCTTCATTCTTTTTCACTCATCAACGTTGCATAAATTAGCACAATTATGCAATCACTCGCATTGCGTGCATTCCGACCTTCAGCTCAACGATTCAATTGTGAATGTGTTTAGTTCAACGGCATTAAATGTTGCTCTCGATTTGATGCATTCACACACATACAGAATGGCTGCCATATAAGCGGTTTGTGTCTTGAAAATCATGTCTGTATGTAAGGTATCTAACAATCCATGCACACCTCCCCACTTACAAGGATTTCGATATCGAAACAAAACGGTAAAATACATATTATCCGCAATTGGCAAGCGAAAACCTGTGATGCAAAAAACTTCGGACATTTTTGATGGATGTCTATTTCTGTAATTTTTTACGATGAGAAAGAACCAAATCTTCTTATTCCGAAATCATTTTTCTCGGACTATAATCTCGTACAAAAATTTTCATCCAGACATCTCGAAAGCAACAACAAATCCACGCAAACAATGAAACAGATCAATATGTTTGATTTGGTCAATCAACCTCCGAACCAATGTGAAGCACATTCCATCGTACGCTGTTTCCCTTCGCCTTACAAATCGCTTGCTTTAGATGTATGTCGGTGTCCGAATCGAATCGAATTCGAGCGAGTGTTGCAGCCAAAACGGTGAAACAGACAGTGTGTGATGGAGAATTCGGTGGGAATGCTTGGGAATGGAAAGTTCTATGACTGCTATCCATTCCGTTGATGTTGGTGTTTGTGCACGCGTGTGTATGTTCGCTTAAATGTTTGAGTAATAACTGAAAAATATATGACAAGACGTGATGAGCTTGATGATTTTTTGCCACCACCATCACCAGCAGTAGTAGCATCAGCACCACCATCGCCATCACATCTCGTTGCCAATACTTTCGCCCTGTCAGTGTGTTATTGTTTTTTTCCCTTCTGTTTTTATCTGGTTCGTGTCATTCGTTTTTATTTGTTCGTCATCGATTTGAGCAAGAGCAAGAAAAATTCGTATTTTTATGGTACATTCGCTTCGGACGCGAACTCGCTCGTTCTCTGAGCTCTATATAAATAATGTTTCTTGTATAGAAGTTTTCCGTCCATGAGATGACATGATTTGTTCTTTTCGCTCAAAGATTTCTTCGTTCGTTGGATTGTCTTTTTTTTCTTGGTTCGTAGTGATTCGCTTTCCCCCATTGATTTGAAATTCGTTCGTCAGAGAGCAATTTACCTGTGCAACTGTGTGGTATGCTATCTAGATATTTTATATATATATACTTGACCATTTTCCCATTTTACCCATCACTCTGTTGCAGCGTGGATCTCTTAAGCAATGGTGTATAGAGAATTGTAGTCGAATGTCAAGTATGGAAAACTTGTGCAAATATGATGGACGCATGTTCACATTGAGATACATAAATTCTGACGTGATTCTGATTGCGAAGGGGTTTTTGCACACAGCACAGCACACCACACCAATATCGAATTGCTACATTTGATTTGGCTGCCATTTATTTATCCCAACGTTCATCCCTTGTCGTAAATCAATACACAAAGTATTGATGCATTGTAGTCATTACGTTGAATTGAATAAGTTCGTATAAGCAAATCAAGCATTTCATTCTAGAGCGAGTATGTGTGTGTGTGTATCCGAAGGGTGAAATCTTAACGAAATGACGATTGTTGGGAATTTATGGAACTTATTGTTAAGCAATTATACTCGAATGCATTGCAGTGAGTTGTGTGTTCGAAATCAAGTAACATGATTTCGCTAGAAGTGACCATTCCAAAAAAGGGGTTTGTACACAGACAGTTAACATGCAGCATTCAGATATAGACATTTTATACATGTATCAAAGCAAATATCGAATGTAATCGTGAACAATGGTCGAATGAACCCATTTCGATTGTCCGATACACTGTAATCAGTTTTCTTTTAATTTACTTTTTTTTACCAGTAAGTCGGTAGACGAAGTGAGGGATGGAAAGAGAGAGACAGAAACAGAGAGTGAATTGATTATATCTTTCGATGACATTGGTTACGAGTCAATCTGAAGTAAATACAACTGGGCCGCTCTGGGTGGATGTCAGAAAAACACATTGGCAAAGATGCAAATCAACAACATATCTCACATCTCTCTCTCTCTCTCTACCACAAAATCAGATTCCAAATTGCCCAAAATCTTATTACTTCGACTTTGTAAGCGACTGTTTGACTCAATCTCACAGACAGTTGCACGTTTTCATGTTCATCAGCAAACTATGACCGAAACAATCCTCTATCGATCCGTTACTAATTGCTATAATGGTCGAAAAATTAAATTATTTGGAAATAATTTATTAACGGGCTGTGTGTGTGTGCCTGTGCACTGCGATGACAAATGATTTAAAAAAAAGAGTCCAATTGCGGTGATCGGAACTGGATCGATGTGTGCAATGAAGAGAAGAAAAGCATCCGAAATAGAGACTGTCATTCACTCGATTAAATGAATACGAGCAGTGGTGTGTGCGCTTATGCCCGCACTCTGTCCAGCATTAAAGACATTTTTGTTATATATATATATTCACAATATGCAATAACTGAAGCCACCACAAATTATAGTTTTGCATTACTTTTGTTCTTATAATCTGTCAATTCCGTCATTCGTGTGTCATAAATATTAATAATCTGCCAAGAAATAGTTTTCAAAATAAATCCATCGGTTTTATCGACAAACACATCCAACTGGAACTAAGTAAGCTCACAGTAAATTATAATCGTACAATTATACATATTGCATAGAGAGATATATATATATGTGAGTGTGTATCTATCCATCTATCTCAAATAAAGCGATGAATTTTAAAAATAAATCCTTTTAGTCGGAAAAGCGCTGATGCTTGAGTTCAACGTGTCACGAAAAGAACAAAAACCTATCGTCATGATTGCACAACGAATTTTTCCTTCAGTCGTTCGTTCGTTCCACAATGTTGTAACATATACAGGCAACTTTAAAATAATACGGGATATGATAGGTTACTTATTCGTTTGCGTTGGCAAACTGAGATTGCACATACAGCTACCTAACGAGATCCAGCCACTGATGCTCCTGCTGCTCTCACTTTCCCATTATTATTATTATTATTATTGCCATTCCTATTTGTGTCAACGTCGTAGATTTTCATCATTGTCATTGTCACATTCATCTTCTAGCTATGTAGATGCTCTACACTTTGCTACCAACAATAACTGATTCGTCGTTGCACTTCACTCTACACCATAATCATACCATAGTTTTGTCATGCCATTCCGTTCGGTTCTGGTTTGGGTTGAGACGAAAAGCGAATGGTTGTGGGGTATGGGTAACGGAGGGCCGGATTCATATACAAAAATAGACGAAAATTTTAAAGTTGAAGGAAAAATGATGATGAATTCGTTTAGACATGCAAAAAGAGAAAATTGGATGAAAGTTTAACGAAAGACGCTATAACGTATCCAGCATTGAGCATGATTGAGAGAAGAACAACAACAATCCAACAAATACATATACATTGAGGAACAGATGAACGGTGATCGTCCATGAAAATGATATGTGAGTGTGAGAGAGTATAAGTGCGATTGACTATGAGAAATGGCACGTTTAAAATTGTTGGCAAATGATGGTGCCTCTCTGAGTTATATATGCAGAAAATCGTTCGGTCGGTCGAGAAAGTATCACATTTGACAGCCAGGCGATGGACACTGGAAAGATGAGCAAAGATAAACTGTCGTCGTCATCTGTGTGTACATTCTACTATACTTTTGCTTACACGCTCTCGAATGAAATTGCAAATCCATAAGCGCGACTAATAAAAAAAAATTATATTTATGTATCTATATGTGTTTCATGTTGCTATATATTCCGATGGGCCACCGTTATCAGAAGTTCAGAAGGTGCGTCAGCACTGTGTATATGTGCAATGTCGTTAGTTCTTTACACCAATACTTCGCCCAAGCCATACATCTCCGACGAAGCACATCAACATTGTAGGAAAATCATGACTGTCCATCACAAAATAACATCATAGAACTCATTCTTCTTCAGCGCTCTTTTCACTTTACCGTTCGTTCTTCGTTTCCTATCGTTGCTGTGTGTTGTGCACACCATAAATTCTATATTCGTTCTCTCTCTCTCTCTCTCTATATATATATTTTAGATATATGTATAAACGTAAACATACACTTATTACGGTGAGTGACTAGTACTAAAAGTTCGAATACACAATTCCGTTTTTGTTTTCTTTTCATTTTCATTTTCATTTGGTCTCTCTCCCTGTCTCGCTCTCTCTCTCTCTCTCTCTCTCTCTCTCTCTCTCTCTGTGTGTGTGCATTATAAAATCTATAAAGCAGCTCTCGTATTTTCGCACATTTATGTGTGTACGGACGGGGTGTTCATATATACGGGGGAATTTTCTTGATAGTCATGTAGTAATCTGGATGTTACATTTTACTGACATTCGTGAGCAGCAACAGTGATGTGGCGACTGTAGTTTGAGCTATAGAGCAATCCAAAAAGCCAGAAAGAAAAGGAAAAGAAGAGAAGTAAAAAAAAGTGACACAAGAGCAGCAGTTAAAACAACAACAACAATAACAACAATGAGAGAATACGTCGTCGGATGACGAGTGGAAAATACACAGAAACGTGAAGCAAAGAATGAGGAATATGCTAGACATTGACGAACAGCAATGCGCGCACTCATATACTATGAGCTCCAACTGTCTGATGTACCGAAAAATGATGATTTTCCATGACGATGATGATGAAGTAGGAAAAGACGATGTGTTTTCTCGATGGACCGTAGCATTCCATTTTAAGTCTTACCGAACAATGGGAATCCGGTTTGGTTTTAAGGTGACCAAATCCGAATATTCCCGCCGATTTCAAGTTGATTCTCCTTTGTATGCGAACATGTTTACTGACTTGCTTTGATTTTATTTCATTTTTTTCGGAGTAAAATCCAAGATCTTGGCTAAATAGCTTTCATTTTTTCTCATTTTGGCATTCATTCCTAGAAAATTCGTATTTGACCACCTCTGATACCGGTACGAAAAATGGTTGTTATCCGGTGATTTATAACAGTAACCCCCACGTGCACTTTCCCATCCCCATCAGTGGCAGAAGAAAAATGATGAATTCACACTGGACATCGCATTTCGTCAATGTCAAAATAAATAACGTTTCATTTATATCTTTTGATTTCTCACATCTCTTCTCGCCAACTTGAAGTTTGATGTGTTTCGCAGTTCGAATCTAGTTGACGGTGCACATGGACCAGACTGTATACGAATGTGTGTATATCTATGGATCTTAACTCATAGCATTCGTTTAGTTCTGGGCCTGAGTCAATATTCGCTACCGTTCGCAAACAAACAAAGTGTTATTTTCTCTACACACATACACACATACACACATACAATACATGCTGACGGCCAAGTAGCCGTATGCGGGATGAGAGAGAGAGAGAGAGAGAGAGAGAGAGAGAGAGAGAGAGAGAGAGAATAAGATTGCTTCATTCCTTTTAACTTTCTTTTGCAATTTTATTTTAGTTTTCGAAAATGAGAAAAAAAATTTCATCAGCCAAAATTCTGCTTTTGTCTTTCGTCTTTCGTATGGATTCGTTTCTTTTTAATCTCTCTGTTCCTTTTTTCTTTGTTTTCCATGGAGATGGAAAACTTCTGCTAAAATATGAACGAGAAAAAGAAACAACACACACATATATATATCGAAAGTTTTGAACGTAAAAATATTCTCTAATATTGCGCTGTTATTGATGTTGCGACATGAAGAAATGTCGTTTTTCGCTCCCCCTGTCAGCGTAGATTTGAGTTTGCAATGTAGCAAAATGGATTTCATATTTGTTAAACTAAAATATGTCGAACATAACGAACAGCATTAGAGACGTTTACGGGTGGACGTTGCACACTGTCTATACAGTGCAAAAGCATCCCGTTCGATGTAGCGATGTGAGTCGGGTTAACAATCGAGAATCAATACAAATCTAGCGATTTAGACCTGCGGGGCCAACAAATGTGGAATGCCATGGCACGTTCTCTCTCTCACTCTCTCTCTCTCTCTCTATCCCGTCTCAGTCGATAGAGAGAAAATTATAATGCCGCATATGGAGAATGTATCAAAAGAGGAGAAACGGTCACCGAGAATGGGAGTTTGAGGCTTGAGTAGATTGATTATGGACTTTGTATATAATAGTGAGAGATTTTAGCGCACACGTTTATACATATTTAAGATTTATATTATATCATCATCACATCGTAATCATCATCATTTGCAAACGTACTAACGCTGGTCATGTTCGTCCGTCCGCTCGTCCGTTTGTTCGTTCGTTTCAATCGTCATCACCGGGGCATCATCAGCATTAAATAAGTGTAACTATGCATGTGTTGGGCATATGATTTATTTCCAAGCAAATAGTTTGCTGCTATATCGAATTGTGTATACAAACACACACACACACACCGGGGCCAGTGCCAACACATCGATACAAGACAATGCTTCCTCACGGCTACCACAGGAAAACATACACAAACGGCTTTCTTCCTGCATGCCGGAGGAGATCGACACATAGCGTTGATGTGTGATGGACAAACACAGAGAGCGCACACCGCACATCCACAACTAAATGTGAACGAAGTGTTGATATATTCGTGATGTTAAAGTAAATTAAAATATTTCTCTTATTAATAGCCCATCATTTATTTGATTTATAGACACTTTTCGTTATGTTTTCGTGTGACCGTCTATTATCTGCGTATGTGCTGCTGACGTATCCGTCATCATCACCATCGTCCGATGTCGATATTTTTGGAACGGAACTCAGCGGCAAACGCTTTTATATTTATATCAACTTATTGTTCTCGTCTCTCCGCACACACTCCCCGTCATTCAGTTTAGTTCGTTCGTTCTTTCTCAATATTGCTGATTGAAATAATCACTTGCAATTTTGTTCATTTCTGGAATTCCATTTGAGATGGAAATAACTTTATCTTGTGCCGCTGAATTATTATTACTCTTATCCAAACAAATCAATTATTAAAATATTGAGATTGCACATGACATCGGCGAGCAGATGATTTTATTCCGTTTTTTCCCTTTCTTTCTTTTTTTCCAATTCGGAAATGCTCGAGTGCAGAATGCATTCATTAGATAGACGGATTTCGTATTATTAGAAATCTCTGCATTAGACAAACTATCATTCGAACGCGTTGATTTTCTCTAATTTTCTCTTTCTTTTGAAATTCCACTTTTTATGTGTGTGTCTTGTCAGTCTTCCTATTTAAGGCGTCATCATTGAAAAGGCCATTTAAACATTTCAATCCGAATTCGTAAATGTCAGAAAAGAAATTTACTGGGGAAAATTCATTGAATGGAAATGATTCACACTCAAACTACAACTAATGATGAATTGGAATCCGTTTTTTTTTCTTTCGTTGGAATAAAATATTCACTTATGTGTTGCCAATAAAGTTTCTGTAAATAAAGCGAATTTCTGAGGGAATGTCTGACAATGTGTATGTGCATGTTCGTCGAAACGACATGTGAGAACTTATTAAAAATCGACCGAATCTTTTAAATTGTGCCGACAGCGGCCATAATCACACATACAAATAGTCGAGAGGATCGACTGGTAGACACTTAACTTCTCTCAATTCGTATGCAATATTTTCGATGGGCAAACGCTTAAAATTGTCCATGAAGTTTGAACATATGCGATTTCTTCATTTTCACAATGCGACGTCATGTGGCAAACATAATGTGTGTAGAATGGAGCAAAAGACTGAGAATTTAATCGAAAACTTGTCTCTGACTCTCTCTCTCTCATTCCCGAAGCAAAACTAGTAAGCTTTTCGTTTTTGCAGGTTCGCCTCGTTTTGTGCGTATTATGGCAATCATTTGAATGCATATCTTGTACGATTGCATTTTAAACGTCCGACACATAGAGCAAATTCTAAATTCTCGAGCTATCCTTTCTATTCTTATTGGTTTCCATTGTTTTTTACGACATGTTGCAAGCTTCTTCTCCACTCTCTATCGTTCATCTCAATCATTCCGAAAAATTTGTTCCGGCTTTTATTTCGAAACGCAAAAGTTTTGTCACTAAAGTGTGCACACCATTCGGTTAATGGAAGTATGTGGATAAACGTTTTTCGGGGGGCAAAGAGAGTGTGTGTGTGTGTCTTTATATGCCAATATGGTTGTGTTCAGCTTTCTATTGTTCTCGACCGATTGAATACATTACATACGATTTTGATGTATTTTTTTTCCATCTTTATAAAATCTCCATGCAGATCGTGAATTTGATCACGAGAGGTTTCCAATTTTCGAATCCTTTTCGGTAGCCGAATTACGATTGCTGTACATCTCAACACATACATAAGTATGTATTCATAAGACATACGTACATGATAATAAGAATTTCTGTTGTATTCCAGGCATCGTTATATTTCACATGTATATTTTGTTCGTTCAACTTCTGGTAATTGTTAATTTCTTCTTGAAATTGTCCAATCGAACTTTGCAAACGATGTATGCTATAGAAAACTGTCTTTATAATTCGTTGCCCGTCCATCGTTCCAGTAGATTTAAGGGAGGAAAAACTCCGATTGATGAATTTTTCAAACATTCTGAGCAAACTGATAGATAGCAAGTATGGACTTGATATATTTAGAAGAATGTTATTTTTTTGGTTTAAGGCAAATTGTGACTGACAATATTTCTCTGTGTCCTAGAGCAAGGAGTTCATTTCAATCTTCCATCTAATATTTCTTCATCCGTCCGATACAATTATTCGGGAACGAGAAAAGAATGCAATCAAGTAGACAAATAACTCGACTTGCACTCAATGCATCTCGCGTGCACCAAATACCGTATTGAGTGATTTAATGTTTGTTGAGAATGGTTTTGTGCGAATTTCCATGCGTTAAGTTGTGTGTACAGTGAACTGTTGGTTCTGATACTACCGTCCAAATGAATTGTGATATACGTCGTCTTTTGTATTGCGATAAAACACAGCCATAATCAAGCGAAACAGAGTAGAAATTACCGAAAAACATTTATACTATGTTTTGAACGGCAAACAGTAAACGCGCACGCTGTACACAACGTACAAGTGGATAGTAGAGCAGAGCTCTAAAATATTTTTCTCGATTTGTTGCTGTGTGTGTTTGCCGTACATTTTTTGCTGCTGCTGCTGCTGCTGCTTTTGTTGCTGTTGTCTCAAAATTTTCACGATACCGAATTTCGTGTTCGATATGGAGTTTGGTTTGTTGACGACTGCGATAGCAACAAACGACAAATTTTTATATATTGAGGATATCTTCTTGTCTCTCAACTTCTCTATTGTTTTTAAGTGACGTTGCGAAAGACAGATGGACAGCGACACAAACATGGCACTACTTTAAAATAAATTTAAGTACCTACTGCCAGCAGCATCATCCGATGAATGGTGTGATGGCAATGGGGGCAATGGTTTGGATGCTTTTGCTGTTGCTTCTCGGTTTTAATGTGTGCAATATTGTCATTCCATTTTTCCTGTACTTTAGACGATGGCGATGACGACGATTTCTGCATGGAGAATTGGAGTTGGTTCGGAAAAGGACACAGAGCCAAGAATGAGAGCCATGGTGAGCTATGGTCACACACAAATACAAACACACACTGTGCATTTCGGATCAACTCTTGTCACATACTTACACACATTGAAAACTTTTTCGATTGTTGTTTTTGTCAATTCGGTGCTTTTTTTCCTTCTGCTTTTGCAAGTTGAGAGTCATTTGATTGTGCAGCAGTAGAATTTCCCTATCCTTTGAATGCTTGGTGTATGTATGTGTATGTGTATGTGTGTTTGTATGTGCGAACGATTTATATAGCAGTATTTTCCGTCTATATTCGTTTTAATGCCGTCAAATCACAGGACAAGCACATCACTTTCTACATTTCTCACAATTCACACAATCATTCCCATCACACAGCGAACAAGACAAAAACGCACAAATTCACCAAGAGAATGAGGACGACAACGGCGGCAACGACGACGATGTCGAGGACGAGGACGAGACGGTAACGAATTTGTAATTTGTACATGTCGTTTCATGGACTTCACTCTCTTTGCTCTCTCTCTCTCTCTCTCGGTGTGGTGATGGTTGTTCATGTCATATTGTCTTTCTGCCAAGTTCCATCTTCTATGCAAGTTGGACGGCCGAACGGTCGATGGATAGACATTAGACGTTTTGTACATGTCAGTGGATTCTTTGCTCTCTATATCGCTCGCTCTCTCTTTTTCTCTCTCCCTGTCTCTTTTGACTCGGTGAATTCGGAGCGTTGTCTCGACAAACTCAATATTCGATAAATGTTTTGGCTTTCTTTTTGTTGCCAAGCAATTCTTATGGACGTAATCGGGAGTACGATGGACAAAAAAAAGACACAGAATAACACACAACTGAACGAACCAAATCTAGACATAACATCACAGGACAAACTTTAACTCACATGGGCTTGGATGCCTGCACTCGTCCATATCAGATCGATATAGAGTGAACCGAGAAAAATAATAGAGAACAAATATCTGAATTTCTCTGCTGCACTCACACCATCCATCTCGTCCGAAGATTTGTACTTATTTTTGGTTCAAAATTAGAAAAGAACGCCATACGTTTAAGGCGTATACGTACGGCGTTTGCATGTGAGTTTTCAAAACAATGCACTTCAGCTTCGGCATGCCTACGCTTCGGTTGCTGTGCTCGTGCATTGCTGTGTCGGGACATCACTCAAACACATGGAATGGGCATGTCGAAGAGGTTGAAAATAGACTTCGATAAACTGCTAAAAATGAGCATCCTTCAATCTCATTTTATTCCATTTGAGAGCAGTAAAAATAACGAAGGGGGAACAAACAAATGAAATCAAACTCAAATCGGCGCGCACACCACCTCTGTCGAAAGTTGACATCCTTATCTGTTGGCTCAAAAACGAAAAAGAAAGAAATTCCGAAAACGACGAAACAAGTGGAAAATAAAACAAAAGCATTTCCACATCTCGACGATCACACACAACAGCGTATGCCAATGCGGTGGTTTTGATGATTGAAAAAAAAACAAAGCACACAATCTTTTCATTTGTTCGCTGTAACGTAACGTATGTGACATGCATTTCTTGCAAAGGTTGACGACGTCGACTGACGCATACACAAACAAATCTCGTTTTTCTTTGTGTTTTTTTCTCTCCTCATTTCATTCAATCTTCGGTTGCTGCTGCTGTCACTCTGATTTTATTTCCTTGCTTTCAATCTAGTATTTGTTTCCAGAATGGAAATGCGCACAAACGGTGAACGAGAACGATTGCGATAGGAGTGATGCGATTCGTGGCCTTTGTAAATTAATTAAAATGGATACAATCCCTTCGACTTTTAATGCAAGTTTATCAGTATTATTCCGCGTGAAATATGACTTTGACAGACTCTTAATTAATAGCCTTTTTCAACTTGATGATGGCAAAAGAAAAAACATGCAGAGTGAGAGAGAGAAATAAAAACAATGTGCACCGCATGAACAGGATACCAAAAGCCAAAACGTTTCGATGTAATATGCAAATGTCACGATTTTATTCCGTTTTCCATGCACATTGACCCAGCCAAACAGGTTCTTTTATATCGTTAATTGATAATAATATTTTGAAATGAGGCGCAGTCATTTCACAGATTGTTTATTCGCATATTTATTTTTTGAAACGTTTTATTTTCCATGCCGAAAAAAACCGACGCGTATTAAATTTGTTCAACAAATTCTCTATTTTTTCTTCTTTCGCATGTTCTTCAGTTTATTTGAGAAGTTAAATGCTAAGTCTAATTAGAAGTAATCGTACGATACAATGAATAGAGGTCTGAAAGTTGTTAATTAACAGTCCAATTAACAAGCATCAGTGTTCAGTAATCGATCAATCAATATGCTTAATGTACACAATAATAATCAATTGGTCGGAATTTCAGTTACACGCAAATATGTATAGATTTGAAGACAAATTCAATCCGAAGCTGTTGCGAATCACTCGAAATCGAAGGCGACTTGATAAAGGACGTAGACAGAATGAATGATTTCTCGACGAGAAATTCTCATTGTTGTTGGAATTGTGCTGACCAATCGAGACAGAGGCGCGTTTTAATTTCGACTGAAACGGAGTTGTGAGGCATAATAAAGCTTAATTTATCGGTCCAACCTATTGCAAACATCCACCGTCTAATTCGTGTAACATTTCTGCGGCAGAATCGGACAGAGAGATGAGTAACGCCGGAAAGCGAAACAGAAGAAATCGAAGAAACATTCATAAATAAGTTGGGCCAATTTTTCTTCATGCACATTTCCATTGCCACCTTGCTGGCGGTCTGTGCACTTTAGTGCACCGAATGAGAGAGCGAGAGATGATCGACTGTGTGATGCATGTATATATTTCAGTTCGTAGCTCAACGCCTAACTTTTATGCAGGACTTGAGCACACGCTTTTTTCACTCGGTTTCTGTTTCTGTTGCAAACACACCGTGTGTACGATGGCAAATGTGTGTGTGTGCAGAAAGTCGGGCCAATGCGAATATGTATGAACGTAGCAGTGCTTCTTGTGTAGCGCGACACGACCTACTTGCCGCATACAAAGTTACGTCTTGCGAGTTAAAGTGAAAATGAAGTAATATAAATCAAGCATAATATTTCATTTTCATTTTTCTGCTGCCATTATTGTTGTTCTGGCTGCCTAACTCTATACTTTCCCTTGCGCAAGCATGAGCATATTTTTTCAGTCTCTCTCGTTCTCTCTCTCTCTCTCCCTCGCGAAATGTTTCTAAGTACACGTGGCGAGAATAGAATGGGTGAAGCCGGTTGTTGCCGATTTCCGAAGAAATAAAGAAACCGATTTTATTGCAATAAATTTCACTGTCGATGCATATCGCTCATATTCATTTAGATTCGTTTATTTTCAGTCGGTCGCCATTCATTCTGTTCGCAACAATTTTTTTTTTGTTTCCACTGCATATTCTTTTCCAACTCCATCCAAAAATGCAAAAAAATTCAGAGACGTAACAACAATCCCAATGGATTACATTCAAATCAAAGAGCACACAGAATATATCGATGAAAATGAACAGCAAATTTATTCTTTTTTCCTTTCTGAAATTAATGTGCCGGCACTCACACACTTGAACGACGGTCGTCGTCGCACAACTGGCATGGAGTGTTTTCTGAGTTATTGCTTGAAGAAAAAAAATTTCGTTGATGTTATGCATTTTGCCCGTACAAATCGGGCGTATCAAATAACATCTAGACCGCATTTATAAATACATTTTTAATTATATAGTGCTTTTTTCTTGTTCTCATCGACGCTTTTCTTCGTACCGGCCCAGAGTCGGTATGTTTTGCATTCATGTAAATTCGATGTTGTTTTTCATCATTCCTTGTGTGGCTAAATATTGTTCAAATTGGGTGTGTAATATGTCTGTCTGTCTTACACCATGATTTGTATTTAGTTAGATGATTTGTTCTTTTTTCCCCTTCAGTCTCTGGTGTGGCTTTTATTGTGTTATTGTGCAATTATTGTGAAAATGAATGCGAAAGCAATTCAAAAATACAAGATCGAAAAATGAACGAAAAAACAACAACAGCGATGTGAGTTCGCGTAAATGTCTGTGCGGTGATCGAAGGAGAGGAAAATTTATCGACGATCAATCGATGGGTCAGCCATGCAAAATGAATGATTTATGCAATTGTATGAATGCCAATCGTGTGAACGTCGAACGTACGCAATGAGTCTTGATTCTTGTGTCTGCATAAATTGTGCATTCCGAATTGAATGATCATACTGACCTCACAAAATGAGCGAAAATAAAAATGTCAAAGTACAGTAATTTATATGCTAGTTATGGTTTGATCAATTCAACTGGTCATAGACGAGGCGAGACGGAAAACTGAATGTGATTGAACGACTGAGCGAGCGAGAGTTGGAGAGAGTGAGAAAATGGCAAGAATTGAGCGGGAGCACACAATTTACATACCAGCCACCAATCAAAATGAGAAATATGTGCAGTAATTGACTGTCATGAAGTGCGTTGTGTGCGTGCAACAGGAATGAAAAAAACGCAATAACCACAACCAGTCGAAATGAAACAGCTCATAATGATGGGCGAAGATGGATGCGACAAAGTGGACAAAAGTCAATAACATGCAAAAAAAAAAATAACGAATAAGTAAATGAATGAATGAAACGAACGTTCTCTCTCACAATCACCACCATCATCACACACTGAACACATGAAATCAAATAAATTAAAGCGATAACTCTGTGACATTTTTTTACAATAAAAACGTCTTCGTCATGTCCATCTTGTTACAGCAAAGCTAATAAAGAACGAAGAGTGCACAAACAAATCGGACATAGAAAATACGGTACGTGTGCAATGTGCATACAAGTGAGAGAGCACATGAAGTGACCGCTCTGAATGGTTACACTGCACTAGATGGAGGTTTATTACCGAGATTCTTCTCATTCTCACTGCAATAGCAATGGCAAAAACAAAAACAACAACAACTGCAGCAGCAGCCATCGCATTTATGGCATTTTATTAGTTTTGTGAGCAAAATGAAGTAAATTAAATACCAAAGTCATTCGTTTGCTCTGAATGCAGTCGCACGGACACATAGTCCGTTGCTGCATAAGTAAACAAAAAAAAACAACAACAGCAAACACAAAAAAGAAATCATAATGGCAATAATGATGATGATGTTACGATACTGAACATTGAACTAATGAAGGAAGAGAGAAGCAACAGCAGCAGCAAAACAAACCGAAAAGCAATGCAGGCAATGAAAATGGCCACGGTGCTAAGAATTATGGTGATTATTATTATTATTATTTTTAATTTGAGCAAAATGAATAAATTTATTTAATTTATAACATCTTATGGAAGTTAATATTAATGCACGGTGATTTAGTTGCGTTTGTGCCTGCGTCTCTCTCTGTTTATGTGTACGAAGAAAAATGCTCATTTTTCTGCGACGGATTTTTTTCTTTCTCTCTCTCCATCTCTCTTCATCTCTTCACGTTCCTTTTACGTTCACATTGCTTTGGACTTTTTCAGTCAACTTCTTGATTCGCTTGATTTGTGTTCGGCTATGTTTTGTATGAACGTCATGCAAGCAGGATATGACGATTATCAATTAACTGAAAAGTGCAAATAAATATCGTTTTATTTCGAAGTATTTCGTTTGTATTTTTCTTTCTTTTTTTCTGTTTTCGGAATTGAATGCTTCATTCGCACTATGTCCTAGTGCATAGAGAGATGTGTTAATCAATAACTTGACTGGTAATTCGACTTTTTGAAATGGACGTTTATTTTACAGTGTTTGTGCTGTCATTGGGTGCGCGCACGCACCACACAAAACTTAATAAATGGCCTGTCATTAAGCGAACAGAAGAAGGCGAAAAGAAATCAAACTTGAACGGAGCGAAGCGGATCGCGCGCACCAATGAAATATGTTCAGATGTTGGTCATTTTTATTTGCAGCTATTTCATACATTCGGCTCCTTATGGAAGAAAATTAAAATTGCAAAAGTTTCAATGCACGTTGTGCTTTTTTTCGCTCGCTCGCTTGTCACAGCGATTTGATTAAAATGGAAGAGAGTAACAAAATGACTGACGACGGTTATTCGTGCACTGCATGCGATCATTCAACTGGCCGTACACACACACACACACACACACACACGAACCCAAGAGTGCGCTCGCGCTCGCCGCAAAACACGAATCAGAAAGACACGAAATTATAATAATTGACATTTTAGCGTCAATACATTTTATTGGTATCGCGTTCATTGATCTGCATCGACCAAGAAAATGTCGTGAATGGCCATAAAAGCCACCGCAAGCATCGATACAACCAGAAATTAAACATTCAATTAGGTGTGCGAGCGTATACCGAGAATCCATTTTCTCTCTCTCTCTCTCTCTCTCTCTCTCTCTCTCTTTCTCTCTCTTTCTCTCTCTCCTCGCATCCAACACTCAAAATGAAGTCTGAGAACGTAAAACAAACGGCCAACAAATAATCATAACTTATGCGTATTGCTTAAGTAAAATCAAAGATTTAGCGGTGTGTTTATTTTTCTTCATCATCATCACACATAGAACAATTTAAATGCATCATTCAAAACGAAGAAGAATGTGAACGCAACAGCGATGATGACAAGGATGACGAGAATACGCAAAGAAAATGAAATAACCATTAAAGTTATCGGGGAGACAAAAATGAAGAAAATGCCTACGCAGTTAGGGGCATGCATATGTTTGATCGTTTCTCTTGCTATCTCTCTAGCTCAAGCTTCAATTTCGATAAATTATTATTGGTCGCTGGCGCAGATGATCATATTCATGTCGTCCGCTGCTTGTGGTCATTCTGTCTCCTCTACTCATAATTATTATGATTGAAACGCAATTCGATGCGTTGGACTTGACGATGGAATGCGACCAATCAACACCACCACAAATATTCATAATTTATTGAGTTATTGTGATTACTTTAGATGTTTCCGTGTACGGATTTATCATTAAAAAAACACGATTTAGATTCGTTAGACAGTCGATTTTTGTTGTAGCCATCCCATAAAGATATCACACAAGTCATTCAATCGCAATTGATTGAACAACGGCATAACGGTAATAAATACATTACATTGAAAGGGTTTAAAATTCTTTTAGTTTTCATTTCCTATGCTCTTTCTGCATTACAACAGAATAATATGGCGAATAAGATTGGTCATCGAATCAATTCTTATTCCAATTAATTAGAATTATGAAATTCGAAACAACACTCAATGATCAATCGAAAAAAAAACAACTTACCATTTTCATTTTTATTTAGCCAGCGATAAGAAGGTCGTGGCTGTTGTTTCGACCGCATGATTGATACATAAAATGGTGCCGAAACCTCAAACTGAATCAATCGGTGCTCAGTCCGAATTAATTGTTTTGTCTAAACGTTGTTAAAAGTGCGAAATGTTTCTTCTTTCGTACGAATCTGAAATGAATTGGAAAAGAAAGAAAAATTTTATTAAATGAAATGAACATGTTCTGATGGAGTTTCGAAAATATTTAGAAAAATAGTCAGATATTGATAGAAAAAAAATGAATCTAAATGTAGATCACTCGCTTTTGCTATATGTATTCAAATGAGATTGCAATGAAGTTCACTGATATTAACTCTACTTGCATCATAATTTCCAAATTTATTGCGTAGATAAGAAAGTCACTGCCGTTTACCGAGAAAAAAGTAAGCCCTGCATGCAATATAGGCGATTTTTTTGTTACTTCATGCATTTAAAATGAGGCGATTCCACAAATGTCACCGCAATGAATATACATTACACATATATGAATGGCGTAGTCAAGGTAAACCCTTTTTATATAGCTGCAAAAAAAATCTTGTCAATGCTATGCCGATAGACGAGGGAGGATACGGTGGCACCGCTCATAATTTTAAACTGAAATGTAGTTGTTGGTTCATAATATTGAGCCGACATGATCTTGCCGTGTGTTACACTATTTATGGACAAATTAAATTCAAACACTTGTTTCTGAATTTCAAGTAGTCGATTTGAAGTGAACCGTTTTGTCGTCGTCGTTTGGTTGACATTCGATCGAACGGAACCGAGATGAGGGAAACAAAATCCAAAGACATGCGAGCACTTTGGTCACGGTAGAAAGTAGTAAATAAATAAATTTCCTGTTTACATTCGGTGATAAGCATGTAACGTGATATTGGTTCGATTTAAGACCAGAAAAAAAACTTTTATTTGTGAATAAATTGAGCATCTATACAGTAGGCAGATAGAGAGCCGATACACGTATGATTTCGATCAAATCAGATTAACAACCGCTTTGACGCTGGCAACATGTTCCATGCATAAAAACGCACCGAAATGAAAACGGTTTCACTGAGCCGATATGCTGCTGGATGTTGCTGCTGATTCAGCAGAGCCATCGCGCTAACGGAACACAAATTCATATCACATCCGTATATTACCGATAAAATGGGAAAATATGCAGCACATTTCACCAAAAAAAATATAAATTCCACTTTGATCAAGTTAAACGTCGATGATGTGTAGTGTGTACCTTCCACCTTTTGAATAACGTAAGTGGTGGAGATAGAAACTATTTAAAAAGGGAAAGAGAGAAACAGAGAGATGGGGAGAGAGGGAGAGCACTAAATAAAATCCGATGTCTTCTAACTTTTAATAACAACGGCAGCAATAACATGAAGATGATACCAGAACAAATCGTCCTAAAAATAGACATCGCAACCTTTTCTCTTTATTTCATGCAATTTTCTTCGTTTTTCTTTCCTCTTCTTCTTCTTCTTCTTCTTCTGTGCTTCAAGTTACTTTTTTTCTCGTTTACGTTTGACTATTTTACTATTCAAACACTCGCTGGTTTCATATATTTTCACTTTTTATTTGCTGCCGTTCAACCGTTCGCACTGTACGCGTTCATACAGGTTGTTGAGAGTCAGGCGCATCCACTACATATTCGCACAAACAGCCGACTGGGAACGTTTTATGCATAACAAACGAGGAGCAAAGCCCGTGCGCTATAAAAGGAAAAGGGTAAATTTCGAAGGTTTCGAACTAAAATTCAACTATAGGACTCGTCACTGCAACCGATAACAAGAGAAATTCTGATGAACTTGATAACGTTTAACATCATAGAGAACATCAACAAAACTTTTTTCAAGTGTGAAGAAAGTGAAACGAACACATGGAGGAAAAAGAAAAACTGTATCGAAAACTTTGGACCGAACATCCATCGGAGTTCGACTATGAATAACGATAATCTACAGGATTTCACAATTTGTATTTCGTTTTATCCTGAATAGATTAGAGATCGTGCGTGTGCGATGCTTCAATCGATTGAATTCCAAAGCAGCGAGAAAAAAAATGAAAACCAAAACTTCGATTTGTTTTTCATCGAGATTTGCTCGAAAACGTGTTGTATGTAAGTTGTATCATTCAATCTCAATGAGATATGCTCGGTTTGAACGCCAAAATATTAAATGAAATCCAATATCGAAGTGTTAACAAATATTTTCCGGAACTTATTTGTTATTTTGATTCGGTGTTCTGGACTTTGTCTATCAGAATTTTACGAAATTTATATATACTGGTACTCACACCCATTCGTATTAACAATATTTCACCTCTATATTTCGATGGGATCACAGCTGTAACTTATCAAAATTTTACAAGTCAACCCTCGATTTGAATTCACAACAAAAATATATTTTGATTATAAGAATCACCAATTTTAACTGTTTTATCCTTTTGAATACTATCTCACTGCCTACAACAGTATGATTTTCCTTAAAATCAGATTCTGATTATCAGAATAAGAGTGCCCTTCGATTAATTTTTGGGTACAATAAGAAATCTTGGAGACGGGTTGCGACGGCTTTTTTCTTCAGATTACACTCGAACCACAGTGTTTACCGGTTAAATTTATATTCAAATGTTTTCCATAGCCACTTCTCGCTGTAGTACACACGTCCGCTGAATAATGCATACGTGTATATTTGATATTTGCTTCGATTTTTTTTCTGCTTCTTCTTTCATTTGAATTTCAACGTCTTACCGAAAAATCGTTTGCGTTGCCACAATTTCATCTTTCGCTTCTGTTGTTATCTGTATACAGCTTGGGACGGTGCTTATCATTTCTAATTTAATTTAAGCAATATCACAAACTCCGCAATCGTTTGCTCAGGTGTGGGTGGGTACGACAAAGAAAAACCAAATACATTTTTTATCTTTATTATTTCGACGCGATTCTATTTGTTTGGCATTTTGTAATATACAAAGGCATCCAAAATCATTGTTTTTTCCTCGGTTTTGTGGGTATCATTTGTGTTTGCTATGTTTTAGCTAAAGCAATGCGATTTGTTCTTATACTACGATCGTCACCATTGTTTGCTTCTCTCTCTCTCTCTCTCTCTCTCTCTCTGCTGAGCAAAAAAAGGAATACATTCATTCGGTGGGAATGATTTTCCAGCTGTTGACAGTGCCACCTTCATCACAAGCAACAACAAAACAACAACAAAAAAACGCTTGAACTGCTGAACGATGATAGGATGTTCAAGGTTTGTATATTTCGAGATGGTTTGGCTAATTCAACCCCATGCGCTTGATACTTTGGAAGTGATTTTCGAGTAGATAGTGGTATTCAGTGATTCATATATTCCGGAAGACATTAAATAAATTTTAGAACAATCATTATTATTATGGCGCAAAATTTATTTGCTTCATTTCCGTTTCGGGAATGGAAAATTGTGCAACACACACATAGACAACCACACACATACACATGAGAGAGTGCAATCGCATTTCATCGAAATGACATGCAACTGGAGGTTGCTGAATCACTTATACGCACGCAAAATACACCAACTTCAGCCACACCGTCCTCAGAAAATGGAATATATAAAATGTGCGCCGAGCAAACAATTCACGTGTGCACAAAACTCGCTTTCACATTCAATTAGATTATTATTTATGGTATTTTGGTGTGCGCGGATATGATCTAGTGGTGGTATGTTCAATGTTCACGGCCATTCAAAACG
Source organism: Sitodiplosis mosellana (assembly GCF_009176505.1). Classification (NCBI taxonomy): domain Eukaryota; kingdom Metazoa; phylum Arthropoda; class Insecta; order Diptera; family Cecidomyiidae; genus Sitodiplosis; species Sitodiplosis mosellana. Next base: position 485,608 of record NW_022595256.1, read on the forward strand.
TCCGGACTCAACCGAAAATTCCATGCGCCCGTTCCATGTGTTTCGTTATTTTCCCATAAATTTTATGCTACATCGAAAATTGTCCCATTTTCGGTCCACTTTTTTTATGCTGTTCGTTTGTTTGTTTGTTATGGCCATTCGGCATATATGAGCGAGAGATCGTCCTCGAAGGCCCACGCTGTTCCGAGAGAGCTGCATTTGCAATTTGTTGGCGAAACAAAGTGATGAATTTATCTATGTGACAATAATGTTGGCAATAAAATAATAGGATTGTGTGCATTAAGCGAATTGACTTTGAACGAGGCGATAAAACATCAGTAGTCATATTGCTCTCGCAATTGTATTCGGAATTCGGGAGCAGCGGTGACGGCAGTGGTGGTGGTGATGATGTTTGTGCTGCCGCGTCATTGATAAAGAATGCATGAGAGACCACAATATACCTATTGTACGAATAAACTTTAAATGTTTCGGTTGTCAGTAATGCGACAATTTCATTCACACACTTGACACAAGCTAATTCTCATATCACAAGCATAGACTGTGTTAAGGCGAGACGGATGTCAACTGCCAACCGAACAGGAATGTGCAACACACAGAGAGCGAGAGAGGGAGGAAGAGAGAGATAGAGAGAGAGAAAGAGAGAAAAAAACACTCTCCAGAACAAATAAACTTGTGTGTTGTGCACTGTACCCTTTTGTGTGTATCGTCGAGAGCGGATTGAAAACTTCCTACAACTGCAATATGCTCCGTATCGGCACTCATCTATCAAATCAGCACACACACACACAGATGCAGCATGTGTGTGATGGCGATGCGGAATTTCTGCTCAACGAATGACATAACGTGTTCTTTTGACAAACGGCCCTGCTTTTCATTTATGCTTAAGTTACGAATATGAAGTCCGTCTCGCTGCTACCGTCGTCGTTTGTGCAAAAGCGAGAATAAAATGCGCGAATATGAATTTTGTTTGTGACAAATGTTCGCATAATATTTTACAACCGTCTGATATTGAATAGGTACGTTTAATATGGGCACAAACGGCATGCTGTTGGGAAGCGAAGAAAGAAATACGGTACTGCTGGTGATGCTGGTGCATGTGTTCGTTGGAAAATTAAGTGTGAAGTGGGACCGTCTGTCAATTCCGTCTTCATTCCTAATTGATGATGTTGAAGGTGCATTTCGTAGGAATTCAGTGTGTCGTGTTGTTCCAATGGAAAATTGACTATTGATTGATTTGGTTTGTTTCTCTTCCGATTTCTGTACATTTTAATTTTCATGCCAAGAAAAGTTGTGCAGTTGTGCAGACCTGTCGAGAATTGGTTAGCATGCGCTATGTGATGTATATTTTACGTTATACGCCACTGAATTGAGCGAGTGAGTGAGTGAGTGAGTGAGAGAACATGTGCCAAACGTGAACGGATGATGATAGAAGTTTTGAGAGAGAGAGAGAGAGAGAGAGTGATCGAAGTCAATGAAAAGCTATTCTCGGTTGTTTTGTTCGACTAATCAATAATCCAATTGTAAATTATAACCGGCAACAATGACAATCCGCAGAGCTATTTCCGTGAACACATGAATGCTTGTTATTATTGATTGTGTTGTTTTGTCTGCAGCAATGAAAGTGCCAAGCCCGCTCTACGCTCTCGGATTTTATCTATCTCTGTTCTGCTACCACAAAACTTTGTCCATTTGACGCTGGAAAATATATTATTCAGAGATAACTCGCCTATTCGGTGAGTGCGGTGCATGTTGCCCGTGTAAAAATTGCTAACTACGTAGCATACGTGAGTGTGTGAGTGTGTCCCTAAACGTTGTGGGTAACAAATCATTTTCACATTTTTGCTCATAATTAATATTAATAATAATAGCAATATTATAATTTCGAATTTGCAACAGCCGCATAAATCTATGAACTGGAGCCTGAAATGAACGAAACATAAATACAGTTTATGCGTTTCGATGTTTGTTTCGTATTTTCCGATTTCCATGCCATTTCGCCCCTGTAATGAGTCCGAAACTTTCCTTTATTTTCAGCCATAGGGCCATTATATGGTACAAAAACCACATCGACAACAACAAAAAAACACCAAAAGTAAATACTGTGCAGCTAATAATTTCGGGTTGTCATTGTTTATGGAATAATGATGTAATGTTGGAATAACAAATGAATTTAAGGCCTGTTTACGACGCAAATATGATTTTAAAACCAAGCGAATAGTTTGGTTCTCGTTAGTAATTTAAAAAGTGAGCAGATTGCGAAATTGCATTTTGTACTCAAAGCACATAACATTGGGTCGCAGAGTTCAGATGATTTCATTAATTTTGTGAAGCAAATCGATTGCAATTAACCATTAATTTTGATATCAATAATAATTTCCAAAGGAATTGTATTTTGTTTTCATAAAAGACAATACGGTCCTGCCTTATCAACAGCTCATTCAATTAGGTTGTTTATTTATTTTCTTGGCACACGCGAAGCTTTTTTGAAGATCGCACCGAAACAAATCGAAGCCACTGAAGTAGCAACAGAAACGAGCACAAGAAAAGAGGAGAAGAAGAAGAAGGACGAACAGCAAAAACAAAAAGCTCATGGAAAATTATCCAAACAAGCACAAACGAAAACATTACAATAACCATAAACATTACAGACACATCGACGTTGGGAGCACACAAGAAATGGCCGAGAGTGGAAAACCGGAGCGAATAGCGAAAGAAAACACATTTACGGTGAAAACTGAAAACGAAGACGAAATGCGAAAAAGAAGAGAAAACACAATATTTGTGTGCATGAGCTGCAATAAAACAATGTGGGGCGAGTGTTGAGGAGTAGAGAAAGAGAGAGTGAAACCTAAAAACAGAGAAAAAAAACGAATGTGCGGATATACATCGAGATAAGGATATATGCGGATGGAATGGAATAGAATCGAAAATTGTGTGTATGTGTGGTTCTTGCAGCCGGGCATACCAACCGACCGAACGACCGTTTGCCTAACAATTTCGCCTGTCAAATTTATGACCAGCAATGAAATCAAACAACCTCATCAAATAAACTAGACATGCTTTCGTCATTATCATAAAGAAAGCAGAAGACAGTGCTGCACACCAACGACAGCCAGAGACCCGTGATATAAACCGTACCAACTAAATGGGATATACGAAAATACACAAAAGTCAATAACCATATCAATTTTTGTTGATGTTGATGGCGTTTCACCACTCTGTCCTCTGTACAGACGATGAACCGCTAATGTTTTCTTCGCTCCTTTTTCTTCAGCAATTTTGATGCTGTCAGATGCTTGTGAATTGTTTGAAATCGGTTTTTCGTTCTTTCGAACGTTGAATTTTTCGCTAATAATGCCAACAATGGAAACCATTGCAATAGTTTAACTGGACGGTTCAGCTCAGTGAATGGAAATGCATTCGTATTGAACTTTGACGCTGTGCTCAGTCAGAAGAATTCGATTCGGTTCATTTTAGATCGAGTTTGACATTTGTATAATTCTCTTCATTTTATTGTGCATTTTGAACGTAAACAAAGTTTATGCCAACACATTTCAATGAATGAACGAAACCCGATTACTCCGATTCGGCACCAATAATTGTCTGATTCGAATGTAAATCGAGTTAAAAGCTCACTTAAATCGACGATCAAATGCCTTACATCGATTAGATCGAATCTCGAAATGGGACCTCCTCATCTATTATTCCGGCGGATTTTCAACCGGATGGTAAATAAGCTAAACTGGTTGAGCTTACGCACGCAAATACCTTTTGTTTAATCACTTCTGACGCACAATGCCATCGAACCGAAATCTCATTGGCATCGTGCACGAAATGCAAAAAGGTAGCATACAGTTTTGGGTGAACCTTTCAAATTAAAATCTTGCTGGGCAGTTCAGAAGTAAATGATTTGTCAGCGAATGACGTGTATTTCGCACGCATAAAACCGTTACTTTATACCATCCAACAAGTTTCGGTTCCAAGACGAAAATAATTTCGATTTCGTTTGATTCGATTTGAACGCATGATGCCATGGCAAAGATATCGATCTGAAGTGTGCAAAACCATTAAGTATTTCAAAGATTTCGCATCGTTGGCTCGCAAAACATGCGTCCATTCAAGTTCTATTGATTTTGCGGTTTTGTGATGTGTTCATAGAAGTACGCATGTAAAATTCATCAGATAGCGTAATGCATCCATTCAGGTTAATCCATCGCAAGGAATATGGCACGAAATGGAATAAAATGAAATGGTGAAGCAGCGCCTATAGTTCCATCCTATTTTGAAGGTTTTACACCAACGGGAAAAAAGAAGCATTTACTTTTCTATTCACGCGCCCGCACTTCGTTCAGAGCATTTCATTCTCCTTTCTCGTTCGATTTGGTTTTCTGCATCGATTCAATCGTAATCTTTATGACCACACTTAAATGCCCCCGAAATAGAGCGTATGTGTGTGTGTGAGTGAGTGAGTGTATATGCGTGCGTTTGAATGTTCAGGTCAACAGTGACTACAACTATTAAATACAAATCGACCATATGTGCCGTTTAATGCATGTATACAAAAGCCCCGGTCCGAAAGCATTGAGCGATTCCATAACGGTCATTAACTGTAAGTTATAAGTCGGTTTGTGTTGTATGCATCGATTGATGAGCTGAATGTGTAAATGTAAATGTACGACCTCATCATTGTCAATGTGCGCCGGTGTACGAGCATTTACGTATTTTACTACCACTTTAAACATGTCTCTTTTCTGATCGTTTGAATTCGGCTTTCATCAAATTTTCATCCAAATCCGTAATGGCCACATCTTTGGCTCGTAAAATGCCATCAAAACCTTATCGAATAATGCGGAGAAGAAGCGGAGAAAAAATAAAGTTGCTCGAGAAAACCGGCATCTGATTGTATCCATATATTAGAACAACAGAATAGATCGAATGGGCGTGACAAGTTTATTTGCTTCTTACGTTTTATGGATGATAATTGCGTTGAATTGCTGTATTTCAAGCGTAATGCGTAGTTTTTCTTGCCTTTCCCCATATCTGACAGTGTTAGATTCCAATAGCCAGTTTGGTTTTTAGCTGGACAAACCATTCAAATAGACATTATCATTCTTAGCGTATACACACACTGGAACCATATATATCTCATTAACCCTTTGATATGCGACACATTGTTTAATGGATCATCCTGATCTACGAAAAAATGTAATTTCCTATACATTGTGAGTGTGACATTTACGTTCTTGCATACGAGCGATTCGATAACAATGGATGTTCATTCGTTTTACCACGTCTTTTCGTTTAATATTTAAAATCATGAGTTCAAAATGCACCCATCACTTGAAAATATCTTCTTTTAACTTTTTACAATGTCTTAAAATCTGTTGCAGTAATTACCGAAGATTTTTCAGACAAATTTCCATGAAATTTGTCAATATTTAAATGAAATGCCTTTGCGTCAAAAATTCTGCCAACGAAAATTCCAAACGCATTTATGCGCGCTGTCATGAAAAAGCTTTGATTCTTCACTATTCCTTTTGCCGAGTAATCAAGATCAAAGCGCTTTGTAGAAGAGAGTATGTTTACGTGCTTCACTCGTCAAGTCTGCCTCACTTGCATACACAAACACATACTCACACACGTTAAGACAAAATTGTATGCACCTTTTTGACTGTCTTTGAAGCTCACGAGTGGGATTTCAACGAACTGCATTAATTTCTGATTTCTTCAAGGCATTTGTATATTCATAATGTTCGTTATGGAAATTTCCATGCATTTGCAACGAATTTGCAGAAGATTCATTATTTTTCATCGATAAAACTAACGCGTAAAAAATTGAAATTAAGAGTTTGCTGTGATTTTCTTCAATTTGATTGATAAATTATTTGTATATAAATTCTATGCAAAATGGATTTCATCGTGGCATTTGTAGTTGAACACACAAAATCAAACAATGATTAACATGTTTAAAGGGCTCCTCGATTGCGTATGGCCCATTTCCCACGGAAGCGTTGTTAAGCTATTAACAGCACATGTAATACTGTTCGCTATTTCTAATTACCACATAAATATGTGAAATGCCGTTTAAATTCAAATCGTAATATTACCATTGTTATGCGTGATTAAGAGCGCACCAATCTTGAAATAGACAAACCAATAAATTTGTCTCTGGAACATTTTGTGTGTGTGTGTGTGTGTCTCGCATTCATGCAACCGGCAGCCCTATAAATGTTTAACGAAAGCAATTGATGTATCTAAAATGCCATGTGAATTTACATTAAAAACCAAAATGTTTCTTCACGAAATGAAACCATAAATTTGGACGCGTTCGAGCCCAACCGTTTAAAGACAAACAAACACTGGTATGACGGCAACGGTTTTACTAGCACAAACACACATACGCACTCATTCCATTTGAAACGAGTGGTATTTGTATGATGATGCATTGGTTTCGAATGCAAACTATTCAAAAGCAATTTCGCATCAAGTGGTGAGCGATAAAAATGGATGTTCCACGTGTGCATTAAATTCTACTGGCTTTCCGAAAAGTCTTTTGTTTTGCCAGCGAGAACATCAAATAAATTATCAAAACACAATTCCTCCTTCACCGTGGCCGCAAAAAAGTATGTGTGTGTGCCTGTGATGTGCTGTGTGCACGGTATTTAGTCGCTAGCACGGTGCAAGCTCCGCGTCACACACACAGACACACACAGCGGAAGAAGAGAATGCTCGCATTCGATTTTTGTGCAATATGCAAGAATTCACTTCGTTCCGGTGTGTGTTTGCGATAGCAGAGGAGAACAGTTATGCCACAAATGCATGCATAACACACGAAATATGACTGTGATTAGAGCCTAGATATTTGCATGATGTATGTGCAAATAATTTCAAATGGTTTTTGGAAGCGTGTGTCGCTGTTCGTTTTGAGTTTTCGAAAGGAAGAAAGCAACAAATCTAGTCAGCACATAAAGGCAGCAGAAGTGGTGACGGCTTGCGGCAACGGTGGTGATGATGGTGAATCGCGGTGAATGATATGTAGCTCACAATAAAGTCACTGAATGAGCCGAGCCACTGTGTTCTGTTTTGAGTGAGCGCGAGGGAGGGAGAGAGAGAGAGAGAGTGGAAGAGAGTAGAAAAGGGAGCATACATATTTTATTATTATTGTCCTTGTTAGCTGTTATATTCGCAATTGAAATGAAACGAAGAGAACTTTTAGAGGCCAACGATCTCAATGTGGCCCTCGTAATGTATGCTGTACAAAAGTCTATGTTTCCAGATGAGCTATGAATTTCACAAGAGATATTATGCCAGCCAATGCTCCTTCTGTTGTTGTTGACCATTTTTAGTTGTAGTGTTATAACTAAAACATGCTGCATGGGCCCGAGAAAGGACAATAATTTGCTTTTACCATTTTGATTTACGCTAATGACTCGAAATAATAATGGCTGTAAGCTTGAGCCTGTGAAAGAGATACCACAAGCTACTGCGAAGTGCTCCAAAATAGTATCTTTACATAGATAGTCGGGAGGACTAATAGAGCTGAGCAGAAACAAATACGTTACTTTGGATACCATAACTTTTTTCTAGAATTTCAATAACATTTTTCAGTTTCCTTTACTTTTTGCGAATCGAACTAGCGTTTTTCAAAACTTAAATTACTTTAAATATTTTTTTTTTGGCTATTGATACCCCTTCTCATTTCGAACACAAGAAAAAAAACCGAATAAAGGTTGACACCGTCTATCTCTTTCAGTTGCACATCTCTTTTTGCCGATCGTCGGTAATAATGGCTATAAATTCCAACACGAATATTCATATGTAAAATAATTTTTGTCTAAAAAATGTTATGCTATCTATGAAATGGTCTCTTTTTACATCTAGAGGATTAAACTTTTAGAGAAGTAGCATACGTGTAAAATTTACTGGTGCTCCATACGGTATAAATGCGTTGGTAAATTACCATCTCGTCAGAGATGAGAGGCTTCGTTAAACGAAAGAGTTACCGTTCTGAATCGATTTACTATTGTGAGCTTCGGATATATGGTTGTAATGCAATGACCGAGACATATTATGTACACAGGAGCCCAGGTTTATTTGCGCTCTTTCTATTGCTCTCTCGCTCTCTGTCCAGAGTTAAGGTATGTTAGAAATGTTCCCTTTATGTCGTTCCAACAGCGACAACGACAAGGATATCTAGCCTCTGGTGTTTGCATCATACAAAGAAGAGGGAAAAAAAGATGAAAAAAACAACCATCTAGCTTGTCAAAAACTTATAAAATATTGGCTCTTTCCCATTGGACTCGTTGTCGTTTTCGCTCGTCATAATTTCGCATCATGTTGTATGTGTCCCGACACTGGCATATACCAAGCAACCATGACATGAGCGAACATATTTAAGAGCGTCAAAAATGAAATGAGAAGCAGTCGAAGCAGCAGCAGCAGCAGCAGAAGAAGTAGGATAAAACGAGCCAAACGTTGAAACGAAGACGATGGTCACTGAAAACTGCAACTGCAGTGAATATGAGAGGGAGAGAGAGAGAGAGAGAGAGAGAGATCTTGCAAAGAATACCGTTGTCCGGCCAAAAGCGAGAAACGAGGAAAGAAGCTGGAAAATTATTATTATTATAGCACATATTTTTACCATACTCATCCGTTGGCTTTAGTTTAGTGACGCGCATTGAATAATGTTGGAAAATATCAAGGCATTAGTTGAATGAGTAGCTATGTGTTGGAATGGTTCTCTCACCCGCTCACTCTCTCGTCTGCTCGCTCTTTTCTATTCGAAGCCAGTTCAATATTCTTTTGATATGTCCTGAAAATTGGAACACACACTATCAAAAACATCGATGGAAACAGAATCGAAAGAAAATCCATGCAAGTATAAATTGTGATTGAAGCCGAAGCATAAGACTCTAATGCTGATGTCCGTCCGATATGAGTCCAATTTATGTGCACATAACACCGACTATTTTAGTTCACTCGGTATCGCTTTTCCTTCTTCATATTCACCTTTTTCCCGTTCTCTCTCTCTCTCTCTCTCTCCTCTCTCTCTCTCTCTCTCTCTCTCTCTCTCTCTCTCTTCAAGTTTGTATTTATGAATTTTCGATCATGTGTAGAGAAGCCATAAATGCCCGTTCATTTTGCCCCGCTTACAATGAGGTTGAGTAATGCAGACGGTCATTGCTGTTGTTTTGGCAAAGACGCTTGTGAATAACAGTTGACACGGCTTTGATGGAAAATATTGTCGATCGACAAGGGAGAGGAAAAAAACCAACTTGCTCCGATAAAGCCATTCTGATTAAATAGCCTGGGTGTGTTTTTATAGCATTGTGAGTTCGGTAAAAGAAAACGACGAAAAAAAGTCGACCAGTAAATTTTGGATGTAGACTGTAAATGTGAAGCAAAGGTGCTCTGGGCACTAGCTATCAAATGTGTGGTAAATATTTTAGAGTCGTTTCCGTTAAGGTGCATACACGAGTAATCTAACGATGCGGGGGCAAATTAGAAAAATTTTATAGCTAAAGGAATATCACTTGACATTGACTAAAATACGCAAGATATATGACCCGATCGTTGATGTCACTTTTGGCTACTTTTCGGTACTTTTTTCCGTTACTTCCTTCAGCGAATCCATGCCGTTGTCGTTTATGTCATCGTGTCTTCGTTCTCTTTTGCCGCTGGTTTTTCTTCTTCCGCACCGCTATCCACCCATAATTCGTGTGATTTAGTATGAATTGCCATCGCAATGGTCCCAAAATTCGCAATCAGCAGCTTAAACGTTGCTCTATGATGCTGATGCAAAATGTTTTACGTCGGTGTGTGTGTCTCTCTCTCTTTTTTTTTGTTCGCATTGGAAATTTATTACTTTTTTGGTTAATCTTTAACAGACGATAACCGAAAATACGACTATTTAATGTATGAGTTCGCCCGTGTGCATGTGGAGATTGAGTATTAGTAACGACAGCGGCAGCACACACACACAACAGCATCAACAATCGCCAAACATTAGGTTTGATAATGGGCTAGCACTTGCTACTATCATCTTCCTCGTTCTCTTTATGTATGCGAGCGAGCGCGTTGTGATGCCAAAGAAACAATTTATATTTATGTGGTTTCCTTCCATCGTATTCAACGGCTTCACATCAAACTTCATGGACACACCATAATGTATCTAAAATGCCATTAAATCGACCAAATAGATCACCGCAGTCCAAATATATTAACGGCAAAACAACAGCGTTTTCACACCGAACGAAAAGACCGCGATTGAGTGAACGTTTATCGAGTGGTTCTCATCTTTTTGCCTCGATATTTCGGCTCTTCTTGCTTTGCTTCTCTCTTTTTTTTTAAATACATGTCGTCGCAATTATGTATTGCTTTTATCTCTTCTCTAAAGCCCATAATTTTGTAATAATATTTCATAAATATTCTGTGTGTTGCTCTAATCTGCTCTGACAAACAATTGAAATGCAGTGGCTTCACGGTTGCTGGTGATGCGGCTACTGCCCACAAATTATAAAAAGCTTTACACCATCATGCTGGAACAGTTTTTCGTTCGGAACTAATTCTTTTCGTTGGCGTGTTGTCTTTTTTTTTCCTTTATCCCTGACGTCCATTCCACGTTCTTTTTCCTACCTTAATAATTTACACTGGCAATGTCATTATAGCACTTTAAATGTTGGTATCGGCTATACTTCACTGGCTATGATGCCATATGTCATACAAATATTATCATAAACACGGCATACTAATGTGCTTAACGGACGAGCATTTTAAAGCGTTGATATACGACCGACATTTTTGCTCTCCTTTGCCAACAACCCCTCACCACTCCCGCATAGCTCACCTCTTACCAGGGAAGAAATGAAGTTTGCGATCAATGTGGCGGCAGCGACGGTGGTGGCGTTGAAAATCGTGGCTCCAACTTTAATGGTGGGATAATGATGCGTGCGATACGATATGGCAATACCAGAACTAACATAAATTTTCTAATTAAATTTCGCCACTTTTATCATTCATTTCAGTAGATTGTATTTTTAGCCGGTTGGCTGTGTGTAGAGCTGGGTGGCTCGTTTTTTCGGTGCTTTTTTCTACTCTCTCTCTCTCCTATTCATAATTTTTTAATGTTAATGGAGGGAACACATTAAAGGTACATTATGAACTGGTCGCACAATAAACATCTTTTCGTTATCGTTTTCACTCACTCATTATGCCTCACGCGTTTGGTTTCCATATCTTCATTTCATACTAGAACTTTTTTTTTCTCCTATTGTTTTTAGCCAACGCATTATCATTTTAGCCATCAACATCAGTTGTGCGCACTTAGATTTTTTTTTCTCTCCTAAACCATTTAAGGCATGACCAAAGACTGGAAAAATATGAAGGAAAAAAAACGAAACCGTTAATTGTTATCTATGTCTATCCGAATTATGGTTTCGCATTCAAAAATGGTAGCAGAAAGTTCGTTTAGAAGAAGATTGCTTGAGCTGTGCAAACTCAAATATGCGCACGAATACAGGTTGATAACTGATTTTTGATTGTTGGTTAGTGGTTTTAGAATATTTACCTAGTTCATTGATTTTCTTTTCCATTTGCATTGCAGTGATGTACTGCCTTTAATCAGAAACAACATAAAAATAGGGTTGTAAGATAATAAAAGTGATGAAACAGAAGCCGGGATGTAGTGAAAACAGCACTAAAAACAACAAAACGGATAATAATTGACCAGTAATCGAAATCGTGTCTGCCGCACCGACTGCCCAGTAGTAGTAGCACTCATCTGGATCGAAGTTGGCGTTATGTGTTTGTTGCATGCATCTACTTTCCACTTTCATCCTTTACGATTTGCTAGTACTATCGAGCATTACACATTGTCTCTCTATCACCATATATCCACGTTTCACGTCCACTAAATAGAAAAGCGAGTGAGTAATAACATTACGTTATAAATTACTTCACCCTTCGCATACACACAAGAGGGAACAAAAATGCTTTCCAAACGCGTAATGCGATTCAAGAACTGTTTTGATGTTTTGAACACACAAAGCGGTTGGACGGTAGCGCAATGTTTCACATACAGGAGAGGAAAAAAAAGCGTGTGTGTGTACGAAGAATAAATGCAGAATGAGTTGAGCGAAAGAAGCAAGAACAAAAATGCCATCAAGAAAAGTGGAGCTACGAAGAAAACGAAATGAAATGATTCTGATGAATCGAATCGTATGATAGATTTATGAGCGACAAGGGAGTGGATATTTTACTATGTTTCTTTTCTTTCGTTCGTTCCATTCTATTTCGATAGTCTTTATCGCCTTTTCTTCAGAAGCATTTCTGCACACATATGGCAACACCGTTCCCATGAACATAGTTAAAGAGAATGTTTTTTTGCTTCCTTCGATGAGATTCTTCGGGTGAAGAAGAGTGAAAGAAAAAGACGCACACATAAACTGAAAATCGATCCGATCGTCATCGTCACACTGAGAGTTGGAACTTATCACGAACTGAAAAATAGTGGAGTGATGCGTTGGCATGCTAGCTGCCGATTTGGACACAATGTATTATGGCGCACATAAAAATAACTGGAAATCTTTTGCGAAGCATAAATTCTCCGCGAACACACACACGCCACAGCTCATTCGGGGAAAACTCCCCCAAGAAACTTCACGTGTGTAAAATTCTTCCGCACTGAATTGACCACACAATACTGATGCACACACAGTGTGTGTATAACTAAAATCGTTTTGTCCTTGGAAAAAATGAAATAAAACCCCGAAATTTATTGAACATGCTATATTGATCGACATCCATTTGATTTTGCCGTACGGATTGCCAAAATGAATTCCGTCGCGCAAAATTGTCGTGAATCCAATAAAGGCAACCAAACCAATAAATATAAAAGTCACACGAATGTAATGGACAACAAAACGATGACAACGTCAGAAGAAACGTGGCCGTAGATGCGTGTGTCCATCACATTCAAAGTGAAGCATTTCGAGATAGTTTGAGTGCAATAAGAAAAGCAACAACAGCAACTGAGGCTGAGGCGTTCGTAAATTTCATTTCTCACATTCTGATCATTGATTTATATCACAGTGACAAAAGATGGGAAAATGCGAAAAATTTATTGATAATTACTTCCATCGATGGCGTCTCCCCCGAATACCGAAAGACCCAAATTGAATACTTCAATCAAATCGAATTGCTGAAGAGCAACAGTAACGGAATAGCCTTTGATTTTTCAACTGATTGCAAAATACTCACACATCACAAACGCTTCAGTTTACACTTGAGCAATCTTTTTAATTGCGGTTGAGTTTTCGCCGCTTTTTTTTGCGAACGAAAACAACAAAAAAACACGACAGCTTTCATTTTCAATTAATACAAATCAAAGAGCATTTTTGATATATGTTCTCAGCAGCACTCCGGTTTGCAAACGCGCATCTAATCCTTGATCTGAAATTGCAATTTGAAATCAACCATACACACACAAAAGATAACAATTACCTCTTGACGTATTAATCAGTTCGGGTGAATTATTTCAATGTGTCAGTCTCAATATATATCTTATAGCACATGCATTGGAAAAACCGCGCGCCACACACGGACAGTGATTTTCTCATCAAAGCAGATGAGTGCAACGCTGTAGAAGTTTCTCTTTGATCTTCTTTCGTTTGCAAAAAAATAATAGCAACATGCAATGTCAAATGCACCCAATCCACCCATCACCAAGTCATTTCAATCCAGCTTCCGATTCGCTCATTTCCGCCCTTGCCTCCTTCACACACACACGAGGGATCGAATGCGATCCGACACGAGAGAAAGAGAGTGAGAACGAGCGAAAAAAAGGCAACAACTAATCGACTCGAATGGTATTAAAAGGTAATTAATTGATGAAAAAGTTGAACGGTATTTCTAATTAAGCGAAAAATCCGTTTTTATTTCACGTGTATGCGCAATTACTTTGAACGTATGGGACGTATGGTGAAAACAACGATTGCAAACCGAACGAATTACATCTCGCAACACTGAGCGATGCATACGTAAGCATTGTGACGTGTCTAATATACACTGAACTAATGTGAGTAGTGGAGTGAAGCAAAAATGGTAGCGCACACAAAAACGATTAAAAGACAAATTGCGTAATGGTGTTTTCCACGTGATGCACAGTGAGTTAATGGTAGAAACAGAGAAAAAAACAGTTCTGTCTTCAGCAAAAATCCCCGGCGTTTGACAGACCATAATTTGGAATATTCAACGACTAAATGATTTCTACTTTAATTCTTTCATTGTTTTTTGTGTGTTATGTTTTTGGCAAAAATTTATTGTCGTTTGCTGAATTTTTGCTCTACGCGCAGATTAATCGGCAGCCAGAGACACACCGTTAATCATCCTATTGTTTGCGTTAGCACATTCGTTTCACATATATTTGAAATTATGGCGAATAAGCAGCCGGGTGGTTCGAGTGAAGGAAGAATAAAAAAGAGCGAATGTACGAGCGAGTGATTCAATACAAACGAAATAATGCAATTGTATGGCCACCGTGTATGTACACAGCCACAGAATAATTATTGACGAACTCGACGGAAATGCGAAATATGTGAAATGGCATCTATGGAACAGCAAGCACTCACAAAATAGAACAGTCACACAGAATATTCAAACTATCGGCATGTGGTTATAAAAACATTGCCCATTATTATTAAGCGGTTATAATCGACAAATTGACAAGCTATGTTTTCATAATGTATGAACGCGATATGCTTTTTAGATATTTATCGGCCAAATTGGCATATTTCTACGTCGTTCTAGTCCGGCACACACACACACTCGCTCGCTCACTCACACACCAAGGGCTGTTTTCGTGGCGAATAATTAGTATCAATTGTCGTTGCACTGACATTCGCTCATATTTTATTTGGTCCCGCACAACAAATCGAGGCCAAAAAAGAATCTCTGGAAAATTATTAATAGACACTCACTCATTCACTCTCTCTCTCTTTATCGCACTGACACACACACACACCGGCTCAAATCAGGCATGAGATTGTGAGTGAACTTGACAGAGGGCGAGTGTGCGGGTGAGGGTAAAAATCCTCTGAATGATATGTTAATAGGCTGGCAAATCGGCAATTTTCTAAAAACAACGAAAATCCAAAATTGAACCGTCATTTGGAATATCAGTTCTTTTTTCTTTTCCCTCTCTCTCTCTTTCTACCTCTCACTCTTTGCTCTGTATCGTTGGCTGACACAAGCATAAATCATTTCCAATTTGACACGAGACAAAAGCGACTACATGTATATTATGTATTTATGCACATGATTGCTCAAATTATTATTATGATGATGGTGGCCAATGTCGCATGCACACGACACGAATTAGTATCAAAATTTTTGATTTTATTTATAGTTTGTTCTGTGTGTGCCATGCTCGTTTTCTCTCTCTCCATGGCCAAATGTATTGGAAGCCGCATTTTCCTCTGGCTGACGCCGCTTTGCAATAGCATTGTATGACTAATATGCATAATCAAATACAAGCCTCTAAAGAACCACATATAAACACATCCATACCCATACACACATATGCACCGAGCATCAGTATCGGCATCAAAATCCGGATCCGGTTCGCTGCTAATTATATTTCATCTCTCTCACAATATAATCTAGATAAATTCCGAATGCCGAGTTCGCATTCAGCATTTGTAGCTCTCTGTATTTGGTGTGTGTGTGTGTGTGTGCATGTTTTTGTCGAACCACAAATCATATTTTCGCTTCAAGGTAAATAAATTGTGCCAAAAATTTAATTAATTTTTTTCCCTCCTTGTCACTTGTTAACCAATACCGTTGGTGCGCTATCATCGAACATACTAACGTCGGAACGTATCGTTAATTTAATGTATGAATGTGGCTTTCTTTTGAACATTTGCTCATGCATAGGCTCAATTAATTTGTTCGCTTCAATATTTGATGAAACTACACTTCTTGAATGCTACCGTCGGCCAGAGAGAGAGAGAGAGAGAGAGGTCAACTCTGGTGTGCGTTGTTTTTCGGACGCAAATTTGGCCGACCATAATGTCACAAATCAAATGACAGTGTCCTAAATGCGGAAATGACCGTAACGATTCACATATAAATGTATCAGATATTGATGATTCGATGATACGATTTCTGTATGGGTTTATGTTTGTGTGTGTATGTGATTATTTAATCGATAGGCATTAAATATGCGAATGTCATACGATGTTTGTGTCATCTACATTAAGATCTGTCAATTAGAAATCATAAAGCGCATCGAGTTGATCACCATTGCATATACACAGTCCACACACACACACACACACACACACACACATCCAGAGTCGACAGTTTAATTGATTTTTGAATGGGAAATAATAATCCGGTGTTTATGCACAAAACCGTCAATTTGCCACTCAAAAAGTGTAAGTATTCAAATCGAAATAGCATTTCGACAGAACAACACACAATTTGGATCGAAACCAATTTAAAACGCATTATTCGATTTTCGTAATTCAAGTCGAGCTCCAACTTGATTAGAATGTCAACAGTTTTAAATAAGTCAGTGGTGTACGACACACACACACACACACAAAATATGGTTTGTTCTTTTCTCAGTTTTCAGTATTAGTGTTTTTGTGATGGATTGCTCTCAATACGTAATCTATGTGTGCATGTTTATCGATGGTGTGGGTCTTTTACATGATCATGATTTGTTTATATGACACACACTGATGATAGCCATTTCTGTAGCTGAGTTTGTCAGCACTCATCATTTTTGTGGTGTCATCATCAATATTCTCTTTTCGTTCTTTTTTTTATTCCTTTCATGCACATCAAGAGATTGTGTCATCTTTCTGCAAATGGATGTATCAAATGAAATCCATCACTCACATCGTGCACATGAATGACATATGTCAAACACTCACACTCGCATCTCGTTTCGGAGACTAATTCAACTCATATTGGAAGTTTCGGTCGGTTCTTAGAAAGCGTGCTTACTGTTCACTTTAGGCCATTTCACACTTTTAATGCCGATATTTTATCGGTCATTCTTAGTGTGTAGATGTCCATCTTTGATTCACGAACCCACGCATTTCTATCGTCTGGCGTGTTTGATGGTGCTTTCGTGAGAGGCTAAGGGATATACTATACTAGTATGTTCGACTTTGGTCGGCTAATGACGTTAGCCTAACGTTGAAACTCATTGAGTTTTGAAGTGCTTCCAAATGTACAAGAGACATAGAGTGTGTTTTTCTCTGCTGATTGCCCATCAACTAATTTCAAATGGAAAAAATATTTGAATCAAGGTATTTGCATGTTGCATGCTCTTTAACAAACATGGAAATTTGATTTTTCCACAAATCAACATATCTTTTTTCTGCTTTGTTTTTAGATAACCCCAAGTCGAGAGATTGTTTTCATTTTTTTTCTATTCCTCGATTTTAGTGCGATGAAAAGAGAGAAAATCAGTAGCATGGTGCACGAGCGCACGAGAGCCTTTGAGGCACTGAAATTATAATAAACAAAAATGCACGTTCCAGTTGCTGTTGTGTGGTGGTTCTGGTTGCTGTTTCATTCTTTGTACGGCTTTGTGCTTTCGACACACGGAAAATGTGAAAATAATGCTATTTGAATGCCATGCACCAGAGGCATTTCACAAAATGACTCAATTATTCGTTATTCTTCAGTGGCGTTTTTATTTTCGTGTGTGTGTGTGTATTTGATCAATCGTTCAATCGACGTTATGATGGTCTCCTAAGCGTTTTACCGTTCCCTTATTCATGTTTTTTTCAAACAGTCTTTGATCTTTTGAAAGCGAAAAAAAACGGAATTACCATTGGTAATTTCATTCAAATTCCTAACAATTGTTTCAATTATGATGATTTCAAAGTGAATTAAATGACATTCGCTTGTGAATGAATTGTTTTTGTACTTTTGGTGCAGGAAAAAAAAACATGATTTCCGATCTGTCCATTCCGAGGAATTTCGTTCATCTTCTTATTCAAAAATGAAGAAAAAAGAAGAAGATATTTTATACGTATGACGCTCATCGTTTGTAAATAATAGCACACACACATAGCGGAGAGAAAAATAATAATATTTTATATTTCTCGCAGGCGATTCTTCCACCATGTCACATATATATGGTATATATAGCTCTTGTCGAACGTTGATTAAATGACTCAAATAAATTAGAATCATTTCATGTACACACAATCATGGAATGAATGGAACCGAACAAAATGGTCAGAGAGACACATGCACACACACACACACACAGAGAGAGAGAGAGAGAGAGAGAGAGAGAGAAGGAAAGTGATATTCGAAGCCGCCATTAGCAATAAATCTCTTTGATTTATTTGATCTATGATGGTTGTCTATAATGGTTGCCCGTCTTTCTTTCAACTTCTCTTGATTCCATCATGGAAACCGATTGACTGTTCATTTCATTCTCTCACAGTCAACAGCACACACAAATACATAGAGAGTGAGAGAGAAAAACGCCATTGAACCCACATCGAATGAGCACCTTTCATATTCAGGCAACAAATCATATGTGTTAGATATTGTAGTGCAGGTAAAAATCCGTCCCTAATTCACACAAATGCACAATATACTAGAAAACCGAGATGTGATTGTATGTAGTCACAGGTCTATCTTTCATCTATTATCATTTGAAACATACATTCCGACAGATGTATGTGTATGTATCGAAGTGAAAATGAGCACTCACAAAAGTGATGTACACGCTAAGCGAACGAACGAATGAACGAGAGAGTGAGAGGAACTAGGACAAATGACCATAAATACAAATCAAATCTAAATTATAATACAGTGCTCTCTCCATCCGAAAATCCAAAATGCATTTCACAATAATTTAATTTTAATGAATAATTTAGTTATTTTAATATGTTCGTTGCTCACTTCTATAATGCACACTGCACACAAACACACACGTCACAAAGAGATATTATGAACAGTGTTAAGCGCAACGCATGATATAGACATGAAAAGACACAAACAAAAACATTAATTTCGATTGCATCATTTATACAATAAAAGTATGGATGCGTATATATGGATAAAATGTCTGGTATAGACACGTCCGATATATCGCATTCGAACCTGGACTTGTTATCCGTACCATGAAAATACCCGCACGTGTATGCATTAAAAAATTACTGATGCATTGAAGTGTTTAAATAGCCTCATGACCGATGATGTGTTCATTAGAAAATGACAACAATTGTTTCATTCAATAATTGACCAAATTTTATCCGGTACCAAACATACAATGGACATTATTCAATAAAACAGAGTTCAAGCAAATTGGAAACAATTGCCGCACTACAGGTTATCCGAAAATTGATTAGGAAATTGTTATGCACGAAAAATGCATTCCTTTAAAGGCCGAAAATCCCGATGATGATCTGTGAAAAGAAAGAAAAAAAACAAATTGTGCATCACGGATCGTCATCAATGGGTGGGCCTTATTGTAAGTATTTCCTGATAGACACAAATCCATTTCCAACGCTCGATGTGTGTGTGTGTGTGTGTACTTGTTATGCAACGTTAAACATTTCAAGGCCATTACACAAACAACAAGCAAACGAATGTTGTTACACTTTGGAGCACAGCATGTGCCATAAAATCATTACGAGCTCTCTCAACCGTTACGTAAACAAAAGACACCAAAGTCAACGAATATTTTGGCTAGACAGTGTTAGAGAGATCTTAAGACGCGCTGCAATGCAAATGTTTGCTGCCGATGCTGCATCGAACAACAACAACACCAACACCAACAGCATACTTCGTTGTGGGAAGCATTCTGCGAAAGTGGAAATGAAATACGATTCAATCCGCAATGGCGAACGAGATGTATGCACATTGATGTCGCACAATAGAACATAAATTGTGGCATTGAAATATTTTGTAGAACTTTATTCCAACTATTTGTGTGATGTTGTTGTCTATTTGGGCTCGGTGCCGAGTATCAATTACTCGTTTTCTTTTACTCAAATATCTTTCGTAATTTTTATATTGACGATTGGAAAATTATGCATCAAAACATTGCCGACTTAAAAAATAGTTCGTAAAACATATATTTTTAATACAAACACACGCGCATCGTGCAGAGAGCACACAAAAAAAAGAAGAAGAAAACAAACCGGCAAATCAATAAAAAGTTTATGTGAAAAAAATGAACCAAACTAATAAAGGTAAAGCGAGTGCTCAGTGCATGGCTTGCCGAATATACTATATGCAACCGGTCTCGCACCAATTTTTTCGTTTTTTTCTTCATTACAAAAGAACGGGTCGAGATAAGCGCGACATGAAGAAAAACACATGCCAATAAAACTGAAATAAAACCAAAGTATCGCTCGTAAAACTAACACACCATCGCGATTTCATGCGCATTAAAGGCGCGCGGATATAAAATTCAAGATAAACCTTTTTGTCGCTGCTGCTTCTTCTTCTTCTTCTTCATTTTCATCGA
The DNA here is from genome assembly GCF_009176505.1 of Sitodiplosis mosellana. Taxonomy (NCBI): domain Eukaryota; kingdom Metazoa; phylum Arthropoda; class Insecta; order Diptera; family Cecidomyiidae; genus Sitodiplosis; species Sitodiplosis mosellana. The sequence continues at coordinate 506,117 of NW_022595256.1, forward strand.
ATCGATTTACCGACTTTTGTCAATTTACAACAAAAAATACTCCGTTTCTGCCTTCGCACAAATGTGTGACGCGAATAAAACGCTAAACTATGGACAGCCATCATAATTTCATGTACTGAAGGTTTCGTGATACAATTAAAAAAATAAAAATGCATGAAACGTATGAAAAGAAATCAAACTTGAAGGCGAAAAAAAATCCGAAGAGAAAAGGCACGCTGGCGAAAAACCTGTCGACTTAAAGTCAACAATTTATATAAACGCGCATACTATTCAAGTGATGTGTTCGTGGGTACAAAAATGCCATAAAAATCAATATTCATATTAATAAATTAAGTAAGAAATTGATTTTCGGACATTTATTCAACGGACTCACGGATTCATTTTGACGATGGGTCAGGCTCGATGCCTTCAACGTAACGACAACGTCTTTCATTTCGTGCATCTGCCTCAATCAAAATGCTGTATATTTACTGCATCAGAAATAGCATGAATTCAAATGGAATAATAATGTTTGAATTATTCACATATTGCTTGTTTAAATGCCTTATAAAAACGATGTTTCGTCAACTGGCTCTCTTAGCTATACGTAGGGTATAATTGGGTATGAATATGGGGATATTTCGGAAATGATCAAGACTTCAAAGAAAGTAGTGCTTTGTTCTAATTCTCAAACGTTGTTGCTTGTAGTCGCATGTTTTTCGAAGTGTGTCAATCGAGTGTTACGAGTCAAGTGTGTTTGAGAATTGAACGTCGCTTGTTCCTGCATTTTTTCTATATCGAATGGTGAAATCTATAAACGACAACAAATTACGATAAAACCATAAAATTTTATATTTATTCGTTTAAAAATAACTATCTTTGAGTTGTAATCTCATTAACGTTTTCTCGCGTTCATATTTCACGTGTTTGAAATTGTGGCCAAAAACTTCAAAACTTGATCAATTCCGGTGCCTCTTTTTTACGGTTCATTTCATCGAGATCGGGCAAAATGAGAAAAAAAGAGAGATAATTATCGTCAGTGTCGAAAACGCCGTCCTTTAAAATCGAATGAATATGATGAACACATTCAAAAAAATTATGACGATAATCATAACAATTCGTTGGGTCAGTGCAATCAATTTTTTTCTGTCTCTCCTTCTCGATACGCGTATATGTTCCGCGTATTGAACCATTAAAGCAGTAAAACCCCGTTCGGCAGTAATGAGTACAGTGATGACTGGCTTTAATACGTAAATTTATGAAAGATTAAGCGATTGGCTGTTAGTGATGGAAACAAAAGCGACAGGAGCGCCAGCTAAATTGGCGACATTGATGGAATCAACCGCGAAAAAAAAGAAATCTCAATTAATAATTGCGTCATCGTAATCCACGATGAAATACCGCACGATGACTATACGCAGGCACATTTGCGCAACACGATCCCTCCAATCTTCAAAATGTCAAAAACATGATTGAACGAGTGTGGAAAGTTATTGATAAAATGACGAAAGAGAGAGAGAGAAAATCGAAATATAAATCAAGAATTTGGACTTTAAATAAAATGCCATCGAATTGATGAAACGACCACATTAATTGGCACAGAAAAAATATTGAAAACCCGGGCGGCAGTAAATTTCAAATAGCATGACTTAGGTTATTCATAAATCACCTGTTTTACCATCTGCACATCAAGTGGATTGAAATTCATAAGACGAAACTTAAAAATTAATTTAGGAAAAAATCAATTAATTTTATGATGAAAAAAATAGGAATTTTTTTCTTTGATGGAATGACAAACAACGCGGTTGTGAACATGAGCCGCGAAATAAATTAGTGGTGTATATGTCGATAGAGGTAGAGAGAAGAAAGGAGGAGGAGGCGAACATAAAACCAACACGAGATTTAATCAAAATCATATGCCTAATGATTTGATTTCATGTGTTGTGGCGCGACGACGTACGCTTTCCTCGCTCCATCCTCCAGCGCTTGGTGCATTCGGTAAATGATAATTTTCGGTTTTCTCTCCACTTATCTTTGATTGTCATCACAACTGTGCCGCATTCTAACCGAATACTCGCGACGATTTCGTCTCTATTCTATCAACCACTCGCTGATATCGTGTTGATTATTATTTACGTTTATTTTCTCATTCGTTTTCTTTGTCGTTTTGCTGCCATCGAGCTGTATGATTTCTGTTGTTACTTCGTTTGGATCGCTTGGGAAGAGAACTTGAAATTGGTTTTCAAAGGTCGTATTTTATGCATGTCACCACAGCGCCGTCATTAACCTGGCGAATCGTATTGCCCATCCGAAGACAACACAAATTTCTCTATCAAGTATTTATCCATCGCACATAAATTCAATTCCATGTGTCAAGCTTGGAAAAAAATTCTGGCCCATACAATAAAGAAAAACACTAGAAAAGAGATAATACTTGTTTAAAACTCGTTATCGCATCTTGCCCAGGACCTTTCTTCAGTATTTCTAATAACTTGTTGATTAAAATGGAACGCAATTATTTGAAGAAAAAAAAATAGAGAGAAACGTTGCTGATTGATTAGGAATTCTTTTGATTTGAAAAAACAAAATCGATCTTCCATAATTCTTGGAATGAATATTCAGTTTGGATGCTAATATGAGATAAGCGAGTCAATGGATGATTTTATCCGAAAAATCTCAAACAAATGAGCCAAATTACCACACATTTGGTCGTTTATATATATATGAAAAGGCACAACAGCGTTGAACGAGCATATTTTGAATGAATAAAAGTGTTTTTTCATCTTCATTATTTCAATGTTTTCAAATTAAAACAAGAATCAAAATATTTATGACTTCACACACAGTCAATTCGGCGAAAATTGCGAAAAAAAGAGTATAAAATGAGCAAAACGAAGGAATCTTGTGTCACACACATCATTTTGATTTACATACGATTCAGTGTTTTCCATCAGAATTTTAATACATCTCTCTCTTGATCTGTCTCGATTCGTCTCGTCAAACGTAGCACAACGCGCGCAAAAACAAACAGCACGATGATCTGAAGGCTATTTGAGTATAGTATTGTTGGGCAAGAGTCGACGGCTATACATCAAGTCTTTATGGTAACGTGTGTTATTTTGAATGAAATGGAAAGAGAAAAGACGAACAGAAAACAAAAAAATGTACCACAAAACACATTCACACCGAGATGATTCAGATGACTAAATAAAATTGCCGGTTTGGTATGTGCAGCGTGCGTGAGCGCGTGCGCTTGTTCGCTCGCCCGGTCGCTCACCAGATAAACGTATTCCTATTCAGATTTATCATAATCATTTTATTATATCGTGTTGGTGGCTCTTTCAGTATGTATAAATTTGTCTGCATAAATTATATGAGTTATTTGAGTTTTCGTCATTCGGAACCGAAACGAGATGAGCAGCAGAGGAGAGCGACTGAAAAAAAAAACGACAATTTTTTTTGACGTTGAAATATAGTTGTTTTTCTTGTCTTCGATTTGATTTGGATATGGGATTATTGCTGTTGATGTTGTGATAATTTGGCGGTAATTAATAATAATTATCGCGCATTTTGTGGATGAGAGAGCGAGGTCAAAAGCCAAACGATAACAACGGACTACTGTGCATAAAACCATCTACCGTATGAAAATGGAAGCAGATTTTTTGTTTCGAAAGTTAAATCGAAAAGCCGCTACTAGATGAAACACGTTATGATGAGATCATAATAGGGGACAGAGAGTGAGATAATATTTACAATTCCAATTTCGGTCAATTTTTCTCAACTTCTTCAAGAAGTCTAGTGAATGTAAAAACAATATTGAGAGGAAAAACATACGGAAATGTTGTGATAGCATTGCTGAGTGCAATCAAGAATATAAATAAGGTGTCAATTACTCAAGTGGTTATAGCGTTTAACCCTATTTGAACTTGTACGTTTTGCCCATTTGTTGTTTCGCTTTTCTAGCCTATGCCATCGTCATCGTCTTGCAATGTCTTACCGCATTGGAAACCCATGTAACTAACACACATTTGGATGTAGTACGTATAAGATATAAGCTATATGGTATGCAACTTACTTGAGCTGAATTTGCAGTGAAGCGTCTCTCTCTCTACTGTTGATGGATAAAATCATTCATTTGCATATATTTTTTTTTTGGTTTGGTTTTGGTCGTTCACCTTTTTCTCTTTTATTCTCGCACACAACATTGAAAAAGTATCACATAACTCGCACTCGCATAACTTTTAATTTCTTGTTTAATTTTTATCGCCAATGGCAACTGTTTCAACTTTGATTTCAATCTTCTTCCAATTAAAATTTTTTTTCTGCTGGTTTTTTTTTAAATAAATCAATTAACATTTTATTCGTTAAATTTCGGAACAAAAGATTTTGGTTTTGGTGTATGAATATGGCGAAAAGATCCAGTTTCACAGAATGAACGATACAAGATTAAGCTGAGTTTTATTTCATGTGTCGTTTTTAGTGAGTTGTTTGTGTATGTGTTTTAGGAAAACTGTTGCGTGTAAACATCAAGGTAAACCACCAACCGCATTTCATTTTCGAGCAAAAGAGCATGCAGGGTTAACTCAGCCAGATAAAAGCTGATGCAGTCATATGTGTTTTTAAATACATCAAAAAACTGTTGGATAACTGCACGCAAATTGTGAGATCCCTTTGAAAATATCTATGCGGAAATACAAATGGATATCTTAGAATCGATACAGATTGAAATTAAGCTTGCATTTGATGCAATATTCGATGAACCATTTGTCGATATAAATACTTTATTATGAAGACCAAATGATCTGCATTTATTTGGTAGCTCAATTTGGAAATAGACTATAAATTAGACTTAGTTGGATACATGCATGTTTGCGACGTTTGATATACCGATATACAATTATATATGTATGTGAATTGATGTAAAGGATTGATTTGGTTGAAAAGAACCCTTCATTCGATATCGATAGGGTTACGAGCGTTGAAATTGTTTACTGCATGCATAAGACCTTAAGTAGTAAAAAGTAAATTGAACAAAACAATATGTATGTTTCATTCGTTTGTTTGTTTGTTTACCATTCCACTTTACGTTCACAGTTGCTCGTTTACTCTCTTTTTAGCCATGCTCGTTCTCTCTCTTTTACCAAGCTGAAGCCATTGCGTGCAATGTACGTGGTTTGAGTTGGTGGTGGCGCTAACGATTCTCTAATGTGACGCACATTTGAATGTGCTATATGTTTGGTCGTAAACGATGGAAAATGGGAAAAATATATGCTTCCGCGTGTCGCATGCAACGTCTCCACTTCACTCTTTATCTGTCTATATTGGTCGGTGTTGGTGCTATGGGTGCGTATAGTAAATTTTCGGCGTTTACACCCGCTGTCTTTCTCTTTCTCTCTCTCTCTCTCTCTCTTGCTCTCTCTTCCTCTCTCTCTCTCTCGATATTATGCGGTGATACACATTGAATGCGTGTATGCGGTGTCAAGTGAGTTGTTTCTACAAGCATTTCGTGTGTAAGCTATGGCTTTGAATGCAGAGACAGAGAGCCGTTTGAGTAAGGAAATCGTAAGATGTGGTCATGTCACACAAACAAAGCAAAGAAATATCAGATTCCTGCGAAAGAGAGGGTAATGCCGTGCCATTGCTAATCTACACGAAAGAATCTCTGGATAAAGAAGAATATGCACCTCAAAAACAAGTTGGGCTTGTGATCTGCACACCAGTTCCGGTATTCATTGTTTTTGAACTGTATACTTCTTGGGTGCCCGAATCAGCCAAGTGGTGGCACTTTAATTGCTTTTTGATGCATTTAACAGGAATTAATTGAATTTGAAATGGATCAGTGAGTCGACATTTCAGACGTGATTTATATATGCTTGAAGAATGAAATGGTTATCATGGTTCTGAGATATGTTCGAATACAACAGTTAATTGATTCTAAATACCAGTATTTTGTTCGGCTAAATCCAGTTCGCTTCAAATTTTCTGTGTAAAGTTCAAGATTATTTTCTTAATCATTCAAAAATGAATCCTTTCGCCAGCATTCATACACTCAAACAACAACAACAACAACAAAACAAAAACTTCTTTGCTGCTGCCGCCATCATCATATTGTTAATCTGCACTTTGTGTTATCACCAAAGTTTTTTTTCTTTTTACCGTTTTATCTTCAAAGCAGTTTTATTTTTTGCTCCAGTTTTGAATCTCGTCTCAGTCTATTTGGTAGCTGTTTTAAGCATGACACTTTTGGTTGGTTATGAAAGAAGCACGTGTGTGTCTTTCGGAACAAACAAACCGAACAAAAAAAAATCAAGAGCAACAAATATTTTCTCTCTGTCTTCAGAAAAAGGTCAAATTTCAGTCAATAATCACATAAGATTATTCACTTTCGTGCACATTTTCGCATATATGATATAAAACGAAACGAAAAATAACCAAAATAAACAATGTCAATCTAAAATAAAATCAACGGCACATTCATATTCTTTTTTTCTAAATCAATGAATAATTTTGTCACACAAGTTCGTTGATTCGGTGATGTTCTCTTCTTTTTTTTCAATTAAAAAAAAGATAATTTCTCTTTCTCTTTTCAATGGTTTCGCGTGACTCGTAAAATTATTGCACGATGATTTGAACGTAAATCATTTCGCGCCCATGCAACTCCGATTTGACTAAACATTAAGTTTAAGTGCTTTAAATCACCCGGTGGTGCGTATCGTCTTCGCTAACAACGAAGAATGATGGTGCCTCACAATATCGATTTGCTTCGGACCTCGATTCTTGTGCCGCTTGCTGATACGGTTCCATTCGCATCGATGGCGTACACTTTTCGTCGGGGGAAAAACTCACGCTCGGAATGTTCGGTCTAGTTTTGCGCTCTTCGCAACCGATCAAATTGTCAATCCTGCATGCCTTGCACACACACACACGGTACACACATTTTCCACGGCACACTACTGTCGAATCAACAACACTATATGGATATACAAATATCTAACGACAGCGGACAGCGACGTAATGCATCCGTATCAGTGAGATGGATGGTTGAAATAGCGAAACGCAAAAATTGCACACTAGACAACGATGTTGCTATAACTCTGTGATGTGAGCACGATGTTTCAGCATTGTTTTGATTTTGCACACTGAAAACGTTTCACTTGCGTCGTAGTCGTCGTACGACCCGTACGTGCTCTTGTCCATCAAATGGCGAGAGCATTCATTTCCAATGCTGTGAGCAAGAGAGGTTTTAGTGCATGTATGCATTTTGTGTACAGAGAATCGAGAGCATATTATCCGTTGAGTGTTATCCCCACCTCTTCACGTTCGACCAATATTAACGAGCATTCGTCTTCGGTTTCGTATGTGTGTTTGTCGCTGTGGAATTCATTCGTCTCGTGTACATCACAGTCAGAGCGAACACATTTGAGGTAGGGATTGAAGTGAATATTGGTAAAAGAATGACTGACGAACTCACACACGCACATAGCAAGAGCGAGAGAAAGAGAGGAGAAAATTATTTTGATCCTAGTGTATGTTGGTATTGAAGGGTTCTCCTGCTGAATGTATGCCCCGTATTCAAGTATATTCACATGATTCGGATAGCGTGACGCATCGGAAAGAATCTCGTTGATTTTGATGCGTGCACATCGATACATATATTCACATATCGTTGTTCGCCGCTTCCGTCAGAGCGTTGCCTGTGTGTCATTATGGGATCTTCCACCGTAAATACAGTCATAAATCATGTGGATTCGGGATTGTTAGAGCAAAGTGGTTTAGACTCGTCATGCGAACGCACAAGTTTCTCTAGCAAATCGAGCTACAAAAGCAGCAACAACGGTAACAAAAACGAAATGATGTGTCGCAAAACGACAGGGGGGAAAAATAAGAACAAAATGGTTTCAAAGACACGCGAAACATTTTCACAGTGCATATACATATTATGGAATGAATTGCATGGGCAAACGTGACCATTGTTCAATTTGATTGTGAACAAAGACAATGTCTCGAAGAAATTTCAATATAGCAACAATGAGAGCTAGAGAGAAGACGAATAAAAAAAACGTGAATATAAATCTTATTGACGAACAATACAGCGAAAATGAATAAACAAATGAAATAAGAAGACAACAACGACGACGATGACGACGACGACGACAAAAAAAGAACATATCACACACACTCGACTCGCGATAGCACAGTATACAGTAAATGCAACGCCAGCGTATTGAATCAGTTGCAATTGTTCGTATATAGAAAATACACATAGTGAAACAACTGCAACGGCACACGGTCACAATAAGAAGAAAATGAAGAAGAAGCAGCAGCAGCAGCGGCAGCAAAAGAAAAAAGAAATAGGCAGGGCATGCGCATTTCATTTATTGTCATTTACTCCACCTACACATTATATTTAATGGTTTTATTAATATTTCTCGAGCTGATGGGTAATTCTCTGTCGTTTTTATCATTTCATCTTCTCTGTTTGTAGATTTCATTAGCTCTGTTTCGATCGGCCCGATTAAATATTCTCTCTGTCTGATTGTTCATCTGCTTTTTTTTTGTTTCTTTGCCTCGTGATCGAGCGCTGTCAATTTGTGTGCTCTATGCCCATTTATGGTATTATATTGTGTTATAAAATATGAAATATTTTCGAACGCCTTTATTTTGTTGTTTTTTTCTTCAACTCAATCATTTATTGATGCTTAAAACTGTGAATCGATCAGAAATTGGTTTGTTCGATTTCGCCCAGCAATGGAAGACGTGTTATAAGCGCTCTGTTTCTTTCGTAATTTATGTGACCACTGTCATACTTTTGACAATTTACTCAACTTGATTCGCCGCCGTTTGGCTCCAAATAGTCGAAGCAAAAATCAATTTAATCCGAAAAACCTTACCGCTAGTTCGGTATGCTTTATTATAATTTATATATGGCATATTTCTGTGACATTTCGGCAAAATGGTTGGCAAAAACTAGATTTGCGCTGTGACACATACACCAACAAACACATAGTTAAGTCTCCACATTTAATTTATTTGGGATTCCATTTGAAATCAATCAAGCAGCTCCGATACAGCCAAAGTATAACTAACAATGGCCCCAAAAATATTTCAGAGGCCAATCAGTGCGCAAAAATATAAGCAAAGGCTAGATATATGAATATGGAATAGAATAGAATAGAGAAACACAACCGGCCGAGAAGTATATTCTATACATAAATTAAAAAAGGAGACACATCCAATGCGTACAAAGTCACTCGTTTTGACTTTTGCCCATGATTTATTGTATTTCTTGGAAAAACATAGATAAAAGTCGATTATATTGAGCGTACATTGCTCAATGTGCATGCGAGCGATGGAAGTATGCTCGGGGCACCAGAACAGATATGGAAGAAACAAAATTCATCGAGCGAGAGTAAGAGAGAAAGTAAAACAAACACACATCCCAGAACGATGAAGAAATTGAGCAGCACATGATTCGCCTTGTTCAAAATTAAAGTTTATTAAGAGTTACATAAATTATCGAAAAAGGACCATTTAAACGAAAGTTAGGTGAAATTTATTGACGAACAAAAAAGTGCACAAGAGAGAGAGAGAGAGAGAGAGAGAGAGAGAGAGAGAGAGATGGAGAGAGATCCAACATGGAATTTTGAGTCCGATATCAATGTACGTATGTGCCATGAATTGGATGTGTGCAACTCACTTTGTTTTCAGTTCATTTCTCTCTCTCTCTCTCTATCTCTCTCTCTCTCTCTATCTCTCTCTCTCTCTCTCTCTCTCTCTCTCTCTCTCTCACTCTCTCTCGCAGCCACTCGAGAGACACACCGAATGAAATTTATAAGTTTTAGATAAATATGGTTTATTTCATTTGCTAATGCCTTGAAGCCTTTCTGCACAACAACAGTAATAATAATGATATCTCCGTATAATCGATCGGCAGCACACAACGAAAGCAAACGGCAGCGAACGGGATGAATGAATTTTCGAGAATACTGCTCTTTTTGATGATGACGACGACGATGAACCACATACACAATGCATATCGTCAATAAATTCTTTATCTGTAATTTTAACTCTTTCTTTGCACTAATTCATTTCGTCTGCCTCCAGCCAACTGCACCAAATCAAACGTTTGTGCCGGTGTGCTCCGTTTTTTTTCTTCATCTCTCGCTCGATTTTCTCCTAGTTAAATCGTTTCCAAAAAAAAAAATTGTTGGAAAACATGTTGTTCGGTTTCCTTTTGGTTCATTGATCTGGTGACTTCGACGTTGTCGTTTGTCTGTGCAATGAGTTCACAATAGCAAAAACCATCATCCCACGAAACGAATTCCATTTCAAGTGTAATTGATCAGTCTTAATTCATTGACAGAAGTCGTTAGCTATGTTTGCACATACATATCCATGCTCTTGCACTCGCATCATCAGTTTGATTAAACCGCGAATCTACACACGCGAATTGATATAAACGTCAATGAAGCACTAAAAAGACGACAGAACATTCTTTCTCGCCTTTGAACTGAATACCATAGATATACACTTGTCTATGATGTTATTGTATAAATGTATATATATTCCATCTTAACTCAGGAATGTTCGCATAACATGTGCTGAAATATTTAATAAATCCCGATGAAGTGATGAATGATAAACACGTTATTACCGCTGAACTCATTCAATTTAATGAAAAAATCGACACAAACTGCATATTGCCATAATGATTATTATTATTACAGTACAAACTCTCTAAAATGTGATGTAGTGAAACACGATTTAAAATAGATCTTCTTCAGTGTCGAAGAAAAAGGTTGGTGCTCGTATAAATATTTATTCGCTTCATTGACATTTGAAAATAAACGACTTATATTCGCTTGAAATTCAGTGCTCGAGTTATCAGTACCTGAATAAACTAGAATTGATACATTCATTTATTGGTTCGGGTAAATGAAATGTCAGGGAAATTAAATAATAATTGGCTTTGAGTAAATCGCAACCAAATTACTGGTACAACTTGAACAGCTATGCTAATGAAGAAGAAGATTTTTTCTTTCGAAAATTCAGATCAATGGATGAGTATCAATATTAAAAAAAAATCTGATGCAATAAAAATGCTTGCAAAATTATCATTACCGCCGTGAAGAGAAACTGGAGCGATGAAACAATTTCTTTAATTATCACATGATATCGAAAGATGTGTCGTAACTTATGCTCATTATCAGAAAAATTAAGAGGCAAAAACAACAACGCCATCAACATATGATCACAAGCAAATGCGCAGGAGCATCAGTACCGAGCAAAACATAAAGTTTGTGTAACGTGCATTGGAACGGTGGAACAGCCAGAGAACGATAGGAAATACGATAGTTTAGACTAATAGTTTATGTTGCGAATAAATTTTTGCAGAAAAAGTTTTCTACATAATTTCACTGGTTTCATTTTACGGTTGCGATACCTCCTCATGCTCATCTCATTTAACCGTTGATTTTTGTACAGCTCCTACTGCATATATTTACTTTATTGCTGGGTGCTGCGCGTTGTTGTTGTTTCTGTTACATCTATCCAACGCTGGAACCATCGATGATTTGAGTCAATATTATAAATAATCATGTATCTCGCTATAGAGAGCGAGAGAGATACTTGGACGATCCAATGTACGAAAGCATGGCGTCAGTTTGTGAGTTCGCATACTGAACACACAGCAAGGAAAATGCAAAACGATATTTATGATACGACGAAGACAAAGTAAAATCACAAATGGGAAAAGGCCCCGCCAAATAAGTATAAATTAAACTAAAAACATTGCAAGCGTGCAATAGATTGGATATGGCAGGCTGCTCTCTCTCTCTCTCTCTCTCTCTCTCTTACTCACTCATTTGCTGGCATCGCGGGCCAAGTCACTTTGGGATCGATGCGCACACTTTTCTGTCTCAGTGGAAAGATTGTTCAGGAATGCTCTCCGCTTCGCCACCCGTCGCTTTTTTCTCGCATTTACTTTGGGTCGTTTCTTGCGCTGGATAATACCATTTTTGCAAGTTGGCTATTAGCTCATTTTCTCGATATCACGCACTATCATATATTGTGACCGTAATATATGTGTAACAAAAACTTTAGCTTTCAGTAAATCAGTTGTACAATCAACTCGCATAATCTTGTGTGTGTCGCATGCTCAGTTCGTTGCTTCTGAATTAACTTTGAATTTCACATTTCAGCATCAAATTTGTGTATATGAAACCTTAACTTTGAATGAATAAAATAAATTGAGGCTTTACTATGTAGTACCTTCACATTAGTTATCAGCCATTTGTTGGTAGTGCTAATGTATATTAACTTGATTGACGACGAAACTATGTCGACGAAAGGTTGGAAATCATGACTACGCACACGACGAGTAAATCGATCAATTTTGTTCAAGAAAACAGTGATGAGATCTACTATGGCAATTAGCATCCCTTTTCACCGAAAAGGATTAGAATGTTAGTCTTTAATTTTCCCATCATACTCGTCGTGTTGATGGTGGGATGATACTCTTTTAAGTAAATATGTGTTTATTGTGAAACACGAACGCATACGTGTGTGATATGAGTTCAAAGTTTCGGGTAACTTATCTCTATCGCTTGTCGATGTATGCGTCTATATACGACGTATATCGTTTCGGTTTCATTTTCAATAAATTTTTGGTAGCTATGGCAACTGACATTTCCTACCGGTATGCTGAAGAATGAAAAACTTCTGAATCTGAACCTGTGCAGCCATATATCGAGAAGTGCGAGCATTCATGAATTCATTGAACAAGAAAGCAAAAATCGTTAAGAAGGAAACTCTTCAGCAACGGTGTTTGCGTTGAGCATGTGTGTAATAAGAGAGTGTAGGTGCCATTAAACGCGATGAAGTTTATGATATTTGTGCGACTGTATCATGACTGCAAATTGGTACAGTACCGAATTCGATGCTGACACGTTGAATGCAGCCAAATATGAAGCACTTCGAACAAGTTCTCGATTAAAAATGAAAAAAAGGGAATCGAGAGAGAGAAAAACAAAAAAAACAAGTTTGTTGCTGCATCAAGACGTCATAAACTTGTTCACTTATGATAAAACATACTTTGAACGGATCTGTGGTTGCCGCATCGCTTGATATAGCGAAAATGTTGTAAAAAAAGACAGCCCATTAAATTTGGAGTGCATCAAAATCGGTGTCTATTCATGATAATTTAGTAGAGAGAAGAAAAAATCGTCGACACAACGAACACTATGCGGGAATGAGTAAGCTGCAACATACTCAAATGAGTCTAATGGTTACACATTTTGTGTATGTGTGCATAGTGCACACTGCACACGCTCTCTCTCTCTCTCTCTCTCTCTCTCTCTCTCTCTCTCGTTCATTCTTCATTGCTCCTGCAATCGAATAAAGTACACACACAGAGTCGGGACGGTTCGTCGAATCAGAAAACTCGAAATGGAAAAACGAACAGCAATGTAAAGAGCAGGGTAACGAAAAATTGGCAGCAACATCGACAGCAGAACAAGCTCTTGATTTTAACGTAGAGACAAAAAAACACAATAAAAACCAAAATTTGCGTATTGATCGAATGTGCTGAAATAAGAAAATCGCATCACAAGACCAAAGAACTGCCAGACCGCGCACGCTGATGATATGATTAGTAAAAGGAGTGTGTAACACATAGAATGTTCTCCTTCGGTATGAATCTCTTGCCGAGAGAATATACTACAGACAGAAACGAAGCAAGAAAGAAGAGAGACACCCGAACATTGACTTGTTACGCTGCGTGCCTGTGCATTGTGTCACGAAAAGAGCGCAAAAGGAGAGATCGGTGAAGCATGTAGCCGTAAATGTAACAATTTTAAGCAATATCTGAATATATATATATATATGCTGTGATTCGAATGCCTTCATGCCATGTATTTTTCGGTTCGCAAGTACATACGAAAATGCGTAAATCTTTCAAAAGATAACATCTTCAAAATATTTTAGTGACGTCACGCAGCCAACCAGTGCACAGACAATTTATACAAAATATACCAACTCGCTCACTCACTTGGGCCTTCAACATGCCTTTTTTTCCTTTTTCTTCATTTGCTTACTACCACTTCACTTTATAATAGTTGCTGTTGTTGGTTTCCATGCGATGTGATGCTATGCATTTTTGTTTGTTTCTTCGAATCCCAACGGCACACATCGATACACAGCATTTAGCAGCGCGCACAACCGAAATCGGTATATTTCAATATTTATGTACGATATGCTTAAATTTCCAATAAGTTTTGTCGTTGTCTTTGCTTTGAGTGCGCGGACATTATCGTTTCATCTTCAGCGTTTGAGTTCGAGTTCAGCGCGCGTGGTTTTTTCTCTTCTCTTTTTCTTGCTGTTGTTGTAAGATGCTCCGTTTTATTTTACAGCAGCAGGTTCTGAAACACAAAATGCTCATAAGTACCCACGTTTTTGTGATTTTATCCTTTTTCGGCTTGGGTTTGTTGTTGTGGTTCGCCAATGATGCAGCCTGACGGTTGTTGTTGTTGTTTTATTTTTCCTTTCTCTCTGTTGTTGACTTATTGTATTGGCAACTTGCAAAAGCACATTAACAAGGCTACATTCCAAGCAATAAATGCTCGACCAACAAAATATTGTCTCGTCTCGCAATTCTTGCGTGGTGTCATTGAAAACCAGGCGTAGACAGTAATTACGCACTACTGTGAACCATTTCAATATTCACATTGGTTTTGCGTGCAGACATTCGATATAGTCGCTTCGCTACAATAAATAATTCATATTAAAAGTTCAGAGGAAGCTTTCATGGCGCATTATTTCACACAAGTGTGAATGTTTCAAAATACCAGAGAAACGAAAATCAAATTCGATATCTAATAAAATTGCTTTGATTGAATGCTAAATCTATCGCAAATGTGAACATCTTCCGATCGGAACCATTTATTTCATCGGAAAATCTTATGTAAATAAGCAGAAATCGATTTGGAATGAAGACGTGTTTCGTCTGAAATCAATTTCTTGGTAGAAATAAATTTAGAATTCGTAAAATCATAAGCACATCATTCGGTTTGCAGCGGATATCTTGGCAATGTATTCCATGTGTTTAAGTTGGATGCGATTTTCTTGGTTTTAATTCAATTACGTTCTGAAGTAGTCCGTAGCTGTAAAATCGAAATATTGATAAAAGATGAACTTATTCAGATCAGAAACACCGTTTGCCAATTTGGAAATCTTCTGAGAAAGTGATGTCGAAAAAGCGGTGCTCAATCGGTGTAAAGTCAAGTGGATGTACGAAAATGACCTGTGCACTGTGCAGTTGTGTTGTTATTATATTGAATGAAATGGGATTTTTCCTAGAAGTGAGCTGAACCTGAATGGAATGAGGGAAGACGGACAAGGAGTGATGGTTAAATTTCTATTTTACTTCACCAAGTGCAACCCCGGTATACGCGCCGGGACTCATGCTCGGCTTCATGTGTGAGTATGAGTGTGTGTCGAAGAATTATTATTTGTGTAATGCGCATTGATGCACTTGAAGAGCTGAAAATATTGAACTGAAATTGATGTAAGTTTCGTCTGTGTTATTGCTATTGCTACTGCCAAACAATAAGATAAATTCAAAATTTATTTGCCATTGCACATATAAAATTGCTTCTTCTTGTGCAATGGTGTTGTTATATTTTCCAAAGGATTCGATTCTTCAATCCTTTTGCTGAAATTGCAATGTGCAACCATCACAACGTACCGGCACTAAAACATCTCTTGCTCTCGCTCGTTCGTTCGTTCGCCGAGACTTGTGCAGGTGAAGTCAATTTCATCGATATGTTTATCATTCAATTCGGTTCAGAAATCTTGGTTTTGATATTGCCCATTTCTTTTTTTTTCTTTTCTCTCTCTTTCCCATTTCAAAAACGAGAAAATTTTGTGATATGTGCTTGTGTCTGCCCGTTGAATGAATGGGTAGTATTCCATTCAGCTGAGTGAATGGGAAATAAGAAAGGAGAGCAATCGAAAAAGATAGGCAATTCAAGAAATGGATATGAATCGCTATTTCTATCTGGTTTGTGTGTGTGTGTGTGTGGGTTGAAATCTATACAAACTGTCGGTATTGACTGTATATGTGTATAATTTCAAAGCGAGAGGTCTGGAGTGAGGGAAACGTCTCTCTGGCGATACAAGATCGAAATCACAAAATTATAACAGCAAATTTATTTGCAGACCTTTCACTTACAGACAGACAACTCAAATTTCTCACAATTTATAAATTATCTATTTAATTTTTGCGTCAGATGAATTCAAAATGAAGAGAGTGAAGCAAAAAGAGAATCGAAAACAACACGACCAATATGGATTATTATTATGGAAGATGATTTTGTTGTCCATTGTGTGCACTTTATATCGAAATATGGGCTGAAAGGATCAATTCCGTTCGATCCGACATATTTTGGTTGTTCCGTTTTTTTGTGTGCCGAGCAATATACTGATAGTTTGAAGAGTACCAGGCTCTGACATGAAAGCGCCTTGTGGAAACGAGATACAGAAGGTCTGGGATGTTTTGGTTTGCATACATAAATTTTTATTGTCGATATAAAGAGAATATGAAATTTATTGTGCTCTACCATTCGGAAAGCATCCGTTTGGCGGTTTGAGATCGATGAGAGTCAAACGACATGGAGAGAGGGAGAGAGAGAGAGAGAGTCAGGACGAGTAAGAGAGACATATTAAAAAAATGCAGAGAGAAAAACCTCGACGAAGAATAATGCCGGCAATACAATAACTTTTTTGCATTGCAAGAATTTCGCTTTTTAGAAGAAATAGTGTTTGGTTTGTTCGTTCGAGCAGCCAGTAGCGATAAAAATACAGAAAACTATCTTTTACTTTGATTACAGTAATGGCGGAGCAACTCGAAGCTCTATGTGCACTGCATAGTGCACACACACACATTCATATATATTTATAGTGGCAACAAACAGAAATGGCATTGCCAATCCAAACTGAAAATGGCATTTCTGCCTCTTGCTCTCGCTGTCGCGCTCTTCTTTTCCCTTACTCGCTCTCGCTCACTCACTCACTCGTTCCCTGTCCAACAGCCACTGCACTACGCGCGTACCAATGAATTCAAAAGACGATTGGAACGAAATGCATATCGCAACGAGACATAGTGCAACCTGAAGAAATACATATCAACCCCAAATATTGCCATATATTTTAAACATTGTGACATTAACTGCTATCGCGTACAGTTCAAAAAGAATTTATTGACATCGCGCGATTGCTGAAAATGCTGGTTGCTGCTGCTGCTGCCGCTGCTGCTGTTGAGTGCAGGGCACACACTGCACTGCACATGAACACACATCCAGAGAGTGGAAGTGGCAAATCTGCAGTCATCCAGTTTGGGCGTAGGTTAAAGTCTCGCGCAGTCAACGTTCGAGATGGGGCTAAGCGAAAAATGAAGGAAAAATACAACCGAGAGCGAAATTTAGAACAACTTTTTCCTGGAAAAAATAAACCATTCACATGTTCAGCGTGCAGAATTTTTGCTCAATCGAACAGACGTCATTCGAAACGAAATGTGTGCATTACTGCTATGCGCTTTTTTTGTTTTCAGTTCGTCGAGTAGTTCCTCAAATAAATTATATTTGTTGTTGTTGTATTTTGCATTTTGAGTGCACAAATGTGACGCAACTTCGGAGCAACCGAGAAATATTCGGCAACATATATATACATGATGCAAAGACATTGGAATCGAAAGCAAAAGCAGTTGAAGCAGCAGAATGTTCTTTTCAACCAAATGAAGATGAAGAAATTTCTCGTTGTTTGTGAGCGAACGTCGAGAGCAAACGATAGCAATTCAGACGAGCGATAGCTCGAAAAACGGAACCGACCAGAACTATTAATGGCCATACATCTTGAGAGAATGTGAAATGCACAGGATTGGCGGGTGTACGGGTGTAACGGGAGAGACAGGAGAGTGAGCGCACTTGTAACATGTACCAGCGACAGGCGAAACCGAATGACGCTGCACATTCGCTTTTATCTTTCGTGCACACATTTTGATGTGATGGCATTTTGTTGAATGGGTAGAAACTGAAAGACGAGTTGTGATTTGCCATTCGCATCTTCATCTCGTCTGAGTGTTTCTCGTTGCTCGAGAGCATGAAAACATAATCGGTGAGTGTGTGTGTGTGTAAGTGCATGAGTGTGAGAATCGCAAGAACCGCCACTCACTACCCGAGCGAATTCATGCAATTTACGACTATGTATTAAATTTTGCTACAAGTATTTTGTGTGCAAATGTGCCATTTATTTATTGTTGGTCGTTTCGTTCGCCGTCTCTCTCTCTCTCTCTCTGTGTTTGCCGAGTCGCTTTCGAGGCGCACTATGAATTGGCAATGGGAAAGCTGCTAGTCTCAACACAGCACAGCACAGCACATTGAAGGAATAAATCGCATCATCGTCATCAACATCGTCAAATCCAAGCTCATCACCGTATAGTGGCAAAAGGATTGGAAGACAGGCCACACTGCCGCGTGGAAGAATTATTTCCCATTTCCCACATCAATATTTTCTTCTTATGTGCTATGAACGAGCCAACGAGCGAATGCTTGCATGTTTCCGAAAAAGAAAAATGGCTGGTGAAACGAAAATTTATACTTATTTGCTTTCGCCGAATGACGACGACGAAGTATGGGGCGCTCGAGTATAAGACGAGAATGTGTTGCCATTCGCAATGCAACGACACAACCATATTTATGTATTATGCGGAAAATTTACACTCACTTAGATTGGGTTTTAAAACGTTTTTTAAGTGGGAGACGCCATAGGGAAAAAGCGTCCGGTGGATGGCCCGAAAAGTGGAAAGTAGCATGAAAAGTTATGGTCTCGAATTGCAACAAACAAATCAATGCAAAACCGTACAGAACCGGGTGGGGGGGCGTTTGGCAACGAAATGCATAAGCAAACGATCTCGTGTACGAATGATTTGAATAGTGCGAAAGGGTTGAGCATTCGTGGTGCATTCCCGTTGAAATTGGCTTCAGCAGATTTGGTTATGAATGGGGATTTTTCGCGTGTTTCCATGCACATTGTGTGTGCGTTTCCATTTCTGCATGCATATATCGCCGTGTGTAGCTCCAAATCAAACGGTTGAATGGAATCGTAACACATCCGTTTCTCTGTGTCAAGTGTTTGCCAATGCATAAGCAGTGAGCACTCGATAGCACCACCAACCAAAATGATAAACGATTTCAAACCGTTTTTGAAGCGAGAATGGCGCGCGCGAGACGACGTTCATGCAACAGCGTCTAATCAAATCGGAAAATTGCTCAAAATCGCTTTACGGCGTGTGTATTTATGTGACGTGATACGTCACCGCGTTGCACATCGAGCCACATTCGGCTTGCTAGTTGATTTGAATGCACATAGCAGCATTGGGCCATACAGCGGTTTTATTGGTTGTACGTTGATTATAGTGCACGTTGCATGTTCAGTGTATGCTCACACGTTGTTCATGCTCGATTGATGGCCCGGGCCTCACCCAAGAACATTTTGTGAAATGTGGAAACGTAGAAGTTTATACATCACATATAAAAGCCCCCTCATCCCAATTCGACCGACGCTTGATGTATGCTATCAGCATGACATTATCACCTTAGCTATGCAACATCTCTGAAACGGTTGGCTGCCGATTGACGGCTACTGAAAGGTGAAAATTAAATGTTGTAAATAGCCACACATTCTCACATATCGCAGAGCATATGAACACTGAACATTGAATATAATTTAGAAAATTCTAATGTGCCCATATTATGCATACGTTTCTAATGGGTCCCTCAACCAATTGGCTCAAATGAATCCGCCGAGATTTACCGTTTTACCATGGCTAAATGATGCCATCAATTTGTACCGAAAAGTGCTTAAATGTGCAAATTGCGATACACAATTTTAATTTTTTATAACTCCATTCAAAACCCATAAGAGAAAAAAGAAGAAGAAGAAGAAGAAGAAGAAGAAGAAAATCGATTGCTGCACGATTAATACATGCACTACTACAAGACATATACACAAATAGATGTCAATTTCATCTCGTTTGGTTGTTTTTTCTCAGCAATCTCTTGGACTCTCTCGGACGTCGGTGCAAAAAGTAATTTTCACTCTCGTCATAAAATTAACAGGCCATCAAGTTTCATATCAGCATTTGTGACAGCTGCAGTACGAATACAAGCCTATCCACAAAGAGCCGTTCATTCGTTGTCCGATGCAGGAGGCAAATAAAACGTAATACCTGCTGCCGCCTGCTTCGATGCGTTTTTGTCTGACTTTTGATTGAAAATAAATTAAATCATATTCACATCAAAAAGTTTTTGCATTCATTATTATGGGCAGTGTGAAGGCAGGTAATAATAGTTTGTGAATGCAACGATTTACAGCGATTAATCGCCCTTTTCGCCGTTGTTCCCTGTTCCCCGCAAACATTCCGCAGACATCTGAGCGCCGCTGAGTAATTCGCTCCTAAAACCATAGCGTTTTTTCCTACGTGTGTGAGTGTGTGTGCAAAAATTAATTGCAATAGAACGGCGTAGAATGAAAATATCGTCGGCGCGCCGACAATGTGTCAATCAAATCCATATCTGACAACGAAAATTTCCACTTTGCAAATCAAAGTCAGATCCGATTTAGTCGTATGGTATAATTTCTGGGCGAATATGCCAAGTTGTCTCACATTTAGTTTGCTGCTTGGTTTGGCTTGGCTGCAACGGCCATTTGGTTTGACTTTGATTTAGATGAGAGAATCAATGCCAGTGCATATATGCCGTGGCTGTCTGTCCATCCGTCTGTTTATGTGAGGATGTGCCTGTTTGTGAGATGTGATATGTTGCGAAAATTACGACTGAAAATTTATTTAGTTGAGAGAGATGGAGAGTGAGAGAGAGTTGGACGGCGTGGCAGCGAGACAAAGCGAACAAGAAACAGACGATTCCGATTGAATTTGTATGATGTCCGAATCGCTCTGAAGATTATGTTGCACTTAATTCGTTGTTTTTGGTTGTCTTCTGGTTTGGTCTAGAGTGAAACGCATTCACATGCATTCCAAAACTTTGCTGCTGGGCTAATGGATTGTGTGGTTTGAAGATAGTGAAAGGATGGGATTTGGTTTTGCGTACACACACACACACGATATGACATTTAACCGGCTTTTCTCATCTCTTGAATTGTTGTTTGTGTGAGTGATTGTGTGTTTACCTAGAACTATACACGGACGGCATTTTTGATTGACGGACACATTGTATAATAAGATTTAGATTTTCATGTTACACATATCTCTCGTCTTCGGCCCTTCTCATTTCGTTTTATGCCTCATTTTCGACTTTATAATCTTGACGCAATTGGATTCATGCATCTTATCGAACGTTCGGCTTAGACGGGTTTTGCATTCAAACCCATTTATGCTGGTTTCGGTATTCACTCGTGTGTGTGTGTGTGTGTATGTGAAAGCATCAAAGTTAAACATACGAATGAATGATGTGAATGACATTCATATGCAAGAAGAAAGAAATTAATTTTTTCTCACTCATCTACACACAACAGTACATGAAATGCCGGCTTGACAATGGCGTTGTTGCAGTCAAAAGTCTGCAAGCGTATAAACTCTCTGGACTGGCAACAAAAACTGCTTGCCACTTTTGATGTGCCCATCTTATTCTGTTTGTTGTGTCAGCAAATCAATGTCCGCCTTTTACAATTTCAACATGAAAAGTTTTCAAGCAAAATGAGTGAGAAACGACGCTACGATTTAGATAATAATATTTTGAACAGTGGATTGCAGTATGATTGGCTCTCTCGAGCTAGCCAATTTCTTTTTGTTCAGTTTAGCCGTGTGATGAACTGCAGTCAGGTAGAAACGTTTCAAGCGTAAAGTCGGGAACTTGTCTCATAAAAAAAATTCAAAGCCATTTCTGATCATTACTTTACATACCTCAAAATTGTTCGCGTTGACTTCAAAGTTAATTTAAACGTCCGTCTGGATAGTAGTCATCTGTAATTGAAGCAAAATAAATTTATGTTAAAAAATTGTGAAGAGTAATTTTCCCTGCCTATCATTCAGTTCAGACGGATCATAAACGCAATAGAAACAACAATGACATAATTTAATTGCAAAATCGAATGTGGCAAACGACGAATAAAGCGGATAGAAACGAGTTGCCAAAGCAATGGATACGAAACAAAAGAAAAAAAACTGGAGCGAAAACACAGGGAAACAAATCGAAATGGAACGCCATAAATCATTCGTCATTCATTTCATGCGAATAACGCATTTTATATAGACCATTCATGTTTTCGTAATGTATTTGATCACAAACGCCGTTTCGCCATTGTGCTGCCGCTGTCGTCTCTGTGGTGCGTCACATAAACGCACACCACACTAAAACGCTGACATTTGAGTGAAATGTGCCTGGTTTTCGTTGGCCTTGATAGACATAAATTAAGCGGCAAACTACAATACCCAAAGAGAAATATCGTATTTGTTCTTCGTTCTTATTTCTCTCTTATGTCATGTTTTCGTTGGGTGAAGAATGTGTTGCTAATAAAATTTTATAACTTTCATCAACAAAACGGCGCGGTTCAAAACGCCGCTGAAACGTCGTCTAAATCATATTTTGCATCTGATATGGTGAGAGCAAGAGAATATTCCGTCAGTCACACATAAAAATGCACGCAGCTCAAGAGTTGTAGATAGAGGCGAAGCTGTATAAAAATAAGGCATTGAACCAACAAAATCGGGTGTGTAAATCATACACACATTCATGAGCGCTGCTGCGTAGACCGATTTTATTTATTATATCAAATTCGCCCATTGCGACTCTGGCTCGATATTTATTTTTCGTTATATATATATTTTCCTTTGCCTCTCTCTCTCTCTTCTCTCTCTCTCTCTCTCTCTCTCTCTCTCTCTCTCTCTCTCTCTCT
>NW_022595256.1:529070-556277 GCF_009176505.1 Sitodiplosis mosellana
TCTCTCTCTCTCTCTCTCTCTCTCTCTCTCTCTCTCTCTCTCTCTCTTTCCCATTTCGTTATGAATGTCTGCGTGAATTTCGTTTGAGCACGCAGTTTTTTCCTCGATTGTTGTTGCTGTTGCTCTGTATTCATCTCATCTGTGTCCCTTTGTTCCTAATGTCATTTCCCGAAAAAATGTTGGCGCAAAATTTGATGTGCCGCACACACACTCTTTGCCTTCGGGGTTCACATTTGGTTCCGTGCATTTATTTGAACATTTGCGATAGATTTTTTGATTGATTTATGATCGACAACAGCCGTTTTTGTTTAATTTTGGGGATAGCATTGACGCGAGCAAGAACAATGGCAGCAATAAAATTATACTTGTATTCGTTACGATGAGTGTTAATGTTACTATATGCGTGGTGGTGCGGTGATGTGGCGACGAATTATGGCGATTGTGTCATATTTTGTCCTCTCTCTCTCTGTGTCTCTCTCTCTCTCTTTCGGTTCTAGTTGTTCATGTATATAAAAATAAAAGACGATGTATATATTGAGTTGCTGCCATTGAAGATTCAAAATGAAGATTACCACAATAGAAACAATAACACCCGACGTGAATGATGTTATAAGACGTATTTATTGACTTGATCAGAATAAAATCAAACGCATCAAGAATTTTAGTTCGGAAAATGTGCTCGATAAGCATTCATTCTATTCATAGCGCTGAGAAATTCCCAATGGAGATACTGCAAAATCAGAATAAATTAACAAATGTCTTCATCTATAGAATTTCCACAAAGCGAATCCGCGTCTAAGAAATGCCTCCATCCGTCCATCCGACCAATTTTCTAATTCAAACCGCTTCAACAGTAATACTTTCACTTCGCCTGAACATCTCAACTTTTTTATAATGCTTTTTCGATATTTCCGGAGCCCATTAAGTGTCTAGTTAGAATTATGAATCTCCGGGTCGGTGCTACGCCATTGATTACGTTCTTTCACTCTCTTTTTTTTAATTCTATTTTATTGCCACTATCGATCCAAAATGAAAATTTATATCGGCAATTGAATGAACGTCAATCGTTTTGATTTCTTTAGCGCACGTTCATTAAATCCATCCAACCGACAATTATTCTTGATTTTAGATTGGAAAATACGTATATAAATGTACATAAATCGATGAACCAACCAGGAACAAAAAAAAGTGTACGCTTCGATAAAGCGTATACGCATCGAAAATGTTCTCATTTATTAGGATTTTTACGTGAATGATGACTAAAGTGAAACCGTGGCAATTGAAACAACTGCCACATCTTAACAATATTCCCGCCGACCGAGAAAAAAAAACGTAGAAACGAATCACATAATGCTGAGGGTATTTTATATCTCCTCTAACGATATACCCATTCAGTCAGTCAGTCACTCACTCACTCGTTTGCTGACTCGCTCACTCGTTCGTTCGTTCACACAGACAAGCGCACACACAAAATAATTCTCCTAATGCCAAAACCAAACGAAACGACATTTAGAGTGATTTATAGGTGAGCACATCAAATTCATTGATTTATGAATATGGCGGAGAAAATTTTTTGAAAACATTACAACAACAACGACAACGACTCCTGAATGACGAGAGCCGACAAATACGATGATATAATAAGCGAGAGGAAAAAAAACGCATATATACCCAGTGAAAATAAACATCGAAAAGTCTACAATGGCATAAACGATATAAATGTTCGGTTGAAAAATGTGCTGTGTGCCTAATAATAATCAGCTATATAGTATTATATTATTTTAGGGGTTGTTTCAACTTCCAACACATACACACACACACACACACACACAAACACACGAAAAAGGAATCACATTCATTTCATTTCACATTCATTTGGATTTACATTCCATTTCGTCCGCTCAAGTGAAAGTGAGAGGTGGAGAGAGCGAGAGAACGACAGAATGAAAGAACGTACAATTTTCAGCGTGTATATAGAAAATAAAATAGGAAAATGGCCGAACTAAGGGTCGTATTTCATCGAATATTGTGCGTTTTTTCACTCACTCTCTCTCGCTCGCCCGTCGTTTTGGCTAAATTGCCGAATTGAGAGAAAGACGACAAAGACCGACGTCTGATACAGTGAAACGCGTCGCTCGTCACCAGAGGCAACCTCAGCAGCAACGAAAAATGATGAACACTAAACGCACATAAAATGATTCTTATGCAAATTTCCAGTTGAAATTAATGCGATTGCACGTCTTCGGAGTAATAATCATGATATACAGAGACAGACAACATGCGATATCACATCAACTGAATTCGATATGCTGATTTTATGTTCCAACAGTGATACACATTTGGAGTGAGAGAGAGAGAGAGAGGGAGAGCGAAAAAAATGCGAGTGGCTAGATTTTTATGGCCGTTGAGCGCTCATATCAAACCGTCGCTTCAAAGTGCGTCAATTCTGAATCGATGGTCTCCGAAGATGGGGAGGATTCTTAATGTGATTATAAATCTTGATATTAGAAAACTAGCGCAATAAATAAAACTCAGCCAATTTGATAGGAACATTCGAATGCGAGTGATTGGGTTTTTTTCTCTCTTCGGTGTTCAAAGTAAATAAAACCGATTCCATCAAACCGCATGTGGACAGTTGCAGCAACAGCAGCAGCAAACATTAAATATCTCATTCAATTGTTGCAGATTCATTTAGTCACTTTTAGTCCGGTGGATATCTCTCAATAGCAACAGGCTTTGACTTGTGAATAAACAAAACATCAAATTCATTACTTTTGCGAAATGTGCCAATAAATCGATTTAACCGAAAACATGTGTCCCTGGCTAAACGAGAGAGAGGGAGCTAAAATATTTGCATTCATTCTGGTGAGATATGTCCTTTTTGGACAGGCCAAACGACAAAAAATGGTCTACCAATCTGGTTGAACCGACTGCACAATCAATTTCGGCTTGTCTGAATGGCTTTGTATCTGGGTTTCTCTCACAACTGATACTCAAGACAATTTAAAATGTATTTAATTGAGCGCTTTTGTTATTGTTTTGTATGTGTGTGTGTGTGTGTGTGTAGCAGCAAATAGATGCATCGGTGTAACGAACGAGTAAATCTCTATATTGAGACTCTTAAGTTGAGAGAAGGACCTCATCGTTCCAACTGAATAAATGTGTGTGTGTTTTTTTGCTGGTCTGGTCAACAGAGTTCTCCATTTTAGTTAGCTGATAAAATAAATCGACCAAATTGTGACATGTACGGTTTGGGCTTTTGGAACACATGTTGTTCCAATGCTCTCTCTCTCTCTCTCTCTCTCTCTCTCTCATGTTCAAATGTTTAATGTACACATACACGTACACACACCGGCCAAAAGGACATAAGTACACTCTGGATTGTCAGCATTGTGTGTAATTTCGTTGTGCTGCAGTTCGGCGTAACAATTTAATTTAATAGCTGGCATTCGTTCAGTCTCTCTCTCTCTCTCTCGAATTGGTTTGCATATATTGAAATGAAAGCCGTTACCCGTACCCGAGATAAATAAACATTTGCAATGACTGCCTGATTCACTAGATGCACACATAAGATATTCGGAATTCACTTCGAAAAAAGCAATATGTGGAAAAGACGAAAAAGTACCCAGCAAGAAAGATAGTTGTCGTTAGTTTATTTAGTGTGTAGTGTTGTACTGTGTTGTACTGTACGCTGTGCTGTGATGTTCTGGGCTGGACTTGAATGGGCTCTGTTCAAGCGATCAATGTTGATATGGCGCTGAATCAAATTGCACAACCACTTAAAAGCAGATCGGTTATAAATATCCAGAGCCACAAATCCAAAATCAATTTGTTACACAGTGATTTGAATTTAAGACACCGTGCTACATGTTAGCATTGGATAAATTGGCGTTCGTTGCCCATAAATATTTGGTTGAACTCTTTATCGCATGCAAAAGGGCACAGAGAGAACGTTCAACGCGACTGATTCCTCCGCATTTACCCGTATCATTTGGATCAAAACGAAAAATTTCATCCTCACCAACACTCGTTCCATATGTATGTATGTGAAAGAGAGTGGAGTGGTATCGAAAACCGCACCAATTAAACGTTGTATCCGAAATACAAATACATTCAAACCCTTCCAATTTCAGTGCTAATTTCAGCAACCAAAGTTTATATCTTTGTCATAGTTTATTTTCTCTGTCAAAATTGTGCTTTTTTCTGTTGCACAAACTGCAGTGCAGAGACGACGCACATGTGTCCACACATCAAATAAACACTTATACCGGTCGTTTGCAGAATGATTTTATTCCATTTGGTGATACATGTCCTATACGTCTCTACCATTTAGAATGAATGCATTTGGTGCGACAAAGATTTTCCGCATGCTCTTGCCCATATGAAGTCGAACTAAGCTTAAAAAAGTGCAATTCTATTGAAGTTTAACTTTAAATTTTTTTTTTTGGCTTTTGCGCCAATTGATGAACTGAAACGGCCTCATGCCTTTCAATCGGAACATACTGCTGATTTGCAACTCTTTGAGGGAGCGATAGAGACTGTGTGTACTTCTGCAGAAAAAGAGAAACGATTGCATGCACAGAACATAACGTTTTCATCGGTGCCTGTTTAACACCGTTTTCTCTTTGAAATGTACACCCGAGAGTTTTGCGTTTTACATTTTTCGCCGTCTGTATTACTGCTGCATCGGCATTGGGCTGTGTGAACGTGGAAAGTGTGAGATCGTTTAAGCGGCAACAAGTGTTTCTGCGTACATACGCACTGAATCATCGTTGCTTACACCGGATTTAACTTCAATTCAACGCACGGGTGTATACATTTTCTAACGGGCTATTGATAGACAGTTGCACTTTTCGGAATCATGAATGAGCTAATATCTTGTGGAATTGTATTCAATCATGCTAGTGGAGTTCAATAGTGAGATAGTTAATCATAATACTGTCCAAAAGTAAACGCTTTTTTACTATAATAAGGCGCCTTCGTTCCGAATACATGGAATTTTACCAATTTAAAAATAATTAAAAACAAAAATAAAAAGACCTTGAATTGCATTTGTATGGAAAAGAAAAATGCACGAATCGGCATTTGGATCAGTTGCAAAGAAAATGCATCGGAGCGCATGTGATGAATGTGAAAAAATATGCATTTCTTTCTTCGAAACATATTGATGTGATTTGAAAGAAATCCAGTTTTACGTAATGGCCCAATCTTACATACACATCACAACTCGGAGCACCAAACCGAGATGACAATGAGCGTAGCGAACGGGTAACAGCGTGTCATTCATTTTAGTATAGTATACTGTGATGCTTCTTAAACATTTTACATTGCAACTTTTTCCATATAGTCCTTTTGTTTTGCTTTCTTTTCGCTATGTGCCTCTGAAACTGCTATATGGTTGCCTTCGTTTCACCGAAAAAAAAAACACATAAATTCTCTATGAATAATACGTGATTTTTTCGTCTCAAGCTGAAATTTGAAATGGTGGTGCATAGAAGCAAGAAGAGGAGAAATAGTCATAATGGAAACGAAGCACAGCACTGGAAGGGCATATTGCACTTTGATAATAGCAGAGAAATGTGAAAAAAGAGACAGCGCTAACTTTGAAATGGATATGCTGAGAGAGAGTGTGTGTGCGTCTATGCAAGGAAAAGAAGAAGAAGAAGAAAAAACGACAATAAATTCAATGGTTAGCTGTCGCATACAGTAAATGCCAAGTCATAAATCTTAACTTTGTTGCAAAATGTTCAGTTTTGGGTACTGAAAATATGGATAAATCTCATTCGCTCAAATATTATGTGAAAGTAATATTCAGCGCATACGAAATATTGCACAAAAATGACAACAACCAAGACAAAAACGAATACTTTTTCTCTCTCCATCTCCGATGTGGAGGTTTTTTTCTTCTTCTTCTGTAAAGCGAATGGGAAAAGAACAAACGAGAACGATGTGTGTGTATGTATTTCATTTCAATCGAACGACCAAATGCTGTGCAAAATGTCAAAAGTGCGCACCGAAGGATGAGCACGGTTCTAGACGAATTATGTGAATTTCTTCGAAACGATGAATATGTCGCCATCGATATTTGCGTTGTGACTCTCTCGCCAACGTTCATCTTTGACATCGAGGGCACATTTCGTATGCATAAAACCAACTGTCGAATGTGCCTTACTTTGGCGTCCGCACCAAGAAAAAAAAACGAGCATTTTGATCAACTCTGGTCACTTTGGAAATGCCTTGAATTGTTTGGTGATTTATATTCGACAAACTGCGGATGAAGAGACAGAGCCAAACAAAATATAATCAATGGAAATAAATCCACATGAAGACGACAACACGACAGCATCTTCTCTCCTCACTGCTTACGCCCGAGTGACAAAGTGTCTCAATTTTTCATGCGATTGATTCATTGTCATAGCGGCGATTCGGTTTTTTTTTCCATATAGTCCGTGTGTTTTTTTTGCATTTCATTTTAAAATTCTTTCCACACATATGTGGCCATTGTTCTCATTCGACCCAAATATCTGTTTATGCTCTCATTTCTCTGTATTTTGGCAGTTGAACCAATTGCCAATTTTCGGCTCATATTTTTGTTTTCTTTGCAAAAAAAAAACACAGAAATGAAAAGGAAAAAAATTGAATGGGAACACCCGCAAACTGAAACTGTAACTTTCTGTTTTGACTTTGTTTTGCATAAAAGTTGACACTAAATTCGCAATGGCCATCGATCTTATTTCGTCTTTTGTCGCAAAGTCTGCATTCGTGATGAACAATAGTTACATCCAGCTGAGTGAACGACAATTGCAGCACACGAAAACCCGAAAAAGAGCGAGGAATTTTGCAATAAATTCCCCAGTCAGCCAGTTCCAAGCCACTTCCTAGTTCTCTGTTGCACAGTTGACACGGCATTTGAATAAAGAATTTCTTGGACAAAATTCAAATTAAACACACTCACACAAAACAAAAAGACGGGTGAATGGAAAAAAGAGAGAAGGACCCCGAAAGACAAAAAGAAAAACCAGCTATGACCGAAAAAAATTTTATTCTCTTGTCTTTGTTCGCTGTGTGTTACACTCTTACTCACGCTCTCTCTTGAAGAAATTTTTTTCGCAACAGACATAAATATAACACCGAAAATGTGCCTGTGTAAACATACTTAAAAGCAGCAGGTAATAAAACACTAACACAGCACTAAATTTTTAATGTGCGGCAATAAAATTTCTTTCATGAAAATTGTAAATAAAGCAAACCTCCTCTGTCCTGCTCTGGATTTATGCACACAGTTTGTTCACATTCAGATGCGCCCGTTACAAGTGGCTATGGACCTATTCTTTCTGGGTGTGTATGTGTGCACTTTTTTTTATTTCATTGCGAAGGAGAAAGACGAACGAAATAAAAAAAGAAAAGAAGAAGAAGAAGAAGCGCGGCAAACAAAAATCCATGCTTGAAAACCGAAAAAGGGACACAGACACACACTCAACGTCGTCGTCGTCGTAAGGAGGAAGAAAGTGAACATAAAATTAAAAACGAAGTTTTAAATCGTGCACACGCTGTACGAGTCATATTGAGGCATTTGAATCACTCCTGTTTTCTTTCTCTCGCTTTCTGTTTGGTGTTTGTGTGTGTGTGTGTGTGATATGTCTCTGAATTTGTGTGCCATTGAAGGCAATAAACCTTCGTTTAAACATACGCTCTGTCTACATATTTATGGTGTAGTGAAAATTTTGCGGAAGAATTGCAGTTATCACGTAACGATGCATCATCATACACACCAGTGCACACCAGTAGATAAGGCCATTTCGTATCGTACTGCCAGGGAGGAAAGGAAAGAAAATGACACAAAACATGAAAATGTGGGAAATACACAACAATCACATTTCTTTCAAAACGACAAACAAATAACGTACCGAAATTCATTTGACACAAACTAGTTTTGAAGTTGAACGAAGAAGAAAACAAAATTCGTTGACACCACAAATTCGGCACAACACCCCAACAGCTTTGAGTTTCTGGTGTGGATTTATCATTAGCGATGTGGCACATTTATCGAACAGAAACTTTTCTTTTTTAAATTTCTTTCAAACGATGAAACGACGACGTTTGCACGGGTAATTCGTGGTGGACGAGGTTTTCAGTTGGTTTTACTAATATCTCGTTAACACGGCATGAAAATGCGTCATTGTCCGTGATTGAAATAAATCACAGAATAATGTCGGAGTGCAATTACACAATTTTTGTGGCGTACTTGAACACTGATGACAGCGAACGAACCGAAAAAAAAAACGTGGCAGCAAATGTCCTTAGAGACAAACGAAGAACGCGAATACACAGAAACATTAAAGACGGCTAAATTACAACGGTTCAAATGCAGTAAATTCCATGATTCGCTGCTAAATGTAACGAGGAATGCAACGAGAAGTGGTGAAACCAATTTTTACTCTGTTTTTTCTCTCGAAAATTTTTGTTATCGAAACCGCAAATTTCGTGCCAAAAATCATCGTTGCATTACGATCTCGGTGTGTGTGTGTCTGTGTATGTGTGAATCTTACATGTGGCAATGTTCAAATTAACGAGCTAAATGTCATGAGTAAAACCCGGGCAGTTTATCATGAATCCATTAAATTCGAACATTTTTGATTTGTGGCTTTTATGCATTAGCGTTTCCATAATGTGAGATCCGTATCAGCGGCCATCATTCATGCCATATCTCCGATTGCAATTGCACTGCATTTGAACACACACACCAAAATTTATCGATCGGAAAAAATGCAAGCTCAACACAATTCAAATACAGATAAATCCACACATTGGAACAAAAAAAAATCCATTAAAATCCAACTACTTCCATTTTTTTCTCTCTCATCTCTTCCCATTCATTGATGGTGGTGGTAGTGTCGGGGCTGTCCCATTTCACTGAGACACCACAATTCTATGATTGAAGGAAATAAATAACAATTAATCATTACTATTTTCAAATAAAATTCATAAACACTCAAATGGTGGCTCCTGTGTGAGCGAATCATCTGTCTTCAATGGTGCATACGCATCGGGCTGGCTGCCATTGGGAAAAAAGGCATGAATATGCGTGTATGCATTTGCTCACGTTTGTCACCGAACCCCATCCGTGCATGAAATGTGTGTGTGTTTGTGTGCTATTGCAAAAACGCATTACCCAACATAAATTTCACCTCTCTTCCGCATATATGATTCGGTTCGGCCATCATCGTCGTCGTCGTCGACGTCGATGTCGTTGTTCCAAGCGCCAAATTCTTTGACAGTAAATCATTGTTGATGTTGATGCATATAAACACAGTGGCAGCGCAGAGCGCATACATGTTTGCACGTATCAAAACACGATGGGCCGAGAGAGTGCTCTGTCGGAGGATCGACACAGATCCGTTGAACGAGGATGGACGAGAGAAGAAAAAAATCGGATTGAAAATTGCAGCAGCAAAATGATGCACAAGATCAAAAGCAACCAGCTAATAAATGATTTTAAAAACGACAGCACTCATACACATGATATATAGTGCATTAAATAGTCGAACGCGATAATAAAATCGTGATACGAATCCACGACTCATAAATACTTCTTGTCATGTAGCGGCGTAGCTAGATAGTAGCTAGGCCAGGCGAGGCGAGTGCGAAAAAAACCATTTTGAATTGCAATATATGCACCGTTTATGATATCGCTCTGCTCGGGCAAAACATTTGATGGTTTTTCTGTAATTGCTTTCACAATTATATTGGGAGCGAGTGCATCATTCAAATATATGAGTTTCGTCTGCTATGAATTTCAACAGCAGTAGCTGCTGCAGCAGCAACAATGGCAGTATTGGTAGCACTAGCATCAGCAGTAGAGGCCCCCGTAGCTGTACGAAATGCAAATATGAGTTTGATGTGGCATTTCGATGAAAATATCACGGGATGCATTTGGTGGCTTGGACAGGAATCAATACTGATTTGTTGGACTACACAGACACGTAAAACATATACCCGTTTGCATCGGATGAAAAGCATCAAACGGATTTCATTTTCCAGCTGTAGTGGAATGTGTTCAAATTAGAGTGTTTGGTGCGCACATCATGTCCGATAAATCATATTTATGTCGATGCATGTATGGTTCATTTGCAATTGTCTGCCCATCTCCTATCGACGCATACACACACACACACACATACACGGGAGTACTGGGGCTTTACCACACAGTCCATAAAATGTTCACATATAGACACCCCTTGACATTGATATTTATAATTATCCTGGTGTAATCACTGTAACCGAAACGCACTATCGCCATCATTTTGCTATTCAAAAGGACGAAATCCATAAAACCGTTCAATCCATAAACTACGATATCAAAATTGGCCACCAATGGCTGCTGATAAAACCGGCAGCAGCAGCGTTAGGCAGAAGCAGGTCTCGAGGAATAAAGGGGGGTGGCGAGAAGAGGAGTGTATGGTTTAAATTACCAAAGATAAAAAAAGTGCCAGAAGCGACAGAGCATTCAAATTGGACGAGCCACAACCAGCAGCCGACAGTCTCCAATGGTCGACTATTTGAATTGTTGTCACATCGAACAGATGCGCTTGATGAACGCCATTTCGCTTATTTGTTCATCATATCAGTGTCGTGTTCATAGGAGACTCAAACGATCTCGCATCGAACATCCATTCAAAACCATTTGCCAGGCACTTTTTTTACTTCTCCAAACACTCACACTCACACACATGCACACAATGTGTCATGGCATCGGAAATATTACTCGAATTTATTTTCAGTGACGTTCATTGCAAATATTTAGCGGGCACAAGATAGACTTATGACGGAAGATAAAAGACAGCTTGGCCGATGTTACGTGCATATTCTCATTGTTGATATTCGCTTTCGCTTACAATGGTGAAACAATAATAATATTTAGATTCAGTAGAGAAGCAGAAGCAGCAGCACCGGTGTGCACCTTAATCACTGTATGCATGTGCATAGCGCTTCGTGTCTCATTGCTTTTGAAATATCGCACGTCTCATAAATCCAGCAGGTAACGTCCATGTGAAATTATGTGTGCGATGCGATTCGGGAAGAAATGATTTATTGGAACGGTATGTGTGTGTGTGTGTGAAAAACGTTCTCTGGTGCTTCCACCACTAGACAAGAAAAGCACACATAGCCAGTCTTCATCGGGCCGGAATTTTGTGTGTCTTTTTTGTTGTTGTTGGTCTTCTTTCTTTCGTTTGTTTGCTTTGTGTGTCCGTATGTTTCTCATGCAGCGCCATAAACTAGATAAAATGCGGCGGCTGGTGCATCAGGACGGGATGTGATCGCATACATCAAATAAGTATACTGGCACTTTTCCTAGTGTATTTATCATCATCGGCGTAACGTGACCGCGTTCTGCAATCTTTGAAGTGCATCCAGATCGGTTCGTCGTTGATGCTTTTAAAATGAGAGTGAACGAAAAAACGACACACAAAAGAATGACCATTGCAATGAACATTGGGCAATGCAACATTATGGAACGGACAGTGGCGGCGGAAAAAGCGCATACGAATGATAAATTTTCGCCATTTCAAAAGGTGTGAAACGATCTTTTCTGGCAATGCACGTGGCACAAAAGTAGACAATCAAATCGGACAACCGCCTCCGAGTCAAAAGATTTCCACGTGCAAAAAAGCAACGTCTATTGTTCTACTAGTTTACAAAATTTCATCGCGCCAGTGACTGTTTTTTTTCTCTCGTATCACATTGGCATTCATTTATCTTGTGTGGGTCATAAAAAAAACTATCACAAGCCCATGTTGAAACCAGGATAAAAACCAAAAAATGCAGCCATAACAAAGAATTGTATTGTATCCACCGGAGACATAATCTCACTGTAAAATCTCGCACAATAATCATCAACGCCAAAAAATATCATAAATTTATTATAAAGTAATACGTCATTTATTTCAATCTCTCAGATAAATGATCTTGGTGTGCATTACTGTGTGCACACTGCACACAAACACACGAACGAAAAAAAAATCGTTTCAATGTGAACTGCCTTTCGTTATGCGGGACACTTTTTTTACCAGGCTATTTTTATCTCAAAACAAATTAATGAAATGCATTTCATAAAAGTTAAAATGAATATGCGTAGTGCATGGAAATTATTTACTGCGTTGCCCATGCCAAACACAGAAATACTCACTCACACACCGAATTTAAATATGACATGCAACAACATCAACAGTAGCTTACTGCAACGACGAAAGCGAAAAAAGAAACATACTGGACATAAAACGATAACAGCGCATAAACATTTAGGTATTATGTTACAGCTGAACTGAAGCGAAGCGTGATAAAACCACTCGTTGATCCATTAGCATTCTTCGTTTGTTGCGGTAGATTTTTTTTCTCTCTTTACCTCTTGTCACTCATTCTATAAAATGGATTGCCTCTCATTTTTTTCTCTCTCTCTCTCTCTCATTACTCTGCAGCCACATAAAATGCACATGAAAAACTTGTATTTTGATCTATTCGTGATTTTATAAGGTGATTACTTGATATTGATCAAGCAACAATTTGTGAAATTTGAGACAAAATGTAAATGGTTGTAAATCAGTTGAAAGTATTAGTCATTCGACCGAAAATAATTTACCACAAATCAAACACTACTGATTTTGCTTCCAGTGCAATATTGTGACTAACTATTTGTAGCATTTTATGGCACGCAAACCGATAACATCTCTTCTAGTCGCATACATACCTAGCGAAATGTTACCAGATCTCATTTATTTCAATCTCATCGCTGCTGCGTTTCACACTTTTTACAAATATATAGTTTCAAAAAGCGAATAATTATCTATCATTGTCACTATTGCGTCGCGTAGATAAAACTTATCGATTCCCATATTTGCAGTTGTACATTCATTTTTGCTATCGCTGCTTCAATCAAAACCAGAAAACGAAATTGGCCTTTCAAATGCGCGTAACTTATCTCGCTGCTGCATTAGATTTGACACGGAGATCATCACACAAGTTTAATGCGATCCGATGAGTTGTCTATAAATCACTAAACAATAGTAAGGTACATTATTCTCTCCATAGGAATCAGCCGAAGCATCCGAATGAGCTCACCAAAACTGCCATATCGACCGTGATTATTTTATTGCAAAACGATAAATTCTGTCAATTTTTATTTTCTCATATAAAAAGTCATCGTTCACATTTAAAAGACATCGAACAACCCCTACATGTATGTGTATAGAGAGAGAGAGAGCAATAATTTGCGATCGAAGCGCAACGATATGGTATTAGAGCAAAAAACATGAGAGAATCGTCATGATCCTGATTTATATTCATTTTCCGTGGTTTGTGATCTCGTTCAAATCTTTTGAAGATGTGCTAATGGCTACATGTATTCTTCTTTGCCAAAAATTTATTGCACTTTTTTCGGATGTGTGTGTGTTTGTGTCGTGGTAGTGTGTGCTTATGAGGAAATGAAAAGACGTCGTTAATCCAAATTTATGGATGTTATCCTCGTTGCGTCGACAATAATGACACTAGCGCATATAAATCGCCTGTATCAATACGACTGTTTTCCTTTCTATCAATGTTCGATGACGCCATTCTCTCGGCCGACATTTCGTTTCATTCGAAATCACGAAGATGTCAAAACTTTTATTGTCATTTATTTACATGGTAATTCAGCGGATGCTGTGTAATTTTGGACACAGCGACGAAAAAATAATGGCAATTATGAAATTATACTGAAAAAATTGCCGATTAAGCCGCAACCAATCAACGTCTCAACAGTAAACATGCTCGAAAAACATTTGAAGTGAGAGAAAAATAAGAATATTGGCGACAATGTGTGAGGATTGTTTTCGAAAACAAGCATTATATTTAACAAACATCTAAACAAACGAACTTCAGTGGCAGTGGTACACATATTCGATTGAAATGTACAAATTTAAACCAAAATAAATGATAATTTATTGAACTTTGTCTGGTCAGATGTGTATACAAACTTTTGATAAGTATAAAACTGCACGTTTAGGACTATTTTGTCGGCGACGTCGGCACGGGAAAGCAATTGTACTTCATTTCCCATGGAATGTGCCCCGACTTGTTGTCGTCATAATTCACACGAATGTTTGCTTAATGACTCAAATGCGATTTTTTTCCGTTGAATCGACAAAATTTGTAACCAAAAAAAAAAAATTATCGACCATTGATGAAAAAAAAGGTTCAATCATCGCTGAACCAGAAATATCAAAAGGAACGGGGTCATTGAATTCTATCAATAGGTTCACGTCATTAAAAGTGCATAATCAAAAAGTAAAGTTCATTGCATGTCAGAAATGCGTTTGGCAAAAATAAATATGCAAATTTCGGCTAAAAATTGTTAAACGTCGTCGAATGTATTGAATTGATTTGGTCAAGCGGCCAGTTGGGCCTTTGTGTGTGTGTGCGTGTGAACAATTTATGAATTTTATTAGTGCTTTAAATGAGAATTTATGGAATGAATCAATGGAAAAAAAAGGCATTTAGACGAAAATTAAAAGCGACGAATGAGTTCCAACTGTCCATATTATTGGCGCTGAAGAGTAAATTACGATTATTCGAAATGAAACGACGAGCGGCTGAATGCCGCGCACACCATTTTGAATAGGTTCTCTTTATTCGATTTTGTCATTTTACGGCTTTGTGTCCGTCAATCGGTCGCAAGCAATTTCTTTTTTTCTTCTTCTTCCTCGCTCTGTGTTCAATTTAGTGCTTACTCATTTCATTGAAAATTCGTTGGATACATTTTTTTTTCGTTTTGTTTATTGTAACATAAATTTTGCTGATGCATATACCTTTCGCTTCATTCATTTCAATTCGGAAAGGAAGCGAACAGAAAAAAAACAAATTTCATTTAAGGCGGATCATTTGTGTGTCGAAGTCAATTTTGCAATTCGATTTAAGCGCTTCATTACAATGAAAAAGATAAATAAATGAATCAAGCATTGGAAAACCGACCAAAAGAAGAGAATTACCATAAAAAAAGACGAAACAACAACCGATTCGTATTAAAAAATGCAAAAAACCTAATAAACTCAGTAACATTATGAGAAATGCAATAAATGTGACATATTTATAAACCTCATTCGATTTGATGTGCTATCGAGAATCGAATCCAGTTAAGAACCTTCGATTCGGCACTCGTGATCGGATGCACTTGATTTATCTGCTAGCTGGTTGTCTCCTCTCTTTGCAATAATTAACCGGTGTTCGGCATTAAAAGCATCTTCATGTCTTCCTCTCTCACTCTTTCTTCCAGTGGCCGGTGTTCGAACGAAGCGGCCAACAAGAGCCAGAATGCCACTTACTTATCATAATGAAACAAACACATGACACGTTTGCGTTCAAATTGAATTGCAGCACTACGTACGTACGACCGAGATGTTGATTTAACAAATTGAACGCCATAGAAGGCAAATTGTGTGTCTATGAAATGTTCAGCGCAATGCAATGTGCAGTGCAGAGCTGCCACAACCACATTCCATTCTAGCTCCGACGAAAAACACGAAAAAGCGGCAAAAATGCAAAAGAAAAATTAATTATTATCGTAAAATAATAATGATAACGTATGATAACAACAATAAATGGCCATAAAATCAAGCCGAGAGAGAGACGCTTTGATTGTCGTGTTCTTCGGAGCATTCTCAAGTTTTTGAGCGCTCTTGACTTGAATCCAATTCCAATCCAATCCCAATCTCAATCGCAAGCAGGTCATCGAACGTAATTCATTCCAGAGCATAAATTTTATTCGTCTTGTTTTTTATTTTGTCAAATTGAACGGTGTCGTTGTTGTTTGTGTTTTTTTTTGTGTTGTTCTCTCACTCACGATCGCAAAATCGGCCTATGCTTGCATTCAAGATTATATGCTCGAACTAAATTGAAAAGGAGCTGAGAAAGAGAAAAAAAACTCACCATCACCACATTTTCAATTCAATGTGCTGTACGGTGCTGAACACTTAGTTGCGAATATCAAAAAGTAATAAA
Source organism: Sitodiplosis mosellana (assembly GCF_009176505.1). NCBI lineage: Eukaryota > Metazoa > Arthropoda > Insecta > Diptera > Cecidomyiidae > Sitodiplosis > Sitodiplosis mosellana. Next base: position 545,100 of record NW_022595256.1, read on the forward strand.
ACTTTCTGGGCGCGCGAGAGAGTGAGAGAGGGAGAGAGGGAAAAATGCGGTGCGGTGGAAATTTATTGATGTAACTCATTCATTCATTTGCATGCACGGTATATATCCATCGTTATTCACAATATTATTCGTAATCGATGTGTATGCGATATCAAATGCCGTATGGATGCTGCTTGCCCTAAGGACGTCCCGTGTTCATGCCTTCAGAAGATTTGACGATTCATTTAGCTCGCATCGTTTTTAATACATTTCTTAGCTTGCATATGATCACACCATAAACCAGTAATACACAATGTAATAAAAAAAATGATGACGACGACAAAAGGCGGCGGTTCATTTGCACGAAAATGCAAATAAAAACGCGAATTTCATTAAGTTTCGTGGTAATTGCTGTCACTTTGACCAGTAATAAAACAGTATTACTCCGAAGATTACTTTGGTCTTATTGCTAAGCGCTATTAGTTGAGCGGGAACCCGAAAAAAAAAACGAAAAATGGAAGAATAAATCGAAAGCGATCAAGTGCAATAAGACTATGCGCGCTGCGATGAGCACACACGTGAATCATGCGCGAATGGAGGAGCAAACGTTAATTTTATTGGAATTTTTCATTATTGATTTAAATTCTGGCCTATCGCTTAGATTGATAACAACGACAATGTGACAGTATTTTCGATGATTTCAATTCAAGTTGCAAATTTGCACCTATCGTAAAAATTTGATGTGGCCATATAAAAGGCGTAAACTGTTTAGTTTACTGACGCTGTTCTTTTCGTATGCTCATTTCGTTTCGTGAACGCGTTGAATCAAACGAATAATTTGAATGTGTCTTAGTGGATTGCGAACCGATTATTCAACGAAACGAATTCAAAACTGTTGAAATTGAGCGAAAAATTGAAATAATTACTCGGTATTCCAACAATTCATAATGATTTATTTGATGCAACTGAAGAGTATTTTCCGTGGTGAGCGCAATCAAAAGGTGTGAAATCTAGTCAACATGAGATATTCGTTACGTTTATCGAAACAATCAATCTAGAGATAAACATTTTCTGATAGCGGTTTACAAATTAATAAAGCTCCACCTACATATCTGTTCTACGCAACGAGATCACAACGAGTGCTGTTGTCGTTTTTTCTCCTCACCATTTGATCTTAGATCTCCTCATTCGTTACGTAATAACACAATAAGTCCATCTGCCGTACGAACAGTGCACAGCACAAAATGAGTAGTGATAGTTTGTGTTAATCTTTTTTCAACTGCAGCATGCCATAAATCTGTCCAATCTGTAAAAAGATGATGCACAATAGAACTTTTCGGTGTGCAAATTCCACCGATAGCTGCTGCTGCTGCTGCACTCACACATTCCGGAAAACCCGCTTCGATTGAAAAGCCGAACAGAACAATACGATGCATCGTCGGCTGTTACGCAGAGTGAAAAAAAAATCGCACACATAAAATAGCGGCGCAGAGCGATGCTCTGCAAAAGGGGGAAAAATATGTGAAACAAGAGTAAAAACTATAATTCATTTTTATTTATTTATTTTCTCATGATTTATATCGTCGTTTGCATTGCTTTAAAAACTATTCACGGTGTGCGTCTGTGTTTGTGCAATGTGCATACTACAATCATCATTTGCTTGCTGGTGAGCGATGCAAGCAGAACTCCTTGTAATAAAACGTGAAATCGAATGATAGAAAGCGAAACACACACAGGCACACATACACACAGTCGCAGCCAAGCTCTCTCGGAAATTGAGCGCACAAAGCGTCTTCTAATTTATAAGCATTCAGAATTATGGCACAAACACAACGTTTGACTGCTTCTGAATGCTACTATACCAATCCATTGTAGAGCAATGAACATTCAGATCATAAATGTGAGTTTTTTTTGTTTTTGCACAACGCCAAATGAAAATCGCTTGCGAATAGATTTACGAGCAAAATGCGATTTTGCTGCAATTCGAGTCGAGTCTATATCTCTCTCGGTGCCGTTTCTGCACGACGAACGTCATCATCACTGGAATATGACTTAGGAGCGAGCAAGCAGGCAAACGAACGAACGAGTTTTTATGGCCACCGAGAAAAGTGATGCAATGAGAATGTGAGAACAAATGATAAAGTGACAATGATCATGTTAGACAATCACGCGTATGCTTAGCTCGTATCCTGTCTGCCACTAAATATCCATGTCAAACTACAACAAAAGGACATCGTATGATCATGCATATATAGCGAGTATAATGACAGGAATTGGCAAAATGAACATATTTAGTGTGCAGAACGAGACAAAAAACTCATCGACCAAAAAATACCTTCTGCAAAACTGTAAAGTGGCTCAACACACACAGCGTGATGAGTTGGCTCTGCGTTCAGTCAAAGAACAACGCCATTTATTTTGAGCCCTGATTGCTTGCGGTGGATGAAGTTGACACACTCACTCACCATATCTGCATACATTTTCCTGTAGTCGTTTTTGCTGCAAAATGCACTTTTTTCCTAGGTATATCGCAGCGACGTTTGCTTTACTTGTTTGTTTTTTCAAGTGGCATCATTGAACGGTGCAAGCACTAAACACAACGTTGCACTGACGTTTCCGCTAAATTTCAGTCGAAATCACATCGTGTAGATGCACAAAAAGAGATACACTTGTGAAAACATGGTGCCAGGGGATGGAGAGAGAGAGAGAGAGAGAGAACGAAAAAACAAACTCGTCTGAAACCATTCAAAGCACTTCAAATACAACGCAAATCAAATTGCGCCCCAGTAGAATGGAGTGAGTTTTGAATGATAGGTGATGTTGGAGTACCACAACGACAGCCACCAAAAACTCTTGACATAAAGTCATACAGCACATTTTTTACACCTAGCCGGTGCAGAGCGAGAGACCGTGTTTTTAAATTCGATTTCGGTTGTGTACCTTACGTATTCGTTATTTACGGGATGGATTGCTCCCATATGGATATGGTTGGTGTTTTTCGCTCGTTGATGTAAACTGACTTTAAATCTCGCTGATGATTGCCGTTTATTTTAGCATTTTCTCGCTTCACTTCACTCGCGTCAAAGGTGGTGTGCGCTGCTGCATTGAAGCTTGAACAAAAAATGCACTGCTGAAAAAAATTGACACTAGAAAGTGCACTAGTTGATTATATTGCCACTATGAGGCTTACATCTTGCCACGATAAAGTGGCCGAAAAAAATTGAGTCGCGGTGATGCTGAAGTGCAGCAACAGCAGCAGCAATAGCATATCCACTCAACGCTGATGATGATGATATTCCATCATGCATACTGAACGAGGCTGGTGCATGACACCGCTCTTTATTGTTGTACTTTCGATGCAGCCCCCATCCACCGTATGCATTTTTTTGCGGTCCATCTCAATTTTTAGAAACCATTTGAATTGAGACGCGGAAAAACGTCGAGTACTTATGACCATGGATCATGTTCGCTCAAACCAAACCATTGTGTGTATCAAACAATTGTCCGTCGTGTCCACAAATGTGTTTTTGTGTGTGTTCTTTTTTCGTTCGTACTCTTTTCGGACCAATACTTTTTTTTCGTTGTTCGTTTTCACTTGTACTCAATGCATCTCGACAACTGTTTACTTGTAGGACATTCATAGAGAGTGTGCATCATTCATGTTTTGAAAAAAAAAAGTGAATCAAAAAGCAACGCCGATTGTATCGTTAAACAACAGCGAACAAAAAGAGCAAGTATTCAACAAGCTACTAATATAAAAGGAATAACAAAACAGACGCGTATTTCGTTGGCGTGTAGTAGATACATATATACAAAAACAAGTTTTTCTCGAGAGCTAGGAAAAAAAAATTGTATGTGTTTCCATTCACGGCCGAAATTCTGTTATCATTGAGAATTTAACTGAAAGAATCGTCACCAAACCAATTTCAAGCGCGTATACGATGGGGGTGCAAGCGATGTGCATTTCAATAATAATACACGCGGAACAAACATAGAACTACCATTGAGTGAGCCACTCACAAATCAAACGGAACAATATTCAACGCACGCAGACAAAAGTATGATATGTTTATGGAGCAGAAAATAAAAAGAGTCGATGTGTACAGAAAGAAGCAAAAAAAACACAACTCACAGAGAGAGAGAGGGAGAGTCAATAAAAATGAAATGGAACTGCAACTGGTACAATTTTGTAGGTTCGTTTGTTTTCGGCAGCCGCGCGCACTTAATGCACAAGTGATGTTCATATTAATGCGTAATGAATGCTGATGAATTCTGATATCGCATACGTGGACGCTCATTCGGTCAGGCGCGCGATTTTTTTTGTTCGTCTTGTTCTTCGTTGACATTTGACAGGCTTATGCAGTTTTTGTTTCTTTTACTGTTTTCGATTGAACTTATCTGAACGTACATATCAATGAGTTTGCTTTCAAATGGCCTTTTAATTTCGGGCAATTTAAATTCACGGTTTTGCATATCAACCGAAGAAAAAACGGTTTAAACCACTGTAATGGATATGAAATGAAGGCTTGAATACATTATATATCGGAAAATACCAAACAGACTCAATTGCAGTCAAGTTAGCATAATCAATAATTTCTGCTTGTAAATAGTTTGTTTTTGTCTAAAACAACGATTACTTTTTTTGGTCTGAAGAAATTACTCGAATTGGGAGTGAGGCTGTCAGCGTGTAGGGAACTATTCAAATCCTGATTCAATAATTTCGTGACATGAGAAATAAATTGAAGGCGGAAGTTGACGCAAATCGAAATAATTCTGGTTTCCAATGGGCATTTGATGTCACGTTCCGATATCGTTTCGTTTTTGGTACGCTGATAAACGTTGCATGTAAAATATGTCAGCTTGCGAGCTAATACCAAACAAATAGGATTAAATGCCACAAATAACTGAATGACAATCGAAATAGCAGCATTGAGTTTCTCGTTTTTCTTTCCATCTCCCACTCTTTCTCTCTCTCCCGGCCGTGGAATCGATTCGAGAGCATCCTTCTTGTTTATCGTGCGCGCACCACAAAAATTCCATCGAAAAAAAAGAGTACAAGGGGCCTTGACAATCCGAACGAGCTTTATCTTTGATTGTTGTCCACCAGCGTAAAATGAAGCAACCCATCACAGTGTGTCACATAGGAAAGGCTCTATTTAGCATTACACTGTTTCGTCTATTCGATATGAAATACCGATATAAGCGCGTCGCCTCGGCCTCGGCCGACAAACGGTGGCGGTGGTGACGGGCAGCGGCGGCCGGAATGGAATATGTGGAGCACATTATTAAACTGCATGACATTACACGATCGACTTTCGGAATCAAACTGCCACCATGCCTGCCATCATCGTCATTAAATGCAGTCAGCACAGTACAGCTGTGCAAATGAACACATGAACGATGCCCGAGTACGAGAAATTGAAGCGCACAACACCATATCTACAAACAAACTATAACAACACAGGCACTAAAGCAATAACATGATAGAGAATTTACGAGCGGCCGGGAAAAAGGAAAACAAAAAGAGAAAAAGAGTAACAACGACAACGGCCATCACACAAATCACTCTAACCAAACATATCATGTGTTTAATCGACTCTTGTGTGGTGTTGTGCAAATGCGTATTTGGCAATTCAGTTTCACATAAATATTCTCTGTCTCGCGTGCTCTCTCTCTCTCTCTCTGCCATTCTATTTCTTTCCTCTTTTTTCCCTTCTGTTTCTTCCACGGCTCTTTGTTGTACGAAGAGCGCGCGTTCTTCCAGTGTGTCGCTTTGTTTAGTTCCTATGTCAGTTTTGTCCGTGTTCCCTGTCGCTATGAATGTTCACCGAGCGAGTATTTGTTTGCATTTTTGCTGTCGATGTTTTCCAATCGGTTTTATAGCCCGCTTGTAGTGAGTATGTGCCTGTTTGTTTGTTTGTTTATTCGTTTGCTCGTCTTTTTCTGCTGCTGCTGCCTCCTTCTTCTTCTTTTTCCACGAAATTGGACATGCAATGGCAGTTGGCACCATTCACTCTTTGCATTTTTTTTTCTTCTTATTCGTCGTCGTCGTCGCTTCTACACACTGTGTGTTATGCGTGCAATTTATGTATGAAATTCACTTCAAACCTAATATATTCGAAGAACCCAACAACTGACGATTCACGACAATATTATATTAAATTGCTATTGCATTTTTGCACTCCATCTCCCTTATCCTCTTCACTTCCATTTGGCTCTAAGTGTGTGTACTTTATTTGTGGTTGTGGCTGTCTTGTTAGAGTTGTTAGTTCGACGACGTTGTTGAAATAAAGACAAACAGAGAGTCACTCGCGCGCGATCAGTAAGTGGAACAGAAGCAATCGAAAGCATAAAGGAAGCAGCCAATGGTCAATTCGGACCTGAAATGTCTTACTTTTTTGGTGTTGAAATCATGAACTGTTGTGTCCGGGTGTTGTGTGCGTCTGTCTCTCTTTCACACAAAATGCCACACACTGCATTTCACTTTGTTAGTCAACTATGCGACAATTCAACGTGAACCGTATCACTCGTACTCGAACGTACGACAAGTTTTATTAACATGTTTTTTTGATTGCGTTTTTGTGTGTTGTTTGCGCGCACACGAATTGAGCGGAAAGAAAGAAATCGCACAGCAAACGTCATTCAATTGGTGTTGCGTATCAAAGGATTTGCATTTCTCAACAACTGTATAAATTATTGTGTGCAAGTTGCATTCAACATTAATTCAAGCGCATAAATATTCATCAGAACGAGCGATGCAATCCAATCGATGGCACTGTGTGACGATTGCTAACTCAAAGTTGAGTATGTGTACGAACGTGTGTATGTTTGTGTTTGCAAAGTGAAAATATCATTTGCTTTTCTTTCGTTTTTTTTTCCTCGGCACTGTAACGATGGCGCAGAGCAGAGTGTTCGAGGCATCACTTGGCAAATTGAATGATGACACTTTACTACCTACACAATTCACTCAGCAATCAAATGAAGCGTCGAAAAAAATGAACTCATCGAATCACAACAACTGCACAATAAAAAAGGTAGAGACAGACACACACACACACCGAGGAAGAATGCATCAGACATAAATATCATGTGAGTTGGTTCAGTCAACAGTTTTCGGATCGTTGACTCGGTGTGCTCTTTTGTGCATCTTTGCAGATATTTGATTTGCATATTGGCAACAATTAACTGAAAGAGCAGCGACACGTTCGGTCTGTTCATCAATCACATCGCTTGAATGCGGCGAGAATATTTCGTCTCGCGAATCGTTTCGCTGTGACTGCATGTGTGGGTTATTTCTCATATTAAACTATATGAGTTGGTGGCATTCGTTTCTCTTTTTTTTATTGTTCGTTTTTGATTGGAGGCCTTTCCCATTTTGTCTCTCGTTGACTTTCATCACTTGCATGTCATCATACTGATGTACTGGCGCACGAACTCTCTGCTCTTAGCTATAAAAAGAATGGGCCCGCATTTCGTCATCGTCCGCTGTTCCAAACAATCTCACTTCAACCGGTTGTGTGTGCTTGCTGCACAAAGAAGAGAGTCAACGTGAGATTTATGTAGATGCGAAAAAAAGCATTCAAATGCCTGTACTGTGTGCTGTGTGACATTTATGGTCATGTATGGCGTGTCGATTCATTTGCACTCTTTGGAATTTTCGGAACTGTACAGTGCGAAAGCCGGAAAAAGAATTTGAAAAAGAGACATACTACATACCTCATCGTCGCACGCATTCTTTTTTCGCTCTCTTGATGAATAGAACTAAAATAGAACCTTTTAGACTCTACCAAACGAGCCGCTCACTCTTTTATTGTTGGATGTGGTTTGAGCGATGTCTGTGCAGCGCCTACGTCGCATCGCGGGAGAGCGCGCACGATAGACAGACAGAGAGAGAGAGAACAACAGAGACAGAGACGAATGACCGAAATGTGCGAAATTGAGCATATATGCGACCGATCCGGTCACGGGAATGCTGGAGCAATAAATAATTCACAATTATCATGACACAATATGTACCGAGCCGCGAAACATGTGCATTTTTGTAGAAGTTCATGAATCGTTCAGTAATTACTGCCATTGTTATTGCCATGGTAATTTGACAGTTGTTTTGCATGCATTCCATTGAATTAATTCGTCTGGTGAAGCGTTTGAATGCAGCGGAAAAAACATTTTATGGCTGACAAAACGAATGAATAATGTGATTAGCCATATCACAATGGTGAGTGATGATTATGATGATCACATTCGAGTTTCGTTCAATAAACATCATTGCGACTGAAAGAATATTACAAAGCTTCCCGAAAATCGAGAATTAGGCAACAACAACAAAAATTAGGCGGCTTCAAGTATTAATCACAAGAATTTGCATCAAATTTTGTAGAAAAAAACCTAGGAAAAAACAACTCTTATAAAAATCGTTGATGAATAGCCGAGAGTTGAGCCTGTCAGTAGTATTTGTTGTTGTAATTTGTTAGTTCGAACTCTCACCGCTTGCATGTACAATGCAAATCAGATGCGTTTTTAGGGGCGCCACTTTCGTGAAGCTTGTATTAGACTCAATCTACGTGAATAGCCTACCCATAGAAAAATGAACGTTCCTTTGTAACATCCTGGTTTTATCGATTTTATTTCGACTAAAATTTTTAATAAACTCGGAAAAATGTAATGGCATAAACATTGATGATTGAAAATAAAAGGTGTCTTAAGTGCTTGTCGATCCTCATTTTATACCCTCCCCATTGACTTTGTTCATGATTCAAAGTTCCATCGGCTCGAATCGAAAAAAAAGCTTCCTTGTTGTTTACTTACCTGATGTCAATGCTGATGACTTTCAACTGAATTTCTGTGGGAAGAAAAAAAAAATTTATTAACCATGGAGTGAACGTAACAGATTGTTGTAAATATGCTGTTAGCAATTTTTGTCAATAATTTTCATTAATGAGTTGTGCTTGAACGTTAATTATGGAAATAGGTATCTATTATTTTTGAGGCGTCATCAATGGTAGCTTTGAATATATAGTAAAGAAAAAAGTTCACCACTTTTGAAACTAATTACATTAGCTCTAGCCCCGTAGCAAAAAGGTAAATGAATTTAGAACTCATAGCATTTCAATGGTGGGGAAAACTTTCCGGGTGAGCAATAACTTGGTCAATATGTTTCAGTGAAAACATTGTTACACTCGACCTAAAAGTGAATTGGTATTCGCTCAATGGACTGCGCCTGGTTGAAACCAAAAGTTGAATATGCATGAAGGGTTTAATAAAGTTGTTCACAAAAAAATCAAGATGAGCGGTCAATTTTCATCAGTTCACAGAGATAAGCCTAGTCGTTAGATGATGAGACTTCGGTCTAAATTCGTCGTTGAATGTGGCATTATTTATTGCAGTTGAGTGCGCAAACAGTTGATGTTTTAAAATTGAAAATTGCCTGATTTTATGCAGTCATAGCACGAACATTTCGCTGCTATTAATTCACTGAATTTGTGTTCGTAGCCACGAAAAAAAACCATCGTGATCGTGGAAGAAAGCAAAACATGTAAATGAGTCCTCATGATGGACGGAGACTAATATGTGAATAAACTTGTTTCATTTTGATGGTGCACATGCTGTTAATGTTCGCTAACTGTGAAATACTTTTGTCGAAAAAAAAGACGACGACGACGACAAGAAAACGAAAAACGAAATAGAAATGCAAAAATCCCATCAAATAGATGCAGCATTTTTTACGGCGTTTCTTTTCGCACACCAAAAACAACATTCACACGAGAGATAGAGAGAGAAAAAAAAGGAGCAAACGAAGAGAAGGAAAAAAAAGTTGCGCTGCATACTAACATACAAAAACCATAATTTTATATCGAAAAATCCTAAAAATACACACAGTGATCGTCATGATTGGAGTTTAACATCATAATTTTCCAGCTAAAATTCAATCCGACCGACTGAACGAACGGTTTAACGACTTTGAAAGAGACGTTTTATTTTCTGAATGATTCCCTCAAGCGGGCCATCGATCAGAAGTTTGGTCATCCATAACAAGCATAATTTATGGTGACACATCAGAAGCGCGAAATACCAAAGTAATGGCCTGGTCCATTTTGAGAATGAGCCAATAATCAAACACTGCTCAGAGCGATTTGAGCAGTTTGTTGTTTATGCTTTTTTATGAGTTCGTCAATAAAATCGACTTGGAATAAGAACGAGGAGTGCGTGTGGACGATACTTTTTTCTGGGTTCATTTTCTTGTCCATCGTTTTTTTTCTGGGTTTTGTGATGTGGTGCAAGACATCATGCCAGGAAACATCAAAAATACATTTCGCGCACAATAAAAATAATGTTCACTATATTTTTGCCATTTTTATTGCATTTAAAGTGGTTATGTGATATGTGAGCATCGATTTATAGCCGTCTATGCAACAGAGATCGAGAGAGTATTTGTGCATACGTACAAGTGATGATGCATTATCTCTTTATACTACGTCTCTCCCTTTCCTTCTCTCTCGCCTCTCTGCGGAGAAAGAGATGAAAAAAAATAGCCATCACGCAGATTTAAATGATCGCATTCGGGCAAGAGCACGCATAAAATCCACGAAAAAAATATTCTCTCGCCGAACGCGTTGATTGTGATCCGTTTGGATCGTTTGTGTATATAAATATACTACACAACATTCCACGTCGCGCACATTTTGTATATTTGTTTTGAAGATTGAATGATTTATTGCTGTCAGCTTGATGGAAAATGTACTCAATTTATATCGTTCACTCAAGATACGACAGCGTCAACACAGAGCCTCTCATTTATAAAGATTTGCAGCGACCCCGCGCGCGCTCTCTTTCTCGCCACATTGATGTACAGAAGTGGCAGTTGTTGTTGGGGCCTGTTTATACTTTATTAAATCGGCTTCTTCTTTGTGCTCTTGCTCTTGCCTCTTTGTCGATTGTGTGGTCATATCTTATTTCTGTCTCTGCTCTATCAATTATCGTGCCGGTCGTTCTTTTTTTCGTCTTCGTCGTCTTCGTCGTCTTCGTCGTTGGAATTTGATGCCATTGCTGGGCTTAGCCTTTTGACGTTTAATTTTACACTTACCAGTCGACCGCGAATATTAATAAAGTATACTGAAAATCATTTCATTTTCAAGCTCATACATATTTCTTCTCTCTCTCTCTCTCTCTCTCTCTCTCTCTCTCTCTCTCTCTCTCTCT
>NW_022595256.1:556287-851830 GCF_009176505.1 Sitodiplosis mosellana
TCTCTCTCTCTCTCTCTCTCTCTCTCTCTCTCTCTCTCTCTCTCTCTTTCTCTCTCTTCATTATTATATATATCCAACATCAGCTATGGCATCCACATCAACGATAACAAACGAATCGTGATGTATCCTATTCTCTTCATCTATGAAATTTTGTGCAATGTGTTGAGTTATTTTCATCCATCCACAAATCGAATGTAAAATGCTACATTAAAAACGTGTATAAATAACCGTATGAATGTAGGATTATTGCTGAAGATGTTGATTTTTGTTTCTTCTTCTTATTCTCTTGTCTCTACGCTGAAGGAGAAGAGAGAGAAAAAGTCGTATTTTCTTCTTGTGATATAATTTATGAGTTGCAAAGTGAGGAATTGTGTTTTCTATTCGATCCGATACGTAATTGTTTACACAATGGCCGTATGGAAACTGGGCAGCTCTATTCTTCACACATCGTGGCCTTTCGTTTCGTTTTAACTCTCACTCCTCTCATGCATATACATTTTGATTTTCTTGCTCTGAACCGATATATATTTTTGTATGTGTGATGAAATGTCGACATAATGCCAACATTCGACACGCAACAAAAAAGCCGAAGAAAATCTCGTTCGGAATGCACTCTTACATGCACCACACTATCGAGTTTTTTTTTCTCTTCTCTTTCGAATGAAACGCGTTATGAAAAAGTAATTTATAAAAAGCACGCTATAAATTTCCACTTGTTCACGATTCGTGCATGTCTGCGTGTAATTAGCGCAGATCTATAGATACATGTATGCACTGGAGATGATTATAATTTTGAACGATTTCTTATGACGATGTGCCGGCCAATTTTCTATTCATTTCGACGTGTAGGATGAATTTGTGCTTTTTTAACTTCACTGTCATCAAGCGTATCCAAACCGATGTTTGTAAATGTTTCGTTTTTAAATTCAGTTAAGGCTTTCGGTGGAACTGTCTTTTCCAATTTGATAAAATACAAGAAGTCTTCATTTTTGAAACCACTACCACCTGTTGATACTTTGTTCTTATCTACTTTGAATCCAAATTCTCTGCTTTCTGTTAACCAAAAATTGGAACTGTCTTCACACTCACCAATTTCAAAACAGACGCTTTTTTAACGTTATTCAAATGGAAGTTTCATTCAATATTTGGACTTTGATACATTTTTACATTTCAAAATCATTAAATATATCATTCGTATTACGAGAACTACGTTGGAATGCAACAAATCTGCAAGCAATTCTAAGATGTTTGACAATCCCACTCAAACTGTTTTGATTTGAAAATCAAAGGAAATCGCTTTAAATGAAATACATAACGATTATTTCATCTGACCGAATATTTAAAAGGAATGTCACCAAAAATTGACTATTGATTGAAGTTCACACGTCATAAAAATAAAGTCGTCGAGACAAATGAATTTTGTGAACCAAAGGAAAGGCGCGTTTATTTTAGAAGAGTAGTTTTCGGTAGACTGTAACGTGTGACTATACTCTCATTCGTATTTTCTTGGGTCATTACAATTGATAAATACAAGCTATTGAATTCTTTTGAAAATGAGAATCGTAGACAATTGCGCGCTGGTTCGACGCAAAACTCACAGTATGAAGGAAAATGGTGTGTGGGTGACAAAATGTAGAGACATTTTCAGAGCTCAGACGAACAGCGTTTGCTATTTCAGTTATGGTTGAAACTAGTATTTCGTCACATTCATAAATTGTCTCATCGATATACCACAACGGCTGTTCAACGGTTCACATATTTTGTGGACGCATTATAATTATAATTACCCGCCATTTTTGTTCATCGTCTAGCTCGACAATTATGCTCTATAGATGTGAGTATGTGTCTGTATGTGACTATCTATGATGATGAAATGGATGGGCACATCGCCGAACCCATATGGGGTGAAATATTCAATTAGTTTAATAAAATGTGTGTGTGTATGTACTGGCACAAAATAGGCCATATCAGTGGAAATCATATTTTTTGTTAGGTTTTTGTGGCGTTGGCAACTGGCATGGATTTCATATCGCTTATAATATGTTTTGCCAAAATCGCATTCGATGCGCCAGAAATATAATACATCCTGAGAGCGAAGCAGAGAAAAAAAAACTGGAACACCACTCAAACAAATGCCGCTAGAAAAAAAAAACAAAGAACTTAACCGCATGCTACGTTTGCCACTAAATAGTGTACAGCTCTGTGACATAAATTATTGTTAATAAACAAATTCGTTCAGATTAATTTATGATTGCCATGTACGTGGTGTTCGTGCAGTGTGAATTTCATTTCGAGTGCCACTGCCCCCGAAATCCCCATCGTCATTCTAATTGAATGTATTTGAATGCGATGTGCACCAAAAATAGAGAGAAAAACTAAACTCATTTAAATTGGTAATGCGCTTGATGTTTCTAGCTCTCCAACGATCCCAAATGTCCGTCCGGTGATCGTTGAATGGCTGTTGCTGCTATTGCTGCTGCTGCTGTTTGTCGCTATTCACAAATATTTCACTCATGCACAGACTTTTATGCAAACCTCACAATGTCTAATGAATATGCTGATGTGTGTGTGTGTGAATCTAAGCGAATGCACGTCATTCAAATCCACAAAACACTTCGCTGGAAACGCGTCCCAATGAAATTTTATTTTTGGACCGGTATTTTTCGAAAATAGCCAAAAACATTTACACGCTCTTCTGGAACATGACATTGTGTATGCGCGTATGGGAGCGCGCGATAGAGCCATTCACAGCCACAGAAATAAATATCTGTGTGAAAAATCCTAATAAATCTGTGGCTAGATAGGCGAAGTGGTGTGAATGAACAGCAGCTAATCATTGCCTGAATTGATACTATCCACATCCAAAAATGGCACTGACAACTATGAGCATCATTTCACACGGATGCGGATGTTCGAGTGGAGTGTGAATGAATGCAGTGTGTACGTGCGTGTTTGTGTTGGTGCCGATGCACGCGCAATTTTTGACAACCTTTTTTAGCGACAGACGTGCCAATAGCACACATGCATCTAATTATGTTTCGTGTGCATATAATTTTTCGGTTGGACATGTTACAAATATCCAAATAAATACATTCCGTTTATTTGATAATTATATTATGAGAGAGTGAGAGAGAGAGAGAGCGACAGGGGCGAGAGTGAGATAGAGAGAGAGGGAGTTTTAGCTGAAAACTGTCAAATGCACAACACTTTATTTACACGTTGGGAAAATTCGTTTTGGGCCGCTGCATGTTTATCACTCGACAACAGCGAAATGGCAAATGGGGCAATTTACAACTAAAACGACTGACAATCTACGACATAAAGCGCAAAAAATACCAGCGGTTTAATAAATTTGAAAATAGTTTAATCTCTCTCTAACACAACAGCCGAATTCGGCTGCTTTTGACAAACAACAACAACAGCTAAAGAGACTGAACAGGAACAGAAACGGGCTGGGCAGAACGAACGGAAAAAAAATCAGTTTTGAAATAATTTCCAACCATAATTTAGCATCGCGCACTTGACACGATTAATCAGCGCAAAATAAATGGGATTCGATTGTATTTTACGTTTTATTTAAACGTCATTTCCAATAGTCCCCACATAAATAGCAATTGGAAAATGCGGGAATTTTCGTCATACTTATTTTCGAGTGTGTGAGTTGTGTGTGTGTGCATGCGATTTAGAATTATGTGAAATTTATTAATGCTTTTTCCGTTGCCATTCGTTGTTCATTTACGGAAAAAATATGATCACTTCGAACGTGGCCCAGCCAATTTTTCCAACCAATTTATTATCGAAATTTATTTACATCATTTAATTGAATGATTTGCTCTGACTAATTTAATTACTGAAATTGATAGAAAAGCAAAACACACTCACATTCCAAAATCGGCGTTTTTAAAATCAAATCTCGCATCCGCTTTTTTGCGGCACAGTGAGCACGCGCGCGCGTCCGCAACATTCACATGAAATGGCCATTCTAATTTTAAAAATGCATGCAATTTCTGCAGTAATTTATGCATGATCTATTCCATAATCCATTTACATAAATGCGATTTTTTGTTTTCATCTTCTCATTCGGTTAATTGATGGCAAAAAATTATTCAATTTCGCTGCTGCATCGAATTGTGTTTGGTTGTTTGTTTATTGTTTTTTTTCCCTCGTCTCTTTGATGGTTTCATTCCAAATGAATTGTTGCAGCCGAACTAATTTGCAGTATAAATGAATTGACGTTACATTTATTGCAAGCGATATTTTAAATAAATTTCCGAACTAAATATTTTAATTTGAGCTTACAACACACCAAAATTTCTGCATTGTTACTGCTGCAACGATTAGATTTTTCAATTGATTAAATTTTACACAATATTTAGATGAACTCAATTATATTATAATAATTTTTTTCGGTATGTGCATAAAAATGAACATAACAATGAAATTTATTCATTTCCATTTGTGTATATACATTATGGGCAGAGCTTTGAAAATGCCTGGTCGCTCTGATAATTCCATGTTAAGAGACTCAATTCGCGATTAATCGCCGTTTTTCATCGTATTTTCATCTTATTTGTTGCACCTTGAAACTTGCGATTGAAACATTTTTATTCTTGTATTTTTCTGTGTAGATTTGTATCAGGTTTGTGTGCCAATGCATTTGCGTACCATTCCATGTGTCGAATTCATGTAATCGCCACATATTTCATTCGGCAAAAGTCTTTCAACATTTTATTTATGTACTTCGGTTTGTAATACGGAACCGTCAATGGCATACAATGTAGTGTGCAATCTTCAAATTTTTGTTCATTGCACCTGCTTATTATTTGAACGCAATAAAATCACATCAAGAACAGCGATGTACAAACCTCGTACACACATATCATTCGTTCCCAATAGCCTGAAATTTCAACTCCAGTTTTGCACTTGGTTTCGAAAAACTCAACGAGATGCATAACGGGTAATCCGTATGGCAAGTGACGAGCACAAAACCGAGACCAGACATGAACAAATGTTTATGTTTCAATTAACTGTTAATTTATCTTACATAAATGTGACGATTACGAGAGTGCTTAAAAAATGATACAACTGTTGCCTCCTTACTATGTGAATCGGATATTTAAATATCACGCTGTTTGTTTTTCCACTGATATGTTTTTTTCCGCTCTCTCTGTTTGACAATTTAGTAATACGCCTGTTGATCGCTCGATTTAATGTAAAAGCCTTCAAACGCCATATAAACTGATAAAAAGCGGGCGCGAACCGCGATCCGCACAGACAACTTGCTTCAAAGAATCTAATAAATCAAATTTTGTGTAGCAAGATCGTGACAGCAGCAGCAGCAACAGCAAGACTAAAAGCGCATGTAACAAATGGGAAACAGGTTAGAATAATGATGAAGCCTCCGATTTTGCCATGCACACACATTTCTGACGACTACGATTCTGAATCGAACGTTTTTCTCGTTGGCTGTTAGAATATATTCTAATTTTGTTCACCACACAGATTTTGTGCATTCATTTATATGACTGCGATTCGATAACTATCAAATGTATCTACGATTTCTCCACAATGCGTACAAAAAGGGCTGAGATTGAGGACAAAAACCATACAATTCTTTGTTCGACAGTTTTTTTTTCTGTCGCCATTCGCATTCGACTTGTTATTGCACATTCTTCGTACAATATTGTAAATACATGAAAAGTTTTAGGCGCACACACGGTAACGGCAATGGAATCGGAAGACAAAAGGCACCATAAGCCTCACATGCTCGGGCATAATAATGAAACGAATGAAGAAAATAAAAAAATCGAACTATACAAAAGAAAGAAAGAAGGCTGAAAAAAAGCGCTATGTGTATATAAAGAGCGGCAGCAACTAAATCGTGACCTTATGCACTGGTAATTGATTAATTCTGCTGAATTGCTGCGCGTTGCTGTAGCCGGTGCTTTGTTTAAAATATTTGACCAGGTTTTTATGTGTATGTGTGGATTTCTTTTCCGTTTGCATTCGATATGTATGTGCTATTTATGTCGTCGATTTCGTGCTACAGATGCAATTTTATAGCTCGAGATCTTTTCGTTGTCCGTGCGCTCAACGTTGAGTTTTTGCAGCAGTTTCTTCACGTTGTTATGTAGATGCCATTTTCTTTCCGCTATTTATGTTGCAGATCGATTGTTTTATGCCTGGTTGCTGATGACGATTTGGATTTCGTTTTTTTTTTGTATTTCGATGTGTTTGTTTTTTTCGTCTCTTCAAAAACAATATCGGACAGTCAACATGGAATGTAACGTGCATCAACTACCTTATGTGTTTCAAGTGCGATAAAAATGCACTTACCATTTTATGCCCCATTCGTTCCAATACAAACACACACACAGTGAATGCGCGCGACCAAAATTCTGTAATCATGTGCTTGGCCACGGCTAGTCCAAGTCATGATATATAGCTATATTCACTTTGGAATTGTTATGATTAGTATGAAACGCCGCTGCATTTTCGCTCAATCGACAAGTAATAGAATTGTGTAGTGATTCGCGTAGTTCAGGTACCATTTAAGTGGTATCACATTGAATGGTACTAATGATTAGGGTGCGTGCTTTAAGTTTGCAAAGTGTGCGAGGTGGCACCAATTTCACTAATAGCATCGGCTCATACTCAACACAAACCATTCTTTTTACCATGAGCACCGGCGATGGAAGGAAGAAAAAAACACGCCAGCAACAACAAAATTCCCAAAGATCTTTTAGCATAGAAATATGCACTGGTTTGTTTACGGTGTGGCATGTAATTTCAATATCACACAAACACATTAGGGTCCCGGAACGGAAGAAGGTGCAAGAAAGAAGAAACATCGAAACGTGCGATGTGTTTTTATAACATAAAACGTAAGACGATGAAGAGGAAAAAAAACGCGACCGAAAAAAAATATATAGGTATTTAATGATGCAGAAGCCGTAAATTTATTGATTCGAACATTATAGTGACAAGTCAAGCTAAAGGAGATCTTTTGGGAGTCAATGTGTTGCTACACAGATATATTCAGCGAGAGATGTATGTTCACACAAACGATATGGCATTTTGGTGTGCGGTGTGCCTGTATGTGCTTGTGATGAAGTACGTTCGATATAATTTATATAATTATGTATGTTTTTGTTGCCATTTTCATGTAGCTCTTTGTTACTCTGTCGCCAGTCTATCATCATATTCTACTGTTGATGCTTCTACTGGAAACGCCAAACACATTGTTCACTTGGATCATCGAGTCCATTTTGTAAACGTACGTCTTTTCTTTTACGCAATTCTTAAAACGCGATGACTATGGTTTCTTGAGCATTTCTTTTGTTTTAACCTTTCTGTCAATAATGTCGTCGTCGTCGTCGTCGTCGCCGCCGTTGTCGTTGTTCGCCGGTTTTTTTTCTGCTTCGCTTTTCTTTTCTTGAGCGAACGCACAAATCGTAGCAACAGAATTTACTCACGTGAACCAGAAACAATCGATGAATCCAAAAACACCGAAGTGAAGGCGAAGGTGCTCTCTCGGTGCATCGTGAGTGGATGAAAAGAGGTAGCGCTGTAGAAAGAGAACTCATTGAAAGAATTTCAGATATTTTGTCCTGTTTTTGTCAATACGTTAAAAATGTTCAGCGACGTTATCGCGTCTGCTTCACTTGAATTCACTGGCAACCAAAGAGATGATCATGAATTTATAGGAGAGGAGACCTAGCGAGTGAGAGCGAGATAGAGGGAGAGAGCGGAAAAAAAGCGAGCATGATGTGTACTTTGTGTATGCTTTATCTCTGCACTTTTTTCTGTGATATTTTATGTATAGAATGCAGCAAAAATCTATGCTTACTAGTGGAAACGAACCGAAGAAAAAAAAAACAACAGAAGAATAAACATCGAAGAAAATGTGCTACAGAATGAACGCACGTTCAGTTCATCTACTACATTTGGCATTTGCATCTTTTTTGCAAATCGCAAAGCAATCTTTCTCGCATATTCACAAGCACCAGCCGAGAGGAGAACTGACGAAATGAACCCAACAGAAATATTCAAAACAACAACAACAAAGAAGCAACAGCAACAATACATGCAGAGAAAATGCAGGAAAACAAGTTGAAAGATGCTGCACGATGCCATTTTGGTGCGATGCGGTTTATCGATTGCAGGCAGTAAATTTTCAAATCGATGTTTGCCGAACTCCAAATTGCTGTTTGGTTTTTTTTTGCTCTCTGTATATTTTTTCTACAGTCGAAAAGATGCAAATAAAAACGAAAAATAAATGTCGAAGACGACGTGAGAGATACTGTCGCTTTTTTGTTGCCATACCTCTTGAATTTTTCTTGATTTTATTTCGTTTTTTTTTTGCTTTGTTCAGCTCAGCGATCCGCTGTCGATTTTCATAAGAAAATTTCTACTTTTTTCATTGCCCATTTTCGTATTGTTTGTTGTGATTCGATTCGATTTGGCCATTTGGTTTTGTCTTTATATTTTTTTACACAAAATCAAAGTGAAATAAGCCCGTGACGAGGCAAAACAATAATTAGACATTTTGTTCACAAGTTGCGTTGTCTTGATTTAAATAAATTTCCTGCACATCGAATGTGTATGGCCGCGCGCTCTCGCACCCATTTGTTGTTACTGCTGCGTTGCTGCTTGCCTTTTTTTTCATTTCATTTTGCGCAATAAATTAAAAAATATCGCTTCATCGCTGATTCGTTATACCTTCGGCGGCAAAGGGACATGGCTTCAATACACACATTGCACAGCAGCAACAGCAGCAGCAAAATGAACGAATGAAAAACAGCAATTCGAGCATACACCGAGAGAAGAAGAAAAAAAAAATCGATTCCAATTATTAGAAATTAACAACAAAGTTCCAATGATACACCATAAAACATCTGCTTCGACACATTTTCCTCTTGGAAATTTATTCAGTCCAACGCATCATCAGGGGCAGCGCATGAACGTGAAGTACGATTGGGATCGCATAACTGAGAATAAAACAACAACGGCGACGACGACGACGATAACGAAGACGGCAACGGCGATGAAGAGCAGATCGACGTTTCACAATCGAACGAAATCCCAATCACACGCATACACATTACACAATTAACATTTACGTATTCCTTTTCTCTGCTGTTTTTTTTTCTTTCTTTATTTCGCTTATCTCGTTGCTCTTTTTATCGTTCGAACTTTCTTAAACATTGACACATTGACGTATGCGCACACTCATTGGCCAACATGGTGTAACAACATCGGCAACTGGATTCGGAGTCCATAAATTTTCGTCGGGCTAGGATAAATTGAAATATTAATAAATTAAATGTTCAAAAACGCTTTCGAAAATTATTCAGTCGAAATGTGAGCGCGTCTATCTTCTTTTCCGAAAAGTTGGAATTTGTACATTTAGATGAATGTGGCAGCGTGGTGGTTGGTTCAAAATGAAGACGCAAACGCTACGATTTGATCGGGTTATATATCATTTATTCGAAAGTTTTCACCTCAGATTTTTGATGGGATCCGCTGCTGTTGTTGTCGTTTCCCAAAAATAAAATATTATTTACGACTTATCTTCGAATGTAATCTAATTTATTCCCGAATCAAGTGTATGCATGTGTTTGTGTATGTGTGTGTGCGCTAGCCTTTTTCAGATATGGTTGTGTGTTTGCTTCACACTTACCTAGTTGTGTATTAAAATGGAACATTTGAATCGAATCCAACCCTTATCATTATTCTCATTTCGAAAAACTCATTCGTTCGTGCGTTCGTTATGTTATATAAACTGTATGTATCTGCACACAAGAGAGCACAGAACGGCACCAGCGTCACACTACACCAGCCCAAAAGAAAAATTTATAATAATGGCATTTCATTTGGTCTTTGTGTGTCTCTCGTTTGCTATTGCTTGCCTGCTTGCTTGCTCTCCTCCACCTCTGGAGACATCCGACAAAAAAGTTTTAATGTCAATATCGAAGCGTACAAACTGGAGTTTGCCAGCGAGAAGGGAAATGAACGAACAACTGATGGAAAAAATAGACAACCGGGAGCAAAAGAAAAACTGAAATAAATATTTATGATTAATGGGTGTCATTTTGACACAACGAGCATTTGAGCCGACCGAGTACGGATGGGTGAGAGAGAGCGAGAAAAGGAGCGCGCGCACATGGCAAGAACGGTCGTCATTATCACAATCACCACCATACCACACCACTACCAATACCATTTCAGCCACTACCCCGTCATCTTTTCTAGCATAAAAAAGGATTAATTTCAGGCATTTCTTCAGAGATATTTTGTATTATTTCACGAATGACAGCAAAAAATGAGCATTTGGCATTAAACATACACTGGGTGGAAGGAAATACCAAATGCTTTTAATTCGATTTGTGTGTGTATGAGTGAATGAGAAGCGAAAGCGAGCGAGCGAGTGTATGACATACCCAAATCGTATCCACGTCTTGTGGAAAATGAGCGAATGGGTGCTCTGACATCAAAAGTTGAAATTTATTTGCCGCATAAATACATTCAAAGATATTCGGATCTCGATTCATTTGCCGCTCTGTATTCACGTTCAGTGCTCAGAGTAGCAGCAGCAGCAGCAGAAGTTCTACTTGGATATGACTGCACGTCACTTCCACATAAAATAGCATTTATCTAACAATCTGTCTAATTTTTAAGCTCTGTTCGGTGTGCGAGAAATGGAAGCCGAGCAAGCAAATGAAAAACGACAAATGAAACTAGCCAAAAGAAGAAATGGAAAGCAATTTATGCTTTTGCTACAATCAAATAAAACGGAAAAACGACGGCGTATCACCGAGAAACAAGGAACAGTCAAAAGATGGAAATGAAATTGAATTTGTATCATTTCAGAGAGCAGCACACAACCAGGCAACAACAAAATCGTATGCATGCTATGTAGTAGATCTATGTACGTCTTATATATGTGTGTGTGTATGATGCGATACTGCGAGAGAAAGAGAGCGTAACGATGATTAAATTCGTAAATCATTTGCTTAACATTTGGCTTTATGAATAAAATATATGCACATTTACAACAAAGTTGAAACATTCACCAAATTTCTATTGTGCAAACCGTGTGTATTCAGCGATCGTCGTCGTCGCCGTCGTCGTCATCGTCATCGTATTGTGTACAAGGACTACTGATTTTGAATGGGATAGGAGGGGCCTTTTTCTTTCCTCTATCATATATCCGATTTCTTCATCGGCGTGTACTGTACATCGCATGTCGTACGAATGTGTTTGTATTTCGTCAAAAGAGTGGCAAAACACATTTCACACACCGAGAGAACCAGAGAATCATCAACGCCATTTCTTTGCCTCGTCAAAAACCAACAAGCGGCAACAACTGAACGACATTGAGAGAGAGAGAAAGAGAGAGCAAGCCGTACCGTAAGCATATACAAATAAATGGAATTAAAGAACAAAACTCCGTGTAGCATGGTGTAATGCAACAACAGCCTCATAAATGTTAAAATACAACGGCGAACAAGCAACTGACGTGCTATTGTGTGTATAAGGTATACACATCACGAAAAAGAGAGAGAGAAAATCCTATTACGAATCCATTCTTCTTCTTCTTCTTCTTTGCGTTTAGTATCGCTTTGTTTTTGTCTTTGTCAAAATGATCCCTTTGCAGTTGACAGTTCCGATGGCATTTTCTGTAGTCGCCTACACACAGCCATACCGGTTCTCGTACCATTTTCATTCCATCCTAGCAATCACAATATTGTTATGATAAAACATTTGCTTTGCGCACATAGGACCGTGTGCTTGCTTGTGCTATGTGAAACCCATCTAAATATATATAAGATTGGGAAATGCGCGCACACATAAGGAATGCACATATAATCGAAACGGGACACAACGAATAGTGTAGAGAACCTGAACAAACCGAATGGAAATGGGCAAAAAGAAGAACTAAACAAATAAATCTGAAAAACGAAAGTAACAAAAACACATCATATATACGCTTGTGCACGATTTGTGTGTGCCCAAATCATGGAGATGGCTATGGGTTGCTATGATGACGACGACGACGATGATGATACGTATGCGCTCTTGCCATCACTAGCACTGACGAATACACCGAGAGAGAGAGGGAGCTGCCTGCTGCCGAAGAAGAGGGATGAATGATTGATTACTCATCATTTTTCATTCTTAATGAAAATGCACCCCGCTGTTTTTCGTACCGTATAACACAGTACACACACACACAATCCATTCTAGTTTTCAGCATTGCTCATTCGAGCTCACCATAGCTCCGCTTTTGTACATAGCATAAGGACCATCACACCAATCGCAAGCAATGTAGTAAATGCGAATGCGTGATACAAACCTTTTACGTCAACATTGTGACGAGGAGCAAAAAAAGCAATCGCTTTTGAGCTAAATGTGAAAGATAAACTCGAGGATATGAATTAGCACACATTGCATTAACGATATTTGCAAACACACACACACACACACAAAATGGTGGCATTCTGCAAACTGTCCCACACTGCCAGTTCAGTACGAAATAATGAAACAAAACCTCACGAAATGGATCAAGGCTTTTTAGTTAAATTGCTTTTTAACGGCCATTTTTTTGGTTCATCACTTTTGTTATGTTTTTTTTTCGAACCAGCCTCAAACCAAACGCACACCGACCACTTCCCGTACGAACACAGTACACAAAGCGGAATCGAAACCAATGAACGAAATGAAGATTAATAATTTTTTTTTCTGACTTTTGTGAAGAAAAATGAAAAAAACATACACCTTTTTTTAAGTCTGCTTTGTTATGTGCCGCTCGCTCAAATCTTCAATGATCATCAATGGTAATTTGTAAATGTTCCCGAACCGCCATGATTGAAATGAGTCGAATTGGAAGAAGAAACACCCAAACAATCAGAGAGTCCGCGCGCGGGAGAGAGAGAGAATTGTAAGTAAAACGGATCACTCTGTCATTTCCAAATGAAATCATAATTAAGAGCACATTCTATGAGTGTACGTGAACGCTATGGAAGTGCGCCACGATGCCCATTTGTTACACGAATCGAAAAATATTGAAGAATAAGGCAAGAACAAAAGGATTATCGAAACAGAAACAAAAAAAAATGCCGCTAATGACCATAATTTGTGTTGTATTTCTATTAGTGTGTGGAATCGTGT
This sequence comes from Sitodiplosis mosellana, assembly GCF_009176505.1. Classification (NCBI taxonomy): domain Eukaryota; kingdom Metazoa; phylum Arthropoda; class Insecta; order Diptera; family Cecidomyiidae; genus Sitodiplosis; species Sitodiplosis mosellana. The sequence continues at coordinate 569,461 of NW_022595256.1, forward strand.
TGATGTGGCTGTGTATTGTTGTTTTTTTTTCTATACAGAGAGTACATGGGATTCATCGTATTTCCCTTGGAATTAACTTTGTGTGTGCGCGCGCTCACGCTCCAAAATGATCAAACTCTGTTTATGGGCTTGACTTCAAATAGAGATTAGTTTTGTTCATAGCAGCAATAAAGCAAGCAGCCAGTAATCGACATCATTTATAACTGACGAAACGGTGGTTCACACAGGCCCAACAACCATTGGCTCACACAGTATTTGAAAAATTAAGACATAAAAATCCGTCGACGAACAAATGAGGAAAAAAGGCAATCATATTATAAGCGATCACAAGATACGTAAACGCTTTTCTCCTCTCTTTTTTTTCGCCATCGCCTATATGTGTATGTTCTGGTTTGTTTGTTGGCTATTTGGAGTTCGTAGCAACTCAATTAGATTTACCATTTCTTTTGTAAACGGCATAGTTTTTCTCTTCATTTGTTCCTGTCTCTCACTCTTTCTGTGTTGTTGTGTCATTTTTTTGAATGCTCGCGCCTTCATATTTATCTCTGTAAACGAAATTTGTGTGTATGTGTGTTGTACCTGGCGAGCTGAGAAAAAAAACAACAGATTGTTACTTTTCTTTCGACTCAGTCAGTTCATGGCATCGGCTCGTGCACTCGTTCGGTAATTGTGCACGAATTTGGTATATTTCAAAATGTCATGCACTGAAATATTTCATTCTCCGCTGGCTGATGCATACCACAATTGCACAATTACAACAAGCAAAATAACACTATCACGAGATCACATTCGCAGAATTTGCAGCTTTGCCAAGCACCACAAGAATATCGATCGTATTGTAAATGGCGGGGAACCGAAAGAAAAGCCATTTTTATTGAAGCGAAATTATTTGCAATCGCCAAATCAGATAGAGTACAGTTCCACCAGCTGGAAAGCAATTAGACAAGCAGCCGGCCACATTCACGATCCCAGCACATTTTGACATTTTCAACGGCATCGCCGTATATCCGCATGTATATCATTGACTTTTTATTTGCTCATTTCAATCTATTTATGTGAATTTGGTTATTTTCCTGAGTGAAACGGGCGCTTGATTCAATTCAATGACTACGCGATTGGCTTCGAGATGAGAAATTTTTAAAGGTAAACAAATGGACACGGAAGCCTTTAAATAAACCTTTAAATCATCGAGTAGTTTATAAACTACCATTGCTACCAATTCCCTCGACAAAAAATCCGTTTTTCGAATTATTTTTCCAATTTAATTGAAAAAAAAAAACGAATTATTCTATAATTAAATTTAAACCTTTCGCCCGATGTTGGATTGATTTTGATGTGAGTTCATTGGGAATGGTCGACCAAAAAAATGGCAAATGAAAAATCGCTTCAGAACTCATTCGCACAAATCTAAAACCAATATGCACTACGAACAACGAGCTACTTTTTCATTCGAATTTAATTTACATTTGGCAATTTTTTTGTTGTTTTGACTATGGCGAGTATATCGAGTAACGCTCGGCATCGACGGGTGTCGATGTTAATGTTGCTGCATATTTATCTATATTCTCTTTGGCATAAATTTTAATTCAATAGTTGTATTTTTATGGCTTTCACAGTTTTGTGTGTGTGTGTGTGTGTGTGTGTGTGTCCAATTCTCAATTGGTTGGACAACTTTTGCTTTTGTTTGCCATCTCTCGTTTCATATACTGGATATTTAAAAGCCAGTTGCATTACTGATATGGTACATGGCATATACAGAAATGGCGCACGAAAGAGAAAAAAGTCCCTGACAAAGAAGCGCACCAGGAGTACAATAGCTGTGTAGCAATTGCAATGGCAAAAAAATGGACAATAAATTTAATTTGTAACAATTTACCTGTGGAACGATCAATTCGAGCGAGAGTGTATGTGACGCACCAGCATCAAATCGATTGAACGGTCGAAAACAACTACAAAAATTGCCCAATTTAAGTGGAGTTTTCTTTTTCCCCGTGATTTTCATGTGCAAACTGGACAATGGAAACTAGCATAGCCGAAGGTAGAATGTGTTCACTGGCCAACAACTGTTCGCTTAAACTATTCAATACATCAGTTGTCTGATATGTTGTAACAGGCTAAAATCACGAGGGAAAAAAACCAATGCATATTTTGGATCGCATGACTGGAAATTTTTCGTGGAACAGCGTTTTTGTATATGCAGAACGCGCGGGAAAAAAACCAACGGCGTCAACCTCAACAATGACATCGATTGTATTTTTCATTCATTGTGTAGTTGAGATGAAAACAAACAGAAAAAAACAGCTATGTAAATGTTTGAAACTATAAAATTTCAGTTTTTCAACGCATAATAAAAATATCAACGTCAAATATTCTATTAGCCCGAAATCTGTGCGATGCGCGACACTTGTACGTGTACATACATGTATACCATTTTGGAAGCCTCCCTTCTGTGCCATCTGATGTGTGTGTGAGCCACACACAATAATGTCGTGTATTTTGTGTGCAATAAAAATGCATCATCGCATAAACGGTGCACTATCAAGGCTACAAACCGAACTTACTGCATCACACTCGACATGAACCGACCAGTGGCAAAAAAAAAAACAACAACAACAAGAGAATCACATCGAACAACTATGACGACACAAATAACACGGCGAACAAAATACACAACAAAAAAATCCGTCGCTGGACAAGTGAACAAGCGCAGGAAAAAAAAGTGCACGAAAGCGCGCGGTGGTACGCGAAAATGCCGAGTGACGTGTAACCATGATGCAGAAGTGCATATTAAATGGTTCGAAGGAGTGTGCTGTTTGCAGTAAAATATCACATGCATTTTTAAATTTAAGCGGTAAGAGCAAACGAGAGTTGTTATTACACACCGCCACATTGATTGTTGCGGCACCACCACTAACCGAAAAATAAAAACAATCAAAGAACTGAATGCAGTAGCAGCAGTAGCAAGAGAGAGAGAGAGAGAGAGAGAGAGAGAGAGACGGGTGGTGGAGGGAGTGCAGAAAAAAAACCGACGCACCGAAAAATTCGCCAAAAATCTATAAAACAATGAGTAAATTGTTTTTAACGGCCGCTTTATGCACACGTTAGCTACAGTAACACATTAATCTATTGAATGCACGAGCGCACGACGTCAGACACGCAAGCCACCCGAAATTTATGTTTCGGCTAATAGTCGAACGCTTGTTTTCTAGATATTCGGGCAGTGATAGGTCAAACACATCACTTCAACCGATCCGTGCTAATGAAAATAAATTTTATGTAATAGGAAATTGGCTCGAAGTAAAATCGGGCGTAGCAGAGGATATGATTGTAGGTTTTTCCTCATTCCCAATGTGTTTTTTTCTCGTCAAGGGAAGCAAGTCTATAAGATTAATTGAATAATTTTGGTGCATCAATATTCACTGAAAATTGAAAAAAAACGCGAAATAATTATATCGTCCATAATGAAGATTGGCAACCGGTTCATCGAGCCTAATCGCTCTTGCAGCATATGCTTGTATGCCGTATTCTATTCAACTAAATTGTCCGAATGCTAAACGGTTAGTCCGTTTTGTGTAGTATCTTCTTTTCATGTCCATTGACATTTTCAGTGTCAGTCAGAGTGAGAGGAAGAGAGAGAGAGAGAGAGAGAGAGAGAGAGAGAGAAGCAAATCGTGAAGTGGATCGCGATTTGGAGCCGGATGCAAAAATGTGCAATACTCGAATACACCTTGTGTTCAGCATTAGTTTTATGGCGAATAATTAGAATGCATAAATTTTGTGGAATCGTTTTCGGCTATGTACGAAATATCAGCAGAAGGCACCGCCTGTGCACGATGTCCTTGCTCATCCTTCGCCGCCACCACCACCGCCAGCAGTTGTCTAACGACCAGGGAATTTGCATTGGCATTGCTTAAATCGTATTTGCCAGGCACGCAACCAAACGCGAACGATAATTAGCACATGGAGGAGATAGTCAAACAGTTCATTGTTACAAATGTACAATTTGCTTTCCTTTCGCTGAATTTGTCGTGTATGTGTTTGTGCTTTTTTCTACATTCTTTCGCCAATTTTGGACATTTTCTTGCATTTCAACTTCGTAATATCGATCTATTACGATCTCATTCCACAGTGTGGAATCCACACGCCAGGAATGAAAACGACCAACAAATATTTTCGGTTCAGACAAATAATTGCTGTAACGCGTTTTCATTCCGAATATTCGACACTCCTAAATTATTCCATTTTAAAGTGTCGTGCATGATTTGGAAGAAAGAACTTTTTGTTTCTGTTTGCCACGGACATTTCAAGACATTTTATTAGCATCGTGCAACTAATGAAGGAAAAAAAAAACACATTTATTTTGAATGGTTCGACGTATTTTCGGCAATAAAAACGACGTGCGAGCAGAGTCAAGAGTAAACGTTCGATTCTTGTCCGTTTGATGGGTCACATTTTTAGCAACATTTTAAATGCAATTCTCGCTATATATCCTCCGTCCACTCATTCTGTTTCGTTTGATGTTTCTGTTCAGTTTGCAATCATTGACTTTGTATTTCATTGCGAGTTTTATTTTTGGCAAACACAAATTTTGCTAACGATCGCATGTGTCACTCATACTCGTTTCCGATGACGATAACTGCGGTCAATTTGTGTACAGTTTCATGTAAGTAAGAGACCAGTTTTACGAACACCATCCATCAAATCAGTCACTAAGATTGTAGAAGACACTAGAAATAATATTCCGGTTAGAGATCAAAGGAACAATTTAATCCAATAGACTCACGTAATTCATTTTCAAGAGAAAGAGAAAGAAAAAAATTTTAATCGATTCCATATCTCAGTCGTCTTTAATCAAAGGAAATTCCCAGATGAAGTCAATTTGAACACACACACATACCCACAAAAGATGAGCAACGATATCAAACAGATTACAAAATTACAATCCGAAGTAAATAAAATTCGTCCGCGGGCATTTTATAATTCGTTTTATAAAACGTGGCTCTGCGATGTAACGAATCCTAAATAAAATTATTTTGCCAAAACCACAAAGATTGTTGCGGGAAGTGCAGGCGGATGAGGAGAGAGAGGGAGGTGGATTGCGCGCAACCAGGCTAACAATCAGCATATTTTTTTCCACCGCTTTCGCCAGTCAGTTGTAATTGAGAAGAACGGGAATGTTCTTCTAACTTAAAAGTAATTCGCTTAAAATGTAAACCGCTTACAAAGGACGAATGATGTTTTCTGTGCATGGTGAAGAGAGCTTGGGTTAAATGGGTCGTTGCTGTTGGTTTCGAGCTTCCGTACGCTTTAACAAATCACGTTGTATCGTAGATATTGAACATTATCATCTAATTATGTATATACCCGAGAGCTCCTGTGATTTTTGTGCTTATTTGTCTGCGCTAGTGGAGGTGCTAGTGGTGGCGATGGCGGAAGGTGACGGGAGAAAGATTCCAATTTATTAAAAATAATATTTTCACAAATGAAAACCAACAGACATGCACGCACGTACACACAGATACAGAACGGGCAGCGGAAAAGAAATTAGAAAAAAAAGACGCGAATTGTAAGTTTCTAGCAAATGTTCCAACCAAGAAGGAAAATAAATACAAATGAATACTCCGAAAGCACAAGTCGAAATTTATTTATCAACTATGCATGTGTAACGGAAGCAGCAATTGTAAAATCGCTGTAAGCGGCTCCGCTCAGCGCAGAGCATCACTCTCTCCTTCGAGATGCTTAAAGCCACCCGCTGAAAGAATGGAGAATAATATTCTTAAATAATTGTTGAATTGTTCTCTCTCGTTGGTCTGGCCTGGAAAATTCATTTCACAATTCGCCTTTGTGAAATCGTACGCCAATTTCCAGCGCGTTTGTTTTTTTATTCTGGAAATTTGTTGTGTTTTATTCGTGCTCTTTTCGCTCATTTTAATTTAACTGTCTAACAATTCGCTTCTTTATGTTTCCCATTTGTAATATAAAATAAGACTTTATGAGTGGCTGAACCGTCATATCTAATGAAAAAAAGCGCAACGCGAGAAGCTTCTTGCCGCTCTACACCGTCAACAGCTCGACCTGACAACCGAAAAGCCACCATCAACACTTCCAGAAGAACTGCATACGATGCCAATTACGAATTCTCTCTCTCTCACTCTCGGCCAAGAGAGTACAGTATACACAGTACACAGCAATATCGAAACGAAAAACATCAACGGCAAAGTCAAAACTTCCCCTTAGCACTTTATAATAATAGCTAATACTAAATTACTGCAGATTGAAATAAAACCAGATATAATATTTTCTCGTCTCGGCACAGCTCTCGCTGCCGAGAACGCCGAGACTTTTGCATGGTACGATCCTGAATATTTAGGAGAGATATTTGCCGCATTATAATTTCTTGGACATTAAAATGCTATGAACTTCATGCATTCGTTACAATTCAATTCGTTAAATTTTTAATTGAACGCATTAAAAGTTTATCCAACGAACGAAATTTACGAAGAAGAAAAGAAAAACCGGAAAAATTCTTCTACTTTTGGTTTCTAATTAAAACCGATGGAAGTACCGACGTTTTATGACTATTGACGATTTCGCACGAGATAAAAATGGCTGGAACATTGAAAGTGATTTGCTAAATCTTATGACTCATTTGTTGAGACATTGTCATTTTCATTTTCGTTTCTATTCCTCGGTGTGCCTGTTTTACGTTGCCGCGGACAGCTTAAATGCAAATAGCAGTGATTTTTCTAATAAATTCGAAAATAAAAACTGGTTTTTTTTTCTCGATGCATTCATTCTGTAATCACTGTCATTGCACTTCAACATTTTAACGCTCACACACTTGTTTCAGTTGTCGCTTGCGCTCGTTGGTCTCGCAATTAGGAGACAGAAATGTGATTGCACAATTGGCAAATGCTGCCATTTTTGCATCAGTTCACTGGGTAATTATGTTTGAAGAGACGTATGGCGCGTTGACCAAACCGATTTCTTCACATATAATAAGTGGGTTTATGATCAATTTGTCAGTCAGATTAACTGAACCAACTGGGAATCTATATTGAAAATGGATCAGCACAACCCGATTTCCTCGCACGAAGTGTGTAAGAAAACCGACCGTAAAACCGAAACAAATAAAATCAACAACGCTTTCGGATCATCAATTTCGAATGACAACGCGCGCAATTTATTCACTCGTAATAGCCATAATATTTTTTGGAATGAATAATATGCGCGCCGCAATTGCAAAGAGCCGAAACATTATTTATAAATCGAAACGGTACTTGTTTGTGCTACAAACATGCACATCAAGTATCGTTGAATAGTGAGCAGAGAATACACTTGAGCAACGAGCGCCTTGTAAATACATCGCAGCACAATCCCTACTATTCACTCTCCCGAGCCAAGTCAGGTTGGAGACGAACCATTTCAGCATTTTATGAGGCTTTTTTTTCCTCTGAAAAGGAACACGAAATATTTGGTCAATCATACAATCAATTTGCTCGCATGTCGTTTTTGTTGAAAATACAAGGAACGGTTGACAGAAGTCATAAAATTGGATATAAAACATGTCATTTGGTAGAATTTTATGAATTATTTAGCGATGTGTAGTGAATGGTGGTGCTGTTGTTTGTTGTTCCGTTTTGCTTGTTGACGATTACGCAATTTCCAGCTTCAAACATTTTTCTACACATCAAAATGTGTACGTTTTATTTCAATCACATATGCATTTTTTATTTCACCAGATCCGATTTCCGGTTCAAAACTAATTCAATCTATATTTCCATTCAAATCATACCAAAATAGACTGAAATTAGCTTGTTTTGGTTTTGAGAGACGAAAGAAATGTAAACGGAAAATGGAATTGGGAAGGAAAGAAAGGAAAGGAATTGACAAATCAAATAATTTATACAAATCAAACATGAACTGTCACGCAAATTTAAAATAATTACACGACACGATAGATATGTAGAATTGTCGGTATAAAACGAGTCATGCAATCTGCAACAATAAACCAAAGACCGTAAATTGTGGAAAATTCATATTGACGGTTATAATAAAAGGTAATTTCGATCAAAAGTTCAAACAAGGAACGTAAAAAATGGATTTTATTGAAAAAATTGAAAGATTCTCGATTTGTATTTCAAAAAGTCCACTCGTTTTCTTGTCATAATTTTATTCCATTTTGCAAGATTTTCATTTTGACACTAACTATCTGTTTGAGAGCTGCAACGAAACTGCTTGAGCATATGTTATAATCGTACAACATGCGGAGTGTTCGAAGTGTGCACGCACATTCAACAAATTGGAATCAGCCACTCTCCATGACATTCTCATGCTTTCTCTTACACTCACTCATTCTCTTCCTTACTCGCCTTACCTTCAACCATTCATTGTTGTATAAACACGTTAGCATATGCTCATGCAATATCTTGCAGAAAGAACAAATCTCAGCATCGGCAACTTAACAACGAAAATATGTTACTTTTCGACGTTTGGCACCATCATATTTACATTTTGTTTTGCCGATATACAATTTCATAACGACTTGTTCCATTTGAATTTGGCTTGTGACTCTGTCTTTTTTCTCTGGTGTTCGAATAGCATAGCATGTGAACTTTTCTGCCATATGAAACTCTCGCCGTTTACCGTCAATGGATGTGTGTGTGTGTGTGTTTGTGCGGAGATTTTCTTTTGAAATTCACCACTTGGTACAATGGGGGCATCGATGCCATTCCATGGCCTTGTTCATTTCTTCTATCTATGGCAAATGCTTGCTTATCTACTTTTACTCTTGCCGTTCTTTTTGGGAAATTCGTTTCGTGTGCCTTTTGTATGCGAACGTAAGATTCGGCAACTGTTGTTGCTGGTGAATTTTTTCGTTTCTTCTTCGTCTTCCCTTTCAATTCGCCTGTCTTTTTGAGTTTCGATTCTTTTTCACGCTAGGATTTTTGCTGTTTGCTACATTCCGGTCAGTTCATAAGAAAATAGTTGTTCGGGATTCAATTGTGTAACCAGCACGCCAAAGAACCATACGCAACAATTGATTGCTGTGTGAACGAACGAATATCGAATGCAAAGAGACTCGAACATCGACACGGCACGAACACTGTCTACAGCATACACACACACAGAGGCACTTCGAAAGAAAAAGAGAGAAAAATGTAGTGCCTTCTTCGTGTGTTACTGTTGCTGTTATTGTAGCTGTTATTATTATTATTATCGCCATTTAGTGACCAACCAAAGCAATGAAGAAGTTTCAACGTTTTGGCTTCGGAGTGCCTTTAAATATTGGTTCGGTTAAAATTTATGATTGTCTTTAGTGTAATCGATTGGGTATGAGGATGTGTGTGCGTCTCTCTCTCTCTGTCACCCTCTGTGTGCTCATTGCGTATATATGGCTTCATATGCAGATGTACACCATGAAATTTATTGGAAAATAATATGGCTACTACTGCCTTGACTTGTGAGTCCGACAACATTGGATGAAAACGTCTTACTGCTGTTGCTACTGAGCCACACCACACAGTTCCAAGCCATGAGTTTATTGATTTAAAATAAAAACGTATTTACTAATTATGCAATTGAATGATATTCGTTGAGACTGGCTTTCGAATATATGTGTTTTGCAAACACTCTCAGTCAGTCTCACACCGATTTTATTTTTATTGCTTTGAATAATGATCTGCTGCATAAAACATTCATTGAACGGTGAAGGCGAGATTGATTTCATCGCAAGATTTTTTTTTCGAGATGTAAAAACGGTACAATTAAATGGAAATTGTGTTTACTAAATGGTATATATGCATCGGCACTCAATACTCAATTCAACTTAACTCGATTCATTTTTCTCACCCATTCTACCGATATTAGCCACACTTCCAATTTTTTCAATGTAATATAAATTATGTTTGTATATTTTCTTGAAAAAAAAAAAACAATTTCTAATCGATCAGATTTCACTTAGCCACCAATGGAAAGTTGTATACCAATCGCCGAAACATTTCAAATGGATCAATTCATTCGGAGTTAGAAACCAAATAAATCACCAGTGTGATCGAAGCAAAAAAAAACACCACCAAAGTATTGCTCTCCGACTAAGTAGTTGTAAATGCAAAACAAGTGTTTGAGTGTGTCGTGTGTATCGTTTAAATCGATTTGCTTTGATGGCGCCAACCGTTTTACTTTTTCAAAGTGATATTCACTCTCGGTCTCTTTTCGCTTTGCGCTCGACATTCAAATTGCGTGGAACGTACGAGAGAAGCAGAGAAAAAAAACCAAAAACATTTCTCAGATAAAATGTTCAAAATGTGGTTCATGATAATAAATCAAATTCAAAATGTTTAAAAAAAAAATGTATATCTATTGAGTGAGAATGAAAATTTGGCTCGAAACATACACACACAACACTTCTATGCAATCGCTATTGGATTATATACCGAAATAGACATATGATATCAAAATCGAATTGATTATGTTATTTATTGGTTATTGCGCTTGATCTAAATATCATTGCGATTACTCAAGATTGAGGCGCGCGGATCAATTTCGACGAGTTCGTTTCGTCGGCCTCAAAATGTTTGCCGTTGAATTATTTCATCGCAACGATTGAGGTCATTCGCATGCACCAATCAAAGAAATTGAAACATACAAGTAATAATCAGATACACACAGCTCCATTGCAACCAAATGAATATATTGATTTGATTTTGGTGCCGCACATATTTCATGGAACTTCGTTACTTACCTTGGTGAATTTCAAGTCTTGAAACCGGATTCTTCACCCAAGCGGTGGCTTTCGTCAATGTAGACAAATTATTGCCAAATTTCTCGTTCATATACGTCAAAAATTGGTTTATTGTGTACCCAGTCGCGGGTTTATTTATTCACTTTGTCTTTTTATTTGTTTGATTGTTGCGAGTGAGTGAGAGAATAAACTTTTCGAGTCGCTTGAATCTGGCTTGGTGTGTTGAAATGCGCAAACAATGACGCTCTCGATTTTTGTGAATATTGAGTGACAAACGTAACAGGCAAAACGCAAACAACAGTCAAATTCGATTGAATTAGTGATTTATAATGTTTTTATTTTCATCGAACGCGCTCGCGCCGCATTTTTATTCTGCGAAATTTTAATTCGTTTAATGAATTTCACGTTTGTTGCTGCTGCTGCTGTTGTTGTTGCTGCAGCTTTGTTTGTTGTTTTGGAATTGTTAGCGGCGAATTTTTGCGAATCGTTGTGTGTTTATGAATTTGCTTGTTCTACAACACAATTTCTGTGGATTATTGCAAAACTGAATCGGGCAATGCAAAATAAATAGCTGTTCACCCTTCACTCAATCACTGAGTCTTTTCTTGGCTCTCTTATTTATCTATTAACATGTTAATAATTCATTTAAATTTATTGTTCATTCATTTATTTATAAAATTCTTTAGCTTTTTTCTGCATCACCAGTCGACGGATTGATGTGAGGCTTTTTGTGCGATTTCTCTTCGATCGAAACGTCAAAAAACACACAATTTGTAGATTTCATTGAATTCGTTGAGCCTTCTCCTCTCTTTCTTAGTCAATGAATTTCACTTCGCAGTGAATTACCAATATCAACGGGTCAATCGATGCATCGCACAGATTTCACGATTTTACCGATTATTGCAAACGTTCACACGTGTCCGCCGTTTTTGTTACTCAAAATTTCCTTTTTTGATTGAAATTAACAAGCTATTTTAAGAATGTTCACATCTCATTTTTGTTGCCGCGATTTGGTTATAATCGCTTTATTATTGTTTTGGTAAAATTTCGTCGGAGAGGTCTTGTTGAAGCGCGACAAGCCGTGATTAACCATGTGTGCAAATAAGTCACCGCCTACTTAAATCGCTTTTAATCTCAGTGTGTGAATATATTTAGATTTGTTGAGGCAACAAAAAAAACCTATTTCAACTGTGCTATTTTTGTAGCGTTAAGAGAAACGTTCTTGGCTTAGGTTCAGAGATGTTTTGCTGTCGTTTTATTCATTGTTTTGCCACTTCGTTTATTGAAGCAATTGCAAGTTGCACTTTGCATGTACGTCAAAGTAAAATTCTTGTATTTTTTCGGAATTATTCAATCGTTTTGTGTGATGCACCCACAATCAAATGAAAGCCGCTTTGAAATATTCAATAAACGTCACTTTTTCATCATTCGATTCGTTTCACAAACTGTTTTTACTCGGCCGATTACAATATGTAAACACACGTTCATTAAGTTTGCTTATTGATCAGATTTTATTTACGAAAACTCAAATTGTCACACGATTTTAAACGAATATTTTGCACGTCACCAATTTTGAATTCGAGTTTTCCTTGCACGTCACAAACATTCAATATTTGCACAATTTTCGATTGAACTGACACTATGCTGCGACAAAAAAAAAACGATGAAAATATTGTTGAAAATAACAGAAAATGTGTTTAAATTATTGTTTATTTCGTTTAAACTGCGATGTTGAGCATTTTTTCCGGTTAAAATGATGAAAATAGCAAGCGCATCAAAAAATGCATTGTGCACAAAATGTTCACGTCACAATCTATGTACGAATTCCTTTTCGATGGTCTCTATAAATTGTTATTATTGTTATTAATATTTTTCCATAGAAGAATTTTTACTCAATGTACATGCGACACAGAGTGTGTGTGTGTGTGCCTGTGTGTGTTTCCGTGTGTATTTATGTGAAATCGAGTGAGTATATTACGCGTCACCAACACTGATGCACACCATCCGAAATGGGTATTGCTATTCGGTTGCGGCACAAGCTTTTTGTCGATAGAGAATGTGTATGCGAATTTCGGGGTAAAAGTCTACCAACTTATAGACATTACATTGAGTGACTAAATACCCAAACGGAATTTCTTGTTAGATAGCGACGACGGCAACGACAACATCGTGAATCGATGTATACACACGTTCCGTTTGTTGAGTATCAGTATCTTGCATATGTTCCACCAGTGTGTGTTGGCAGCGAGACAGAGAGAGAGCGAGAGCAAACAAAAAAACCATACACAGGCACACACAATCGAAGCCGAATAAAATGGCATAACACACGACAATCCAGCTGCGACTCGCACACCAAAACGATGACAACAAACGCGTAACCACGATGACAGTCGAAAGCGACAACAGTCTCATTTGCTCGCTATCGACATGAGAACAAAACGAATCGAATCGAACCGACAAAACAACATACACTGACCGAAACGCAAACGTACGATGGATACAAGAAGAAATTGTATTTTCTGTTTATTTTTTGCGTCCAATGCACACACATTTACAGCCAGTTGAACGCGCATCGAGTTTATAAGCCGCCGTGAACTGTATCGTCTGGGGCGAAAAAGAGAAGAATCGTGATCATCAAAACAGAAGAAGTACAACGGAGGAACGGATGAAAGAAAAAAAGAAACAAAATCGAACGCATGCAAGCAACCGATTATTGTAGTGAACATTGAACGAACACCCGCTAAACGATATCGATATGCTTCAATACATGCACACAAACGAGGCAAAAATGGACACAGCTTGTGTAGAAACGCTTGAACATGTCGCTCAAATCATCGGCACAAAAACGCGCACCGAGGCACAGATTTTTCTCTCAAACGATCGCATCGTGCTAAAGTATATAACCGACAGCCAGTTCTGCTATTCGGCCGATTCGGTACGGTTGTGTTTTGACATGCAAAGAGAGAAAGAGCGAGAGCGAACGAAAAACATGTCTTCGCCTGCAAACATGCTGATTCGGAGGAGAAACCGGCAAAAAGCCAAATCAATTCAGAAGAGAGACAGAGAGACACGCGCTTCGATTGCATATGTATTGGGAGATTTGTATACTTTGGATATATTTTCCAGTTTCATCGTTCGGTTGCACTCTCGTATGAGGGGAAACTGGCATTCGATTCATACGAATGCTGGAAATTCCTTGCGACCATGGAGAGAATACTCTGTTTAGGGGTATGAAAAGCATGTTGTTTATTGAATAGAACATTTACGTTTTCATTAGGCTAGACAGCATACATACCAATACGCATTGAAATGAAGGAGAAAGACACTTCTCTACGATGAAAAGTTATGTAGCAAAAGTCTTAGTCGTATAGCGAAATACCCCAGACCAAGTGAAGAAGATATTTGAAATAATTTTTGGCATATTTGATTGTCGACATTACGTTTTCTTCAAATTTTTCAATTCTTTCGAACTTTCCATTTTTTTTGTTAAACCTTGAACCACAGAAATATACTTATTCATAATGCATCTAATTCCCAGTTTAAAAAACCGCGAAAGGTGTTTTCGACAGAAATTTTTTGTTGTTGTACACACCAAAATACTTACGTGCATACAAGTCATTTGATTTTAATTTGATATCGCACTGTTTTCGTTCAATGAGCCATCGAATTGATAGTCTCAAAGTCGCTCCACACACTGGCCCCACCATTTCATCTTTCCAATTAGCAATCTTCTCTAATTATATTAAATGAAATGCAAAATTTCGTTCGTTTGTTGCGTTTTTTCCTCTTTCTCTCTCCCTCTCTCTCTCTCTCTCTCTTTGCATTCCGTATTGAATGTAATAATAGTCACGAGCTCATGGCAAAAAACGGGAAATGAAACTATTTCGGAAAAACAAAGTCCATTTACAAATGGTGTGCATTTAATTTTTATTTGCTCTAATTGGTTTAGGTTTTCTTCGAGTTTACAATTTCAAATATTCAAAGACAATTCCGAAAATAAATGCAAAATGAGTGTCGAACATAAAAAAAGCGAAAACGAATTCCAAACAGGTAGAATGAATGCATGTTCTCTCGCTGTGAATTCAGAAATTATGCAAAATAACACAAAAGTACCCGAAGTTATCGTTAAGCAAACCATTTGAAATGGCCAGGAGTGCAACAACACGAATGAATTTATCTAATTGGATATGGGTAAGCGAATCGAAGAAGAAGAAGAACGGGAAAACGAGAAAAAAAGAAGTAAAGTCGAAAATAATTGTTGGTGGCAATAAAAAGAAATTTCATTTGGAAAAATTGATGTTGTTTATTCTACTTTTCTGGTGTGTTCGATGTGTCAGTTTGGGGGTGGGTGAGCGCAAGTATCTTATTTGGCGAATAATAAGAAGGCAACAGAAATTAGTTATGCTGTGCATGCACCACTAAAAATGCGGGGTGAAACAGACACGGACACACACACACACACACGACCAAAGGGAATAAACCGAAAGTTTTATCCATATCTCGCAAATCTCATGCAGAAAAACTCATCAAGTATTTCGGGGGATCATTTTGATGAGTTTTATAGTCTGCATTACACAATACAAGTAATATTTCGGTTCGTTTTTGTGGGCTGTTTGTGTGTGCAAAAGTGCACAAAATAAATGGATGAATGAAAAGATCACTGCCGTATCACCGTAGCGAGGCAAACAAGAAAAAAACAAATGACGAGAAGAGAAGAGGGACAATGTGCAACGGTTCGCATAAACGTGCACATAACAGACGAAAGCCAATACGCACATACACAGCACATGCACGCACACACACACACACACACCGAAGAGACATACACGAAACAGTGTGCAAAAGCTGTCAACTTCTTGTTTAACATGTCATATTAATGACAGATAGGTGGAGTCTTCTTATAAATCCACCTCTCTTCATATTACATTTTCGGAAAATCATCGGCTATTAATCGGTCACATACAGAGAGAGATATAGAGAAAATGCTACATTTTCTGAGCGCATCAAAACCAAAGCTATGTACATTGAGAGTACACACATTGAGCAAACGGACCGAAAAACGTTTGACAGTACATGAAAGTGGATGGCAGTAGCAGCAGTAGCAGTTAAACGAGTAGAAGACAATAATGTTGAAAATCGTTGTCTATGCGACAAGGTTTTCCCATTTCTATGTTTTGTGATATTATAGGGCTTGAGCCATTGCAAAGATGCTCCCTGTACACAATATCACAACCGGAGTTATTGGATTATACACATGCAAATCTGTAAATGAGAGACCGAAAACCAGAATCAGAGAAAACAAAATTGCGTTTTTTGACGCACTGTACATCAAACAATACCTCGAACCGTATTTTCTTTACGTACACGCAGAGCCGTATGCATGAGCAGCAACGGTTTCGTTGCGTCTATTGGCGCGAAAACGTATTGGTGAGAGAGCACGTTCAACCGTACGTCAAAATAACGAGAGAGGAATACAACAAACAGAGCTAGTTATTTATGAGTTTGTTGTGTGTACGGCTGTCAGATTCTCAGTGTACTAAGAATATTTTTTAATAAATTCCCAAATTTCGTACGATCTTCACTTATAAATATGGTATGTACTTGTGGTTAAATCATTTTGAAAGTGCTAGACATTTAGATGCATTTGATTCGTAGAAAGTTTAGCTAATTTTTTTTGAAAATAACATCTGTGTGTAAATTCCTATAAAAATCAATTCAACGGATATTTCGTTGGATTTCTGTTGAACTGAAGCTATGTGGCTGCTATGTTCATTTGGATTATATAACAATTTGTGCTAACGCAAACAGAAACCCTAAGAAATAGAAAATATTCTGAAATAAAAATCAATAAAAAGAAACATAAACATAAATCACTCAGACTAGCAGCAGCAACAACAACGACCGTGTACGCTGTATACATTCCGTATGTGTATAACCTCACTTCTGTTTACGCCATCCAAACAATTTCGTTTGCTCTCCGGAATACTCGGTTTCTCTCTTTTATTGTCACTGCAATGCGATTCCGTTGCCGCTTGCTTTCCGTATCTCTTGCCGCGTCGCGTACGCTGCTCTCGGGCTGTCAATCATTCTTCAAAAACCAGTTGCCCCACCAATACATCCACGGATCACTCAATCAGTCGTCACAACGAATAACAAACACTTGCATTTGCGGAAAAGCCAACGACGAATGGGAACGCTTGGCTGGCGTGTGAGCGATGCGCTGAGGCAGAAAATCATTTCACCATTCGTTATGTGCCATGCATATGCACACACCACATCACACACAGTCTCTGTGTGTATACACACAGGAGCCCGTGTGTATGGAGAGTACAGAGCGACGCGCACACATAATATTCAATTCTCTGGTGCCAGTTCAAATTGAAAATCGGAATGGGTTTTGCGTATGACGAACGGTTCGGTACTCTTTTTTGCGCAAACTGACACTGAATCTCGACTCGTTATGCGCTACCATACGCTCGATTTTTTTTCTCTCCCTTTTTTTCATTATTATTCCAGAGTGTTTGTGTATTTGCTTTTGCCTTCGTTCTCGCTCCTCATACTACCGCTGCTGCTGCTGTGTTGTACTGTACTGCGCTCTGCTCTTCTCTCTCTCTACTCCAACTTTCCACTTGACGTCACTGTGTTGTGTGCTGCTCACTGTGTGTCGACAGAGTATAAAATATAAAACGTCGCTTGTCGGAGACGAGCAAATCATTCGGGCTTCAAAACATGTTGATTGTGTGCGAGTTTGAGTGCAGCCAGAAGAACATAAACAGACGACGCGCGATTCATATCGTTGAGACAGCTGTGCGCGCAATAACTACGCCCATGCTAAAATGTTAGATTTTTGGGTTGGGCTTTATAATTGTGCTCGTTACTAGTTCAGTACAGTTCAGAAAGCACAACAACTATACAACTCGCATCGCTCGCTTCGGTCGGTCGGTCGGTTCGTTCGTTCGTTCGTTCTCTCGTAGCAGCAGCAACGCAATAGTCGGCAATCATCTCGGCACACCAAGCACACAACTGATTCGCAAACTATAAACGGATTCGACTGTGAAACGAAACCAGTCGCAACGTAATCACACACATTATAATTTTCTTTCTTGAACAGTAGCACATCGGCAGCTTTAAAATGTCTACAGACTGATATTATTCCACTCTTCGGCTGCCACCATATCTCCTCTCTGGTTTCTTTTTCGGGTCGCAGCCGCACATTTTTTTCCGCTTTACTCTCACTCCGATTTTGTGCTCTTTTGTTGCTGTTTTTTTTCGTTTCATTTTTCTGAAATCGGTTTTTTGGCTTTTTCGCATGTTTATTTTTGTTTTTTTTTTCGTTCAGTTTTTTTTCTTTCAGTTTCATTCAAATGCTGAATTTGATTTTAACGATAGTTGCTTTTTATTCAACATCAATTTTTTTTGTACAAGTTTCTTGCCCTCCCCAACACCAAGATATACATTTTCTCTGACTCCATCAGATTGATGTATTCGATCGATGTTTAATTCGAGACGCAGCACAGAAGGCGATATTTTTTTTCTCTTCTCTTGTATACATCTCAGAACGTTACCCCTTCTGCATTTTCCCAAAGAGCATGTACTTTGGGAATCAATACGATACATCAAGGATAAGACGAAGAAATACATATACACAATACAATACAATACATACACACACTCACAATATAAACTCTCGAGTAACTGACGTTGATTATTTATTAATGCTATGGCGACGAGTCTTCGAATGTAGCGCAGTGTAAGGGAGAAAAGGAAATATAAGACGCATCGCATTGACGGATTAAATGCCTTTACCATATTTTTTTCTTTATTTTTCCATTTAAATTCCAACTGCTTTTATTTTTATTAAGATACATTTGAAAAAAAAGAGTCTTTTAAAAAATTTTCTTATATACAATACTGGTTTTTTTCGTTATGTTTCCCATCTGCCTTTGCAGCAATAGCAATTGTTTAACTAAATAAAAATAAACACCAAAGAAAACTGTAATTGATTCGAACACATAAAAATATGACCGATTTTAAAGCATTTAAAATCTATGGCATTCTCACAACACATGCTACAATACGGTTTCCGTTCGGCTGTGCGAAATGTAATCATCGGAGAAAAAGGTAGAAATTCTCGTTCTTTGAATATCGGTTTCCGGATTTATGTTTATCCTTTCTCAATACCGGAAAAATATTGCGAAACACGAGCATTTTTTTGTCGATTGGAAAATCCAGGAAAAAAAGCAAATGATTTAATTTAGATAAAAATTGATTTAGGAACACCTCTTTTATATCGCTTACTTTGCCTTAAAAAAACCAAAACGAAACACTCGCTGCGAAGTGAATGTGTGTTCAACTGTGAATTTTCCATTTTCCGTCTATGAAATTCCCGAACACATATTCAATTTATTAAACGATTCGATGGAGCATTCAAATTTGTGTCTGTCGTGAGATCCACATCTTTATTCGGTGGGCGCAGCTGAATCTCGGCGTTTTAAAACAGGTCGATTTTGAAATTGCACCAACTAAGACAAATGAAATTTTTGTTTTTACGAAATTTGTTCGTTCGATGGTTAATTGAAATGGACGAAGAAATTATGCGGTTCATGCATAAAAATGCAATAATTTGTAAAGTAATTATGAGTAGAAAACTGTAAAATAAGAAAGAAAAAAGTACCACAACACATTTCATAGTAGTGCTGACTACTCACTTTGATTGCAATTTGCAAAGATTCAAAGTGTTTTCCGTGCACCAAGAAAATGTCCAATCCGAATGCCTCCGTACGGAATAAGATTGTTTTTTTACGATTGCTTGCCTTACACAGAGCTCTGGATAGCTCCTACTGAGCAATATGAATAAACAGGACATTAAATATATGGGCGCATTAATTAAGATTTAAAGGTATCGAGTTCATGGAACTTTGCCGAAAGTTATAACTTTCCGGATAATAAAACGGAGTAGTTTTATCATATACATTTTATGACATTATAAACGAACGGTCATACTGGGCGTTATCTTCGTCGCTTAGATTCGAAATGGGCATTGCGCATTTGGCTTGAAATCTACGCAAACAATCCGCTCACCTTACACCATTGCAATGCACTTGATTATACGGGAAAAGGCGCAATTTTATATTCTTCATAGCCGTGATGCGATAAAATATATGTATGCATTCGGTTTCTTCTGGATGCAGCAGCAGCAGCAGCAGCCGCTTTTAATATTATGTCTTTTAATTCTTCAAACAATGTTTTTAATCGCCTTTGTTGGCGGCATCAGCTACTGTGCGTACTGACTCTCCGACTCTATTTTATTATGCAAATAGCAATAATCGTGGTTTGCAACGAAAATAATGACAATAATAATAAATACAAACGATGCGAATTGCAAATTGCAACATTAGTGCATTTCATGGTGGCGCTCACACACCAAATTTTCACAATCGCACATTGGTGTGCGCTTTTGCGTTGTCGGTCCAAAAAATGTAAATATGCTCTGCGAAATTTATCTGCGTTTAAAAAGGTCCCAAATCATAAATCTATGATTAAAGCATTTATTTGGAAAGCAACTAACCGCAAGCCCATATTAAATGGCATGAGGTTTTTCCTTCGTAGCTCGATAAAATGCAAGAAGCACTTTACTTTTCTCCACTCGTATGCATATTTACTTAGCATCTTAAGAGTTTTTCGGGGCCCGTAAGCAGCTGAACCGAAACCATATCGTATAATGAAGAAAATTATTTACCACGATACTGGTAATAATGGCAACATTTTATCGAAAAAGGTGTTTTCATACAAATGTTCTCTCTAAATAAGGAGATCGTGAGATAGAGAGCGGGAGAACCAAAAAGAAATAGGACAAAAATGTAAATTTTCAATATTCACGTCATAGATGAATTGGATTCATTAAACATCAAAATTGTGCGGAACCATTCAATTTTTGACGCTACAGTCGATTGGCTTAGCGATTGGGCCATAAATCAATTTTTATATTCTATTCAAAATGTGAAACATCCGTGGTTTGACAAAGTTTCTCAGCATTTTCGGTTTGGTTGAGTATCTGTGGCATCGAAAATGCCTTGAACTTATTTTACCGAGAAAACTATAATTGTTGCGGTGTTTTTTTCTCGTCTCTAAATCGATCAAAAAACCGAAGGTATAGAAAAGATCAAATCAAGTTTGGTTAATTTGGATTCAAAACGGCATATCTAGCCGTATTCGAGTAGATTATAAATTTATAGTTGGTAGACAAAAGACAGATGAAGATAAAAAGCGTCTAGAACCAATGTGCGTCCACACACACACACAATCAGCTTTGTGCTCTCATCGATGTGTAACAGTGTGCAGCCCACTAGTTTGAAATTGAGTAAGCCGTCCATAATCGTTATTTACGTTCAGCACATTTGTGAGCTTCAATCGTCTTTCGTTCGTCATTTCATTTCGATGATGTATTTTGTCTACTCATAATAATTTATGTATTTATCTCTTGAATTTTAAAACCATTTTTTTTCTCTCTGCTTCTCTCCGATGTGCCACACTAAGGATCGGACATAAAGCATCTATGGCATGGTTTTTATACATATATGTACACATGGTGACATTTCATGTTACATCTTTTTTCTATTATTCGTTTCTTCTCCATCCATCGTATTGTGTACGACAGAAAGATTTATTGGGATTTTGTCATTATTTTTTCTCTTTCTCTCTCTGAATATTAAATGCCTTTAATGTGATGACTGATTTTTTTCCCCTGCTCTACCTTGATTTGATCGTTTCAATTTCGATGAAATTTAATCAAAGAATCGACCGTCATTTTGCTAGTTTTTTGCGGTGATGATTTGAGTCGGCAACTGGGAATGAAAACCGATTTGTTGCCGGCTGCTGCTGCTATTCAATGGTTTTTATTGCAATTTAGATGTCCTCTGATTCCTGGCAAAACAATGCGCGGAGAAAAACGAAGCGTCTAGGAGCAGCGAATGGGATTCGAGTGGTATCGCGTTGAATTATTGCGCGAGCACCCACAATGATAGTGTGTGTTGTTGATACCTGTTTCTGTTTTTTTTTCTCAATGAGCATCAAGTCAACGCCATCACTTTAATTGATATTTATGTATTTGTTTACAACAATGCTCGTGTTCTTGTTAGCTAACCAGCTCGTAATAACACCTAAACTCCGTGTTTTAACAAGCAATTCCGAACATCGTCCGCAACATACTATATCTATATTGCGCCGTGTGCTATGTTTGCATTTTCATTTACCGTATACACACATATACCATACAATCTCGGTATAAAAATGCACGCGCCATGGCAAAATTCCATGTTTGGCACAATGAATTTTGCCCGAACAAAAAGCGAACAGTTGTTAGTGAATCGAAAACTACTGTCGATATGATTTTCGATGCACTGCCGCCGTTCGTTTTTTTTATGAATTGCTATTTGAACTTTATCGACACGAAACATAATAACTTTGGTTAAATATTTACAACGTTTGCTTCTTATTTGATTTCTATTTACCAAGCCGTTTTGCATATGCGGCGTGTGCGCGAGCGCGCACTCGCTTTCGGCAGCACTAAGCCATTATAGTATGCGGTATATAAATCATATTTCAATTCAAACCGTAGAGAGATCATGGCACACAAAACGGGATCGCGGAAAATGAGAGAGAAAAACAGCAACGAAAACACAAAACCAACCAGCCATTTTTTCACCGCCGCACCGTCGTTTGAATGTTGAAAATAATAATTTCACCTTTGCCACAGACCGAACCACGGTACAAATAAATAATTGTAACATTTATAGAGAGACGATCGTTTGTTGCTCGTTTTTTCTTCTTCTTTTTCTACTCTCTATCGCTCTCTCTCTCTCTCTCTCTCTCTCTCTCTCTCTCGCTCACTTCTATTTCCATTTTCCGCGTTTGGCGCGTGCACGTTTATGCAAACATGCGATATGAATACATAAGTGTTCGGTAAAATCAAGCATATATAAAAAATCATAACAAGCCAGCGCGCACTTCCATCGGTCGTTCATTCGTGTATTTACAAATTCAATTATATGAATTCCTGTGATTCGAAGACCTCCACGTTTTTCAATATAAATATTTCTAAAATCGGCCAAGCGTTGACTGTTGTGTCGCCCCTTCCGAAACAGAGAAATCGGTTTGGGTGCAACTGATAATTGGCATAATCGGTTTTAACTTGGCGCAAATGCGCGCGCGCCATCGTACACACTCCGATTTTATTGAGTGATGGCGTACTCATTGCCATGCACATGATTCGAAAATCTAATGATGCTTTCGCCAACTTTGGGATTGAGTGAAGAACAAGTGTTGGTGATGTGATGCACATTTCGGCAAGCGTTGAGCACTTGCATGTGTTTTTCCGCATGCAAAATAACATAAAATGTGTATATAATTTCTCTGGGATTTATTATTTATCGGCCATTAACAGCATCACTCGTTTATTGGGATAATTAATGGTTATTTTAGGATAAAATGTCGCCGGCTAAATGTTTTCCTTCGATGATATATTCTCCGAAATGGGTTTGTGCCGATGTTATTAGTAAGTTTGCTTTCTCGTTTGCCGACAATTCGATAGACGCACTCTCTCTCTCTCTCTTCGGCCGTATGGCTCTCATGCAGTGCGTGGTGTGAAAGTTAAATGGCATGGTTTTTCATTTGCACATACCATACCCACATACACACACACACATGCAAAATTATTCCGAATATTATTATTTTTGTGATCCTCGTTCACTCTGTAATCACAGCAACGCGAGCATCAGCCGCTCTCAACTCTGATAAAATGCGAGAGAAAGAGAGCCAACGAGTAGAGAAGCAGGGGCTATGAACCAATAAAGTGAAAAGCATAAAGTATCTTCAGCATTTGTTAGGTATATTTCACCGCTTTTGGAGCCCATATACATACGCTCCAGTGCACTGGTACATACAGAAAGACCGGCACTGGCACTAGCACCAGCACGCGCGCACAATCATAATCACATTATACGAGTCTATAGAAGCTTTTCGACTACGTACGCGCGATTTACGTTCGTTTAACCAACCAACTATTTATAGTATGTAGTTTATGTTTTGTTGCTTTTTATTGTCTGCGTCCTGGCTCTCTGTCTCTCTCTATCTCTCTGCCGCTGCTGATGCTGCTGCTGCGTGTTCACATGGAAGCAAAGCAAGAACATTATATTAATTGGTGTAAAGTTTACATTGTGGTGCATGCTTTGGTTCCCAAATGCACCGTCATGAGAGCGGCAAACGGGAGAGAGAGAGAGAGAGCGAGAGCAAGCGGAAAAGAGAATGAGAATTTAATATTCGTGTGGAGGAACGAGAACAAAAAATATAGTGTGGAATAGGCATCTATTCAGGAGCCGTTTATTGGAACTCACATGCCGTGCAATTTTCACACAGCCCTGCATGCACTTGCTCCACTCATTCGATTTCGCTGGCACAGTGCACGATGCATGATGCACCCGAACAACACACACACACACACACACACACTAAACGGCCATTATGCAAAAGATTCACGCAACGTCAGTTAATATGCGCGCTCGTTCGAGTTTTGAGTGAAAATTTTAATAAATTATTTAAAAAAAATATAATTTTCATAATATTTATGCATTTTAACATCGTTGACAGGCGACTAATAAATAATTAAAGTGAAATAATAACCGTCATTGTCGTCAAGCCAATCGAGGTTGCCGTAAATGAATACGGTCAATGTGGAAGCGCCGCAAAATATATGTGCATATGAAATTCAACAAACGACACATACACATTGCCATAAATCTATTTTCAAATGTATGCGTTTTTAATATGCATCCTTTTTTGTTTGCCTGATGGGTGCTCCTGCTGCTGATAGTTGGGCTAAAAATTAATAATATTACGTTGCGATATATGCAGAGCGCTCAAAAATCTACGACCTTTTATGTTCTGAAACTGGCTTAAATTTGGCCGCTATTCGTGGCCGTTCGTCGAAAAAATGAATGTAAAGTGAACAAACTTCAAAATTTGGCAGCAATTTTGGGCGACACTTTATCCATGCCAACCATTTTCAGCAATTAACCCGATTAATTCTTGCCAAAGGGCAAATTGCGCCGAAACCAAAACTGACCAAATGCTGACAAGAGAGTGGACCAAAGAAGAAAAAAAACTCACCGTGACGGTTTCATTTGAAAGCAGATTAATCAATCTCCATCTTCTGTTTTCTTTTGTGCCGAAAAGAAGCAAACGAGTTTCAAGCCATATAATGATGACACATGACAAAGTTCGCTTAAAATCCAACGCTCCAATATATCATGAAGTTTCGGAGCGGAAACATCCGAAAGAATCGCTAATTAAACAACGAATGATTCAATACTGACTCTCTCTCTCTCTCTCTCTCGCTGTGTATGCGCTGGAAGCGAAGTGCGTGAAAGAGACGGAAATACAGCGGCGAAGAATGACAAGCGCACCCGAAAACGTTGATTTGTTGAAAATGAATTTATAAAGATCAAAAACACATTCGCTCCAGCGATACGATTTACAGCGTGATCGCTTTTTTCTCTCTCGTTCATTTCAAATGAAAAAGAATGAAGTGGCTCAACGTAAAAATGGCAAATTCCCAATGTAATTAGCATAATATTCAAATAAATTAACTTGATTTATCGCAACTGATTCATTCCTATCACACAAAAGGTACACACACACACATGCAGCAGACGGCATTCACATACCGTCCCGTATTACCGCCGATTTGATTCGAATCAAATTGAGTAAATTCGAAAATATATAGCCTTTTATGCCAATACGAGCGAAGAAGAAGGGAAAAAAGAGCGTGCCGCGTTCACTCGCTCTCTCGAAGGTATAACTTTTTAATTTGCACATTTTTCAAGCAAAAATTTTAATGAAAAAGAATATTTTCATCTCGTGCATTTGATAAGATAAACGTTTACGAAAGCAAAAGTAACGACACAAATAAATATATCGGGTATTTATTTGCCTCGCGCATAATAATGCCGTTGACGAAACGAGCCAATTTAGTATCGATGCACGACGAAACGCATATGTGTCACTGTTCGCATTGGGGGGTTTTTGGTTTTGAAAACGGCAACGACAGCACTTTTGTTTATCATTTACCGGAAAAAATTATTTGTTTCAAAGTCTATTTTTTTTCGAATAGTCTATCTTTAGATCGTAGTATTATTATGCACAGTTGACGCCGTTGACTGGGTACAAAGTGATAAATTAATATTATTGACGTACCTTTTGAAATACATACGTCGACAGTGACGATCATTCCCTCAAAAAAATGTCGTTCCTCTTTTGGATTCTTCTCTCAAAATGCCATATCAAAATATGCATAAATTATGAATAAAATCTTTGATTCAATGCGATCAACAATTAAATTGAGTTTTATTTTTTTTTCAACGTTCAAAAATCGAATGAGACAGCAGTTAGCTCCTATTATCGTTAACATAAATCTTTCACTTAATTTTTTTCCTCTTCACGTCTATTATGCTATACAAATTTGAAACGTGTAAGTATATGGTGCCTCATTCCAGATTCTCTCCCTTTGATGTTACGTATTTGTTTACCGCGTTTTCAAATGTATCGTTGTGTTTTGTTTTTTTTTGTTTTATTCAACTTTTTCAGTTGATGTCGACAACGAATCACATATTTTTCAATGCTGTTATTGATTTTCTATGTCCAATAAATTAAAACGAAACAAAAAAAAATCGAATCATGATTTTACACATGTTGAGATTAATGGACGAAGTTCAGTTGTTGTGTTCATTCGGGTTGAGATGCATAACAACCGACCGAAAAAAAAGATGACGAATATAATAAATGTATCGAATTTAAAAAAAAAATGTGGATAAAAAAATCAAATCGAAATGATGAGAGATTTATATGCATATATATGCTTTCATATATACGTTTATGTGAAGAGAAGAATTCCAATGGCCAACGTCTGAATAACGAAACCAATATTTGATGCTATTTTTGTTGGTGTCTTTGTGCGTTTCTGGTCGTCTTAACTCCATAAATTACCGTGAGTTATGGTTATGCCAGCGGTTTTGAATTCGTTTTAATCAAGTGATTTTCATCGAATCCAAAATAACCATTTCCAATTTCTCATTATCATCAATTATTATGATCAGTTTTTTTGTGCTTTTTCATTCCCAATATTCTTTCAAATCAAAGGCTAAAAACCCGATTTGATTAACTTCAGTGTCATTTTCGGTCGGCCATTCGGTGTGTGACGAATGGTAATGCAGCTGACATACAGCCATCAAAAGACAGTTGGATATACATGGTTGGGAAAAAAGCAAGGAGAAGGAGATGTGTCTATGTATAAATATATTTCTTCTTGACAAAAGACTGGATTTTTGCGGCAAAACTAGAAATGATTCACAAGAAATACAAAAAAATACATCCACAATAAAGTTTCGTTGCGCGCATTTTGGGAAGCCAAGATGTGGAATTCGAAGCAAGCTCCAACTTGAAATCATTTTCACATACATTCACTGAAAGTCTTCCAGAACATTTAGCAGAATGTGTAATAAGATTTGCGTTTCTTTATTCAGATTTTTGTGTCATTTACAGTATGAAACAGCCATTAAATTAATTAATCTTCTACCATATATACGAATTCTCAAAACCGGGCCATATTCGCCCCGTGTTCTCTGCTATCATTTTCTATGCATGCAATTTGTCGTATTTATTTGGACTTTCTCATTTGTAGCCCATATCCATATGTCGTTTGCCATTTGTTCGTTCGTTTGTGTATCGAATAATTTACACATAATTTTTCTCTTTATTTAGCTTACATAAATTGTTCTTACTTGCTGCTGTGTCATTAACACCATCCACCAAAAATGTGAGCCAAAATAGGCGCTCACACATTCATGTTTACGGCAAACATTTCCATACGTGTTGCCATGCCTTTTCGGAATGCGAAAAGAACAGTTCCTCTCTCTCTCTCTCTCTCTCTCTCTCTCTCTCTCTCTCTCTTTCTCACTTAATACAATCTAACATATGTCTAGAGGTAATTAGAATTGAAATGAGAAATAAACATAAAACTAGACGCCCGAAAAATAAGGTGGCAAGTGCGCGCCGTTTGATGGGGTAGTAAAAAATAAACGAAGTAAAAATTGAAATGCCACTTGAAAATTGTCATGCATTTGTTATGGCAAGCTGCTCGTAATGCGCTGATTTGTTTTCGTTAGTCGACGACAACGACAACGACGACGACGACAAACAGCGACGTCTAATTAAGTGGGTGCAGATAAATGAACGCATTATCCTTTTGTGAAACTGATTGGCGAATGAATGTGTGTTGTTGGGACACACATTTTTCACTTTTCACACTTTTCGGTTGTGATTTAATGAATATTAAAACGAAATTGTGTAACAAGCTGATTATTCCGAAAAAAATATTACCAGCGACGATCTCGAAATTAGTCGTGCAAATAATAAAAGTTCATCGCGTGCTACATTGTTTGCAATGGCAATTTTACTACACACAAATTTGTGATATAATGTGCTTGCAGTATAAAATCGCAATTTAAAAGCGATAAAGATTCTTTTATCACCTCTTATCAGTTTTGTGTGTCAGAACACCGCAGTAAAGTGGCTTTTCTAAGCCACCCGCTTTTGACATCAAACTTTTTTTTTTATTAACAAGCATAAAAAAGCATATGGAAAGCCCAAGGACGAAGAAACACCAGCAAATACAATAGAGTGAGAACAGAGTTTTGTAGTGGGACAATGATTATTATATGAATCAGTAGACAGACATTCATTTTTACCCCACTCAACAACATTTGCGTGATTCAAAGCATTCATTCTATTCTTGGTTTGGCATTACGCTTCCATGATCTTTGTTTTATTTGTCGAAAATTTTATTTTTATTATATGTTGTATCACTTAAGTGCTAGTGAAATTGTTTGTGGGCAATGAAAACAAATTTTACGATCGTAAAATTGAAGTAAAAATAAAATGGAAGAGTCGCGCGACTCAACAAAAAGGGCCGCATAAAGAAATGAACGGGACGCTGCAGACGTGGAGAAGAGTCAGTGACATTGGTGTAGTCTTTTATCTATAACATCGACATCTAAGCCACAAACTACTAGTTACGTTGTGTCTGTGTTCAGCATTCATGTCTTTTCTCTCTCTCCCTCTGCTCATGAGTCTTTAGTTAAGAATGTCGTAATTTAGAGTTTTTCGGATCATTTAGAGATTGATACCTCGTAAAAACTCATCAGCGTTGCTAGTTAGTCATGTGTTGAAGCATTGCAAAGTAATATAAAGAAAAGTGCAAGTTTGGCACGTGCTCGACTCGTCCAAAAGATCTTAACCCAGGCCAATTTTCCATACATTTGGCTTAAGTTCGTTTCTTTAAAGCTTTCAAATTGCTCGTCACTCATAGACAAGAACTTACACGTACACTTGGTGGATTTGACGGTTCGAAACAGACGTGATTCCCCGAAATGATTCATAAAAAAACAGTCAAACAAATGTGAAAGAATCAATACACTAAGCTTCGAAGTAGTAACCTTGTTTTGACAGTATGGAATCGAGGCGATACTTATTTTTTTTACGATCAATCGTAAATGTAACACCTTTACATCTAAATTTATGTATTTTATTATTTATCTGTTTACATTCGAACTCCATTCGAATTTATGACTCACATACAAGCCGAAACTTTGACTTTTGTTCAGCAGATTTGACTGGTATGCTATGTCGTAAGCCAGGCATAGAGAGTTACTTAAATAAAGGACTAATATCGATTCTGATTAAAAAGACTGAATTTTTTATATAACCAAACCTCTATGATACAGTTCAACTATATTATATACTCATTATTTAATGAGCTTAAAATATTTGCTCTATACAAGTTGACCTTACCTATTTAAATAAATAACCCATTTGCGTGGCATGAAAAAAAAATCGAATTGGTTTGAGGGATGAATGCGTGAAACCAATCGACGATATATGAATTCTTCGAGATTTTATCCATGATTGTTGCGACGTTGATTCATTGCACGGTGAATCGTTGCATCGATTTTCATTTGAATATGATAGAAGAGCGTGAGCGGAGAGCTTCATAAATTACAAAATGCAATATAACATCATAAAACCCTGCCCCTTTGGCTGCCACATACGTGTTCGTTTCATTTGGTTTAATTTATGAAAATAATATATTTGCGATTTATGGCAATTAATCAATGTTCGGTGTCAATATCACATTTATTTATTCGTTTTGTTTTCATTCCTCTTCGATCCAACTCGCGCTGTTCGGTCAAGAAGCGGGCAAAAAGGAAGTGTATAGCGCACAACATAAAAAGCGCGCGGCAGCATTTCTTCATACGTCGTCGTCGTTGTTGGTTTTTTTCTCTTTCAAAGAACTGAAGAAAAAACTTATTGTAAATTTGCACAATCTACCATCTACAGACACGCCAAACTAGCACAGGCCGGCTGGCAACACAGATTCGTTTAATGAAGAAAACGTCAGCCAACAGCAATATTGTGTTCATTTGTGTTTATTCACTGGTCGGTTTCATGTGAGCGAGAACGAAGAGAAAAAACCACCAAACAATTTCTCGTTGTGTCGTCGTCAGTTTCTTTCTCTTGCTTTGATTGCGCGATGTTCGCTTAATTTAAATCAAAACCCTTTGAATTCGAAGAGAAATACTTTGTTTTCTGTTCCATTTTTTCGATCCAACAACAGAAATGACTTAATAGCAACATGCATCAAAAACATATCGTCAATATTTATGGATTCACAATGCGCTCGGGCGCTTCTTCTTTTTATTTCTTGTGCTGCCCATTTATACAATTTCAGAATGCAATGGATTTTCATAAAAATTCATTTCCCACCAATCAAACTGAAGTTCATAATAAATTTCGTCCAGACGAAGAAGAAACGAATATCGCTCTGAAATATCACTTCAATCTGAAAACGGAGAAATCCCATTTTTATTCCCGCTCTCTCTCTCTCTCTCTCTCTCTCTCTCTCTCTCTCTCTCTCTCTCGTCCATTATTATTTGTTTAGATCGGCGTTCTTGCGAAATGTGTGCCGCGTCTTTATCGGCATTTGATATTCATGCTGCTGCTACGGCAACTGCTGCCATTTCTGCTGTGATTGTTATTTTTCGTTTCACATGCACTTCTGACATGAGCTGAGTTCTACGTAGCACACATATTTTTTCCACTGCGTCTTATTTGATTCATTTCTGATTTCAATTTGTTTCGTTTGCAAGTAACACGTTATATCATTTCGAAATACGACCGAATCGATAAATCTGCTCATCGTTCGCTGCGTTGTGTGCTCGCTCACCTTTGCATCGACGGGAAAATCATCGTCAAGGAAGTATATCGAATGCGTTCCGATGGTTTGGTGGATTTGTAAGCGAAAAAAAACGAATACGTATGAATTGCCATGAATTGTGTGTGTGCTATAAATTGAAAATTTTCTGAAACGATGTTATCGCCAGCGTTCATCTATCTCTAGACATATAACCACAAGTGTGCGCGCGGTTCATCGTCGTCGTCATTTTCAAAATTTATGTCCGCACTGTGGTTTTGCTCATTTGCTTGTAGTGCCACGGTATGTGGATGTGAATGAAAATATGATATTTATGGCCGCACCTGAGCGACGATCAACATCGTATCGACAGCATGACAGTCGCTGTGCAGCAATGCCAATACACTCATCCAAAAGCACACGATAAGAAGCACAACGACCACGACGACGAAGACGCAGAAAGGAAGCGATTACTTTTGTGTGATTGGTTTAATGAGAAAAAAAAGTGCGTACACAAACGTCGAAGCGTACACTAAATGGCATCGCCAGAGAATTCATCTCAGAAGAAACAAAGAGTAGAAGGAAAAACAAGCGTCTCGCGTTTGATTAATAATAATTAAAATACAGCCCATATTATGCGGTCGTAAATCAATTTCCATTCATATTTACGCGGGTAAATGAATCCACACACACAATCATATACAATGTGAAGCTGAACGATTGTATACAATACGCGCGTAGCACGAAATACTTAGGTCCCGGCCATAGGCATACATACATACTAATCTCAATCATATTCTCTCCATTTCAATCGATTTGAAAGAAGGAAAACGAAAAAAAAGCATTTTCTACGCTTGCAACAATAATAAATTACTTTGTTGCCATTGTTGCCATGTAGACACACAGAGAGAAAGAGAGAGATGTGAGAGTGAAGCATTTGCCTGAAAATTGAAGAAATCTCGAAAAGGGCCGAACAGAATAAGTCTAATGCGCGATTTATAGACATAAATTTAGTTGGGAGAATGAAAAGGAACGACACAAACACATACACACACACATCACAATAACAGCAGCAGCAGCAGCAGCAACAACAAAACAAAAGCAGATTGAACGATCAATCGATCCATTGCCACATTTCGCTGTGCATTCCAACGTCGAGCACTGCTCGGTTTGCGCCGTGTAATGGTGTATGTGCGTGCTTCGTGTGTGTGTGTGTGTGTATGTGAGAAAAACATAATTTGAACAACAAAAGACATAAATAATTGAATGGGAAGATGACGATAAATTTATTTATTCAGAAATATGCACACGGACGGACGGCTCATATCGAATGGAACTCATCTTTTCGATTGAATACCTGTAATATTTATGATTATTATTTACATCTGTCTCAATGGTGGATGGAGATTGAAAGAAAACACAACTGCGATGGCTCCTTTTGCCCCGTCCAATCCGTGGTCTGGATATGTGAAGAGAAGAAATTGTCGAACGAAACGAGCGCAGCGCACTAAACGTAAGGAAAATAAAGAACAATAAAGCAAAATAATAATGATAAAGTTGATCGAGCGCGCATGAAAACACTACACACGGTAACCAAAGAATGAGATGGAGCAAGAAAAAAATGAAGAAGGATGGTTGGTGTGTGTGCATGTGATACAAATCGAATCAACGCGAATTGGATAGTACAAATGCGAAATCTGCCCATTATTCATGCATTTGATGGTGCAAGTTGGCCGATTGGTGCGGTGCTCGCCATGTCTCTTCTGCTCTTCACATTCGTGCTCATTTCGACTTGACCAACCGATGGATCGGTTGATTTCCACTCACATTTTTTAGCGATGCATTTTTTACATCGTTTCGATTTGCGACGTGTATTTATCAATTTCAAAAATGAGAAATGCGCTTGCAAATGAAAACGGATCGAATGCCATGGACTCTCTCTCATACAGACAACTGAAGTGTTTATCGAATGAGAAGAAAAAACAACAACAAATTATGGAAATGCATTCGCACTGCAATTTTATATATATGAATGGGCGCGCGCGCATACACAGATATATATTTTGATTCGATGCAGTTCATCGTTTTTGGTCTCGACAAAATGGAACGAATAAATTTAAATTTATGCAAAATGTAGCAAAAATGAAGAGAAAACACACTCAACGAAACGAAAAGAAGAAACAAATCACGCTGACACTGGGCAATGGCAAGGAATCGCGCGAGCACATCGCTCCGAATGATATGTGAATTTCTTGATTATTATTCCTCAAGGTTTGATTTAAATAGATGCAGTTTCTCTTCCTCCCTCTCTCTCAGCTGGCTCACAACGATCGAACAGCAGCAAAGCCCAAGTTGTTGCTTTGTGTTCGAAATCTCAACGCGCCAAAGTATTTTATCATTTTTTTCAAATCAATTCTCGGCTGTTTGCTAGTTGATTTCTTCTTCATTTGTCTTTCGTACGCGCAGAAAAAGCAGAAGAGTTGAAAAAGAGAGCCGATTGCCGTGTGTGAGAACAAAACGCATACTCGTAATTATATTGTACGACAGAAAAAAGAAATGTGACTGGCAATTTGGAATCGAATCGCATCGAATCGAATTGCAAAACAACAAAAACCCAATATGGTAGTACCACTCAACAACCGAAATGAATATTCATTTGAGCGATGGAATCACAACAGCAGTCGCCGCCGCGTTTCGAGCACACATTTTACAGCCGAGCGCGCTTACAGATTTGATGAAAATCAATAATTCATTTTGTATTTCATTTTCTTTTGATTCCGATTGCAAGCAAGCTTGCTGGCTCACTTAATGCATTCGTTGCCAAAACGAAAATAAAAGTAAACGACGAGAGATTCTTCTCTCCACTTCGCCATTTATTCTTATCGTTCGTTTTAGGACAGCAAAAAGAAGAAGAAGAAGACGACGACGGACGTTTTTTTTTTCATTCGATTTGCTGTGCATTTCAGTGTTTCTGCATTATTGTGGCAGTTTTGTTTAGTAATTTGCATTTTTGTTAGTTATAGTCGTTTCTTCCATTCGGGCGCATTTCATACCTGACGATTACGATCGTTACGATAAATGCAGGCAGCTCTCTCTCTCTCTCTCCCTCTGCAGTGAATCGCCATCAAAATGTACTATGTATACATACATGAAAGTGCAGAAATTGAAAAGAAGCAGCAAATAGCATCTCAAGAATTTATGTGCACAACGACACAGAACGCTTCGAAAACATAACGAACGAATGAACGAGCGAACGAGAGAGAGAGAGAGAAAAAAACACATAAATGGCTCCATGAAATTGAGACATTGCCAATTCAAGATGCCATTCACACTGTTCAAAACACAAACGAATTAACAACAAAGAGCAAAAATTTCATAAATGAATTAATATCAGGTTCACAGGACATTCAAAAAGGGGCTATAAATTTCGAGCACACAAAAAAATGAATCAGCTAGAGACAGAAAAAAAACGATAAAGTGGAAGCCAAAGAGCAATTATACTTTTTTTGCTCCATTCTTTTGTGTATGTCATTAAATCGTCGTTGTCGTCGACGTCGTCGTGCAAACTAGAAAAAGTCAATTGTTGCAAGCGGTGGAATGACGGCGAATGCTTGCACAACATGGTCTCCGGCATGTTTTTTTCCCTCTTCTTCTTTCAAACATCAGACGAAATCATCAAGTGTGAAAATGTTCAACCGAAAAATAAATAGATTTGTTTTATGTTTAATGACTTTCTTCGAAAAATCGTCGCCTTCATGTGGTTTTCCCGTATATCGATCCCAGACCGACAAGCTTGACTGAAATGTTTAACAGCGAATGCGCTGAATTGAAGCGCGCCCAAACATTGCCAACGCTGGAAAAACATCGGTAGAATGTTCCATTTATTTCACGTCGCAATAAACAATTTTATTTTATCACAGTTATAATCATTGCCATTGCCATTGCACCACACACTTGCACTACACTGCCTCTGTGTGATCATCGGCAAGAAATTGCTTCAATACTATTAAATAACCGAAAAATGTCAACATCTGAAATTGAAAACTAAAATGAGAATTTTCTGGTTGAAGCTGAAGAAAAAAGGGGGCCAACACACACACACACACACACATCCAAAAAATGGGGAAAATTATGGCCGAAATTTTTGTATTAAAGCATTCTGCGTTGTGTGGCGGTTGAGAGACATGAAATGCATGCAATGGCAGAGCGCACTAAATATGATTTCTTTCTATACGTTTTGTACATTTCAAATGCAAACAGTGCTTCAGGATTTCGAACTGTAACCACGAGAATGGGAGAGAAAATGAGACACACATACAGAAAAAAAAAACAAAGTACTTTTTGACAGATTTATTACGTTTGGCCTGTCTTAAGTTTGAATTATATCACTGAGTCGAGAAATAGACGAAATATTATTTTGTATGCTGCTGCTGCTGCTTCTTCTTCTTCTTTCATTTTCTTTTTCTGCACTGATCGCAAATTTGTTTTTTATCATTCGCTTTTTCACGCTCACTTTTCATTCCTGGCGAGAACTAGGAATAAAATCATCGTTTTAGTTTGAGTTGTACACTGTACAGTTCTTGTGTGTGTGTGTGTGTGCATAATGCATGGTTGCGGGGCTGCGAAAACTACAACTTCCCCGAAAATGTTTCGATTTTTTGTTCTCGTCTTCCTTCTGTTTGGTTCGTGTAGCCTTGGTTCCTCCATTCACTTTGAATATATTTCATTTCATCCCATGTCTGTTCGGTGCCTTCTCGTTGGCTTCGTCCTTCCAGTTAATGGCATCGTTGTTGTCATCAACGGAGCTCTTGTCGTTTGTCATTTCCACCATATGAATAATTGCATATTATGTTTGTGTGCATAGTACATGCTCAATGGTCTTGGTCACTTCCTCTTCCATTTATATTATTTAGATATTTTTGGACGTTTTTATGGCTAATTTTTTTTTCTTTGCTGGCAGAATACAAACATAGACTATCATTCGATGCATTAAATTGAAATGGAAGAAATTGCACAAAAATGTTTCAAGTCACTGAAAAAACATCAAATCATAATTGAATCGTACCCAAAAAATCTTCCCCACAAATTCGTTTTTGAGTTATCTTATCTCATTTTATTTGCACTCTCATTCCACAAGGAATCGCTCATTTTCATGGTTCGTGGCTAAACAAGTCTTTGAGCATGGCAAAGCAAAAGATTTTAAAATGCCCAAACAGCTGAGAATAATTAATGAAATTCATCAGCCATCACTGAAATGGGATTCGATTCGAAATTAACATCTACACGCGCGCGGTTAAAACAATGACAAGATAACAAATGGAAACAATGTTTGCGCCCCCATTGAGAGGCCAGCTACAAATCACATTTTAGTCGTATCGTTGGATCGCAATTATACGATTGAAGTTGAAAAATCAAACTTATCGAATGCACAAAGAATTGCCTTAAAGGTTGTAATTCATTTTGAGTTTGTTTTTTTTTCTCTCTCTCTCTTATCTGCTTCTCTTTATTCGTTCGTTTCGTTTGGTTTTTTGTTTGTTTTTGTTTTATAGCTTTCCCATTTCTTATACCCGAAGTCAATTATAATTGCATAGAGAGAGACGATGGTATTCC
Source organism: Sitodiplosis mosellana (assembly GCF_009176505.1). Classification (NCBI taxonomy): domain Eukaryota; kingdom Metazoa; phylum Arthropoda; class Insecta; order Diptera; family Cecidomyiidae; genus Sitodiplosis; species Sitodiplosis mosellana. The sequence goes on from NW_022595256.1 coordinate 606,114, forward strand.
AGATTCTGTGCATGTACAAAACACAATGGCAATCAATAAATAATTATTGTTGTAAAATGCAAATGAAGACGTTACGACGAAGACGTTTTTGATCAGATGGATCTGGCTATAATGATGTGTGTTTCTTTACGCTTGAATTCAAAGTTTCGTTTCGAATCGAATGTGCGCACAGTAGATGCCAGCGGAGTGATGCGAACGAGGAGAGACCAGAAAAATAAGAAGCAGAAGAAGAAGAAAAAAAACAACGAGTCATTGAACAAGGAGGAAAAAACAGAAAATAAACGAGACAAAGAGGAGAATCCATTTCCATCTGATTCGCTGTACGGATTTGAACACGGACAGTTTGTTTATCGATTTATCATTAGTTCAGTATATATCAAAATCAAAATGGCGCATCTCATGCATTTTATGATGGATGGAGTTGTTGGTTGGCTCTGTTATTTTATTTCATGCCATTTCTCAGGCTTGCCCATCTTTCGATGCAGGCAAATGAGGAACTTCTGCGAAAAATGTATGGAAAATATTGAAATCGACTAGCGAATCGTGGTACTGATGAGGATCGCAAATTTTGTTTTCTCTGATTTGAATCTTTAAATATTTTTACCCGTTTTTTGCCCCATCGGGTGACTTGACCTTTTGCCAAATCTTGATTATGTTCAACATTCGAATATTCACAGCATCCAAATAACGAAAAAGAACGAAACAATAATGAGAGAGAGAGAGAGAGAGAGAGAGAGGAAAAAATTCAATACGAGAAAATTAAATTCAAATCGATTTGTTGCAATGACTAGAAAGATCGATTTGCATGCGATTTTGCTTATGGTTCACAAGACGAGTTTTTTTTCTATCGTGTGGTAAATTCGAAACGATTTGATGATATGCTAATAATGGTTTGGATTTGCGTGGAATTCTCAGCGATCAGTATGTGTGTGTGTGTTTCCATCCAATTTCATATTCATTCGTTTACATTGTCCCAAAATCGAAGTAAGTGCTGTGCAGATTAAATGGAACGTATTCGGTATTAAATGGAAAAACTTTTTTACTTTTATCGAGATGACAAAAATTTGCTGTTGTTCTGAAGCACGCTGGTCCACGCTGGTGACTTTGTTTCTTCATTGTTTGCGGTTGCATCAGGCGATTTTATCGGTGGTTTTCGTTGTTGTCGATTTTATGTTTTATTTGTCAATTATATGATAATAATTTAAGAGCATTTTATTAATCTATTTAACATAGCAGCTTTGCAGCTAATATTTCTAATGAAAACAATGTCGAATGGGCATTGCATTGATCTAGATCACGATGCCATCCGCATATAGACGGCTAGGATGGTCCATTACTTTGTTTACCAAAGCCACTTTTCGAACCGATATCAAATTTGCATAAACATGGATGCGATGGATTTTTCAGGCAAAGAGCGAGCAAGCAATCGAGAGAGAGAGAGAGAGAGAGAGAGAGAGAGAGAGAGAGAGAGCTGTGTGAATATGTAACATCAAGCTCTGTCGTAAAATGCTCATGCATTTAAATGTTTGAATCTTTCTTTTTGCCATAATTCGAATGGGAAAACTTATAATTCAGAGTATTTCGATGTAATCGCCATTGGTTCGTCATCTTCTGTGTATATTATTATTATTTATGAAAATCTTCATTTCTCGGGCACTCAACCTCATGCTGCTTGTTAGTTGGTATTGCGTTGACTAGGAATGAATGAAAACTTTTTGTTCCTGTTTGAACAAATCAACATCATTTTGCGCCAGCTTTTATGTAAATTGTACATCTACTTTCGAAACGCAAGTCATTCGATGGAAATTTGTAAGGCAAACGGCATTTGCAGGCGGTCATTTGCAAAATGCGTCTAACATTTGAATATAAATTAATGGCTCCCTGGTAAATTGCGAAACAATACATTCTCATTAAAGCACATTGATCTCCGAGCGCCTTTCATGGGTCCACGTTTGCAATACCATTTTATCGTTTTTATAATATTTTTTGACAATGAAAACCGAGCGCATAAATCATTTCGAAATCACCCCGATATGGAACCAGATAAATATACAAATAAAATATGGTGTAAGATTTTCGATATGTCAGACAAGTTGAAGTTTGTGAAGCGCTGTTTGGATGGGCTAAACGAGATGCCTAGATACACTCAGCAACACTGATCCGTTTTATCCATTTCCTTTTCAATTCTCGTTGCCGTGCAAAAGAAGAAGAAAAAGGAACATGGAAGGGAAACACAACATTTTTCCAACGCACATAAATCATACCGATACGAAACAATGGCTGTCACTTCACAGCAAAGATCTAAGCGCTGCACCAAAGGAAAAATATGGAAGAGCTTTGGAAAAATTGAAATACACATAGTGACGATAAACAGTGGAAACGACACTGACATTGTGCAGCCAGCGCACAGCGGCTAGAATTTACTCTAGTACTAACGTACGTAAGCCTTAAAGAAAGTTTCCATCGGGCGAAAAAAGAATGGCGAACCAAGTCAACATTCAACGATTTAATGACAACATTTGCATTAAATTTTCACATGAAATGCATTTATGTGCAAAAATAATCGCAATTGCTGTGAAAATAAAAATCATTTTGCAATCGCATCAGCCATCTGTGTGTATCCACTGTTGCGAAATGGACGAGTTTTCAGCGGGAGAAAAAAAAGAGAGCAATAGAGAGAAAGAGACAGAGAGAAAATAGAACGAAATGAATGACATCCCGAGAATGAGCGAAGGAGAATGCACGAATGCGAGATGGCAGCTGCAGAAAAAAGGCGGACAACTTTAAACAAATTAATGTAATTATCTAATTAATTACATTACTAAAATTAACTGCTTCATCTTTGTCAAGCACACGCTCTCCCGTTCGCAGACGTGCTTTGTCTTTCCCTCTGCTCCATCTCACATCTAGTTATGGCACATTATGGCCATATAACTGCAAATTGAACAGCGTGTGTGCTAGAGAGAGCAGTGACGAACAAGGAGAGCGAGCGAGCGAATAAAAAAGAACACACACACACAACTTCAGCACATAAACGTCAACCATTTAAAAATGTGTATTGAAATGTTCAATGGTATCAAGTGCTCGAAGCGCCATTAGAAAAAGTTCATCACATAAATTCACTAATACAGTATAAACAGCGCGTATACATAACGAAATATAGCTAATTCTCTCTGTGTGTGTAGCGCTCGACGAGCTGTTTGTGCCAGCAACAATTCAACCAAGACAACAACGAACCGACCGAACAAAAAAACAATTTACTGAATTCAGATCGCAAATGGTGGAGAAAGACGAAAGACTGGTGGAGGAAGAGAGAGAGAGAAAGAGAGAGAGAGAGAGAGAAAATGCATTCATAAAGCATAAATCTTTAGAAAATATAGAAAATCAATGGGAATGACTTCATCACACCACCGAGCAATTTTCCTCGCATTGAACACGACCCACTCGTCATGGCTGCGGATGAATTCCATGTGTTAGCGTTGTGCCGAGCGAGCTAGCGAAATGGGCGAAAGAGCGAATGAACGAACGAACGAATGGAACAAAATCCAAATGCAAAACTTCTGTTGCGTTCTGCATTTGCCACCCCCTGAAATTCGCCCGTTTTTCACTATCGTAAAGAAACAAAGTAGGAGCTGGAGTAGCATTGACGGCAGCAGTAGCATTGAGTGAATCGCAATTGTTTGAATTGGTCCACATGACGGCTTCGCCGCCACTGACGACGAGGACGACGACAACAATAATATCATACGCTGGGCTGGTGTGAGATAGCTACGACTGCGTCAGTAATGGCAACACACAACAAAAATTATAATAATAAAAAAAGTTAAATTATACACAATTAAAATCTACTGCTATTCCTCCTCCGACCCCCAACACGACACGACTGGTAAATAACGTTAGGAAAAAGCAATTGCAGCATTTTCATCACCACCTCGATGGCTGGCTGGCTGACTGGCTTGCTTTCTCGCTCACTCACTCGCCCGCTTTCGTTCGTATCACTCCTTTACGATTCGCATTTTATATGAATGTATGTTTATTTTAGTCTCATGCGCTTACTCGCCTCTCATTTTCTCTCGTTCCCATTTGTGTGGGCAAAACTCTTGTCACTCATCCATCCATTTTTCACAATACAGACACACATCCACTCACCATCCCATTGCGTGCACACAGTCACACTCTTCCATTTGGTCGCACACTCGACATGGCCTCAAATATTTAATTCGCTTGAAAGTTCGGAGCATGAAGAGCAGCATGAAGAGTAGCATGCACACGAAAAAGTGCTTCTTCTTGGGACAATTTTTTTCTATTAAATTTTCCATTTATTTTTTCGCGATTTGTTTTTAGTTTATTCTGGTTCCCTCTATTTCTACTTTTTTAAGCATCTCTCGAATTCGTTTATCCTTCAAATTAACTGAGCTGATGGTAGCGATAGCAGTGAAAAGAATGAAAATATATACAACGAAAGACAACGACGGAAAATTAAAACAACAACAACAACAACAAAAAACAAACTTGTTCTTAATGTTATCACATGTCTTCGTTGCACGCACGTCCCGAATTGGATGGCAGCAGTGGCAACGAATCGTCGTCAACATATCGTGTCAATGGCAAAGAAAAGCCATCATTCTGATTTAATGCAAGTATCTCCAATTTCTGTACGTGTATCTTACTTAATGCTGGTGATATGAAAGCACATCGTCCATGCTATTTATTGTTGGAATTGTACGAATCGAAACGAGAATAATAAGCAAACGAGAGAGCAAGTGATGGGAATGAGACGAAAGAGACGAGCACGAAGACAAGCTTCCATCCATCTGAAGAGGAAAAACACCATTTTCTGTATACATAATTTCATTTTATATTTGTGTATCATTTTGTTTATGTGAATTTGTTGCTCTTTGCGCCGTTCGCCTCTCGGTAAAACTGCTTACGTTTTCCAGGCTATATATGACCAAATCGTGCTGCCGTACATACATATTATCGTATTTATACATAAAAAAATATTATCTTTTTCGCTTTTCTTTTTTTTTGGTCGCAGAGCAGTGGAACAACACTGCGTTGGAACACTGCTCCGCGTGTGTGTATGCCAAACGACGGCGACGACGGCGACGACTACGACGAATGCGAGAAAACAAAGTTGCCCGGGCTCGGGCCCAAGCAAAAATGGAAATGGAAACGGGAGTCAGTGTGAGAAGCAAGCAAAAAACCCCTCACAGCAAAACGATATCAAACGACCAAGACGAAGACGAAGGGTGGCGAATGGTGATGTGAGTTAGATGAGATCGTTTCATGTTATAAAACGCATAAATCAAATGGTGTAAGCGAACGCTCTTGAAGTGAACGTCTTTCTTGCTTGACACGTTTATGTCTAATCGATGGCGGATGCGCTAGATGTCTTGGCGACGATCTACCATTACGCACCTTAACAGCTTATCTATATAAATGTAGCGTTCGTGTATATGACCATGTACACAACAAACATACTGAACGCCAGCAATTGGTATTTTTCCTATGCAGCTCGAGTTGTGTTGCCGTCGTCGCTGCTACTGCTGTTGGATGCTCCTTTGGCGCGTTTGCCTTCAATGTTTCATCTATTCTATGCAATCGCAATCTATATTGAGTGCTTGGTTTCAAAAATATTTGCTGAGCGACGGTCTGTTTCTCTCTTTTCTCTCTCTCTCTCTCTCTCTCTCTCTCTCTCTCTCTCTCTCTCTCTCTCTCTCTCTCTTCGCTTTGAACAATGCTGGACGCGATGTACTCGTCGTTAGTTATCAGTCCAAGTGCTAAGTTGGAACGTTTATGTATCCAGATTGTCACTGGTCGACGATATCGAATTGCTGAAAGCAGCAAAGGAAATACTGAAAATGGAAATCATCAACCAGCATCGCCAAAATGCCAGAGGTGGCGTTTGGAAAATGAGACAAAACTCAGCATATGGAAAGCAGAAAAAACAATGAAAAATGCAAACGAAATATGGTCACACAGCGCGAATCCGAACAAAAAAATGGACAAACAAAAAGAAAAGAAACAACAACAACGGCAGCAGCGGCAAAAAAATGCCACTTTCTGTTCAAACATTCATCCAATGCTGATGTAGAGATTGGTGATGCGCTTTTTTCGCCAAGTAAAATTTTCATGCGGATAACGACCACTTCTCCGTTCTTTCCTCGGATGCTCGTGCTCTCTCTCGTGTGTACACTGTACATACACATAGCGATGAGAATGGATTTTATTCGCTGCCTTTATATCCTTGTCGCTTGCTCATCAACTCTGGTTCGTCGATGGGTTCGGAGTGTATTTTGTGTGTATCGCATCGGACGAACAACGAACGTGCGCTACGTGATCGCTCAGCATCTCGTCATCATCAACACATTCACTTCATTTCACTCCATCACAGCACAGCACACCACAGTACAGCGTAGTATTGTACAGCCAGCCTTTGCCAACTTATCCTCTTGTATACGTTGTGTTTATGTATTTGAATCGATTCACTTTACACATTCGTCAAGAAAAACGTATCAGCGCAGAGTGAAGCGCGCGAATCATGTAACGAATTTAGTTTTCACAATCTTTTCCACATAGCATACTATCCCCCCGGCATCTATATACAATTCAAATATGCTGCCATACGCTCTCACTCTCTTGCTCTCCCTATATCACTTGGGGTGCTTGAATTTGTATGCGTCTGTGTGCCTCTTCTGCTTCATGGTGACGAACCGTTTTCATCATTTCATTCGGTTTCTTTTCAACTCGTCTTGTCGTCGTCGTTCTCGTCGTTGCTCTCGTCGTCGTCGTCGTCGTCGTCGTCGTCGTCGTCGTCGTCGTTGTCGTCGACGTTGAACTCGTTTTCCTCGGGAAAATGCTACAAATGATCCGATTTTCATTTGTATGTGTAGTACACATTCGGGCGTAAGTGAATGAACGGTACATGGCATACGGTCGTTTCAATATTATACGCAATGTATTTTTGCAGACGAAAACGACCGAATATGAAATTAAACCATAGCAAAATGCACATTACCACTGGTAATTTAGCAGGCACTCTTTGTATTTTAATAATTTTGAATTATTTGGTGTTTTTTTTCCCTTTCGGCTGTGCGAATGGAGAGGCAGTAAAGGGCCAGTTATTACGAATATATCAATCGACCCACATGATAAAAAATTGTTCCTGCTCAATTGATGAAACATTCAACATATACACAAAGTAACCCATCATGTTGGGCGGACAAAATTTGAATATATATATATATTTTGTTTTTTTTTCATTCAATACGTTTTTCTTCTAGTTGTTTTCATAAAATATTTCTTTGAAACGGCAGATTGGTTGCCATGCTTCAATCCAGCATTCATTCCTTTTTGGGCCACATTTCGTTTGACACAGCGTTTACATTACACAGAGCACACACACCTTTATCGCAAATCCGAAGAGAGTTGGCTCATTTCAATAGATTTATACATATTTTAGCATTTCTGCTCAATTCAAAGGCGCACACAATGTGCTACAACGACATTACCCATTCAATCTAAATGTACATTTTACAATTCCATCAGTCTGCAAAACCCATCAGTTCCAGTTTGAATTCTGCTTCACATCAACATCAACTTTGTTGTTATTTTTCATATGCGCGCAACATCTCGTTTGTTTTTTTTTCTCGTTCAACCGCTTCACTTTCGCCCATCGCGTGCGCTGCTGTGCGTTCTGTGTGTGTGTGTGTTTATTTTATTTTTCCGACTACACGTTTTATTCGTATAATTTGCGCTTCCTCTATATTTTAATTCGAGTCCATATTTATTGTTAGGATGTGTTCGTAAGATACAAATGCGTTCGTCTGTGAGATTGCGATTATTTTTGCCGTTCTCCGTTCCATGCCTCAGTTCCACTTGTATTCATATCATGAAAATTTATAAATTAAATTTATTTTTATTGTTTTTTTTCGCTTTTTTTTCTCTTTTGCTCGACGTGTTGAGGGTATACGGTTGACGACGCTACCACATCTTTGTTTCTAGTTTGACGTTGGCGTTACTTTTATATGAATCTATTGCCACTTGTGTAATGATATTATACAAATGGCACGACCACCAAGATCTTTTGTAAGCTCAAAACACGCGCAAACAAATACAAACATAAAAAAAACTTATTAAAGATATCTTGTAACTAAAACGGCAGAGAGAGAGAGAGAGAGAGAGAGAGAGAGAGAGAGAGTGAGAAAAAAACGAAAAACGAAAAGGGCATGGAAAAAAAAGTATGTTGATTTTTCTTTTCTGTGCTCTGTTCGTTTGATGGGAAACTGGAGATGATGGAGCGTTACCTTGCGTTGTTGGCATTGTGAGGCAATGCCTCTTGACAATGCACCAACTTTGATGTTTGTCGTTTTTCTATTCGACGTTCATTCGTTCACTCACTGACACACACACACACGCATCTTTTCGTCTTGAGACGTTTCGCTTTTCATTTGGCTTGTTTCGCATTTTTCCATCAGCCATTTGATAAAATGGGGAGATATTCGAATGATGTATATGATGGGATCAGAAGCAGCCAGAGAGGAAAAAAGAACATGCACACCGAGCTAATATTGTTATAGAATAAATACAAATAACAATAACTCACGGCGAAAAAAAGAAATGGGAAGGGGAGAACGTCAAAATAGACACCATCTCTAACTTTGTGTTTTGTACCGAATTCAGGCAGAAGCAGCATCAGCAGCCGAAAAAAGCAGAACGAGGAAAAACTAAGCAGAAATAATGCGTACCGTTTTTGAAGATGAGTGAAAAGTGAGGCATTGGCATATTCGCACTCTGTGTGTGTATGTGTGTGTGCTGTGCACGTAGTCAGATTGGTTTCGAAGGGTCGATGGCGCGTTCAATGTTCCGGCTGAATGGGAGAGGCCGAGATGAGACACTGACATGCGATTCTATTACCGAAATATGCTACGAATCTCATTACTTTTGATTAGCAGGTAAAGAGAAATTCGGAGTATCATGTCTCTCTAGCCATACCCCCCGCACACACACGCTTCGGTTCGGTTTGATGGAATTAGAGAGAGAGACACACACGGCGACGAACACAAAAGCAAACACCGACTACACTGATGACGACGACGACGACGACGACGACGACGAATAAAAATATTTTCACAACGCTACACATTGATCGTATATCATTCAATAGACCATATCTTTTGGTTGGGATCTCACAGGTATTGAATAACACATCTCCCGCTCACTCTCGAATGCGTCAGCAAAATGGGCAGAAAAAGATAAATAAAAAGACTCGTGCGAATGAAAAACGCCATTAAATACGGAACGCTTTGCACATACATATTTCGGTTTAATTTCAATACATAAGCATAAATTTGCCTCCCTTAATTCCGAGTTGTGAGTCTCATTTTCTTGCTCTTTCCATTCAGCTAATGTTTATTATTTTAAATAAATGTATTTTATATTTAATGCGTGCAACTTGTTTGTGAGTGTGCTGTTTGGTGTGTGCGTGTGTGTGGGGGGAGAGAGGAGTGGCAGAGGGAGAATGCGAGTAAGCATTTCTGTTTGGAGATGGAGAGGTGAGTGATGAATGCAAAAGCAATACCGAGGCACGTTCGATTACGGAGTTTGGAAGGAACGACCAAATAGGAACAGTCATCCACGAAATCCCGTTATACGTATAAATTGTGCGTCAAATATTGACATAAAATAATTCACACTTATTTACGACGAACGCCTGCCTTTCGAGAGAAATTGTTACCATGCCAATGTGTGACTGAAGCATCACGATTGCAATGTGGAACTGGGAGACATTTGATTATTGTCGCTGCTCCGTTCAACCGTTCATTTCTTGTTTTCATGTTAATGATGGAACGAGAATGTTGACGGCAGAGCGGTGAATTTCGTCATGTCTGTTTTTTTCCTTCGAAACAGTATTATGGAAAGCCTTCAGAACCCTGTTTTTCCCATCTGATAGATTGGTGATTTACACACCGTAAATGTATCCACCTCCTTTTATTCTCGATTCAAAGAGAGGGTGTCAGAACTTAGTTGAAATTTATCGATTGGGGATGGATTGAACAGTTGCATCAACCACCAAATTCATTTTAATCATAGTTATGATACTATGTGACAAAAGATTATTTCTGTTGAATAATGTGCATAAAGAAGAGGGAGTGGAAGATAACGGGCATCTATTCCATAAAACGGATATTTCACAATATTAGGCTTCCCGTGTGCAAATAAAATGACTAACAGTCACTGAGTTGTATGTAACTGTATGTAGTGATACACAACTAAAACTGGCTAAGTTGATTGAAATCATGCGTTTTGTATGGAGATAATCACGTTTAGTTATTCTTTCAGTCAGTCGACTAATTTGGGACATTTTGACTAAGATTGATTTGTGATTAAAGTTAACTGCAGTTGCTTATTTTGTACGAGACAATCACTTTTAGTCAGTCAAAATGTCCCAAATTAATCGAATGACTAGTCAGTCAGAAATTTTCCACACGGGATTCTGTTTTCAAAATGGTACAAATTTTCCAAAGAGCTCAAGGTATCCCAAACGAAATTCCCAATTTCTCAGAAAAACACACGATTTTTGAAAAATATCCTTGGAACGAATGCGAGCGATCAATGAAACAATGTAAATATGTGCAAATTTAACTTCTGCCATTAATTTGAATCAATAAAACAAACAAAATTAATGGCAACAATAAATTGTGAAAAGCAATATATGCTGAAACCACAAATGTCATACAATGAAATAAGATTGCATGAAAATTTTGTCACATGTGATGTAGATACATACATGTATATAGATTATGCAAGAATTGGCGGTGATGTGAGGGGATTCGTTGTTCGGTTCTTCAGTGAAAAATCTTCATTGTGAATTTCAAGAAACAATAGAGTTGTGGGCAGTTGAAGTAAAGTTGTTCGTTGCGCGCGTGAAGGAAGCTCTATCCTAGCATGTGAAATTTGAGTGGTGGTATCATTTTATCGAAAGACGAACTTCATATCGCGCAAATATCTCATGTGTATTTTGTTAGTTAAGAGACTGCTGGCATTTTGAATGCCCGAAAAACCTTTTCTTGTCTATCTCTTTGCCAGTGTGCCCGCTTATCTCGTTCAGGTTCACAGAATGAAATGTTGGCGCTCTCACATATTCGCAGCGGTAAATGAGTGCAGTGAGTGTGTGTGTGTGTGCGAGTGTGAGTGGCTTTTGCTCAGTTGGCTTATGTATACTATATGATGTATGAGTAGACAATTTTCCCAAAGTAAACCAAAAATAGTATTTAAGTTTGCACTGACATAAATCATAATATAATATAATTCTTGTTCTCCTTTTTTTTCCTCTGGCGTGTCTATTTTGTCCCTGCTCTGGTTCCATTTCCAAAGCAGCAAAACTGCTTGTGTGTGAGTGTGTATGTGTCGTTTGGTGTCTCCGCACGAGTTTTATAATCATCCGTTTTTCGAGGCTTTGGACCGCTGTACGGTTGAAATCAAGATGATTTATCAAATGAGTGTGAGCGCAAAGTGAGTGGCTAGTTTTGTGCATTGGTTAAGTTTTGTACCGTTGACGTAGAGACAATGGACTTGTTCATGTGTGCGAGTGTCACACGTATTATGGCGTATTTATAATAACCTTTCATGAAACACACAGAGAGACAGACCCATTCCTCGTCATTGCACAATCGCTTTTCTTAGTTTTTTTTATGGCTTTTTCGTCGGTTCACATCAAGCAATATATTAAAAAACACATGAGAACACATATACACACGCACACAAATCCACATTGCACATATTCATTGGCCTCACAACAGTTATCCAGTGGCACTAACTTTTAACTCTACTGCAAAATACTATTTATGACAAGCGAACCAAAGCCTCGACCATTTTAATTTTCCTGACGAGAGCACACACATGAGCTTCAGCTGCATATGAATTGTTGTTAAATCCAAAGTTTCCACTTCCACTGGCATCACGGCACATACGAATACACACAAGCACTCACACACGCTCATATATGCACAAACACATATCGCCTAATATACAGCCACCGGGCCATGAATTGTGAGATATGTGAGAAGCGAAAAACGAAATCCCGACTACAATTTTAACCCAACAATTAAACAAAACTTTTGGCCATTCATCAAACTACAGGATTTTGCTCTTCTATTAAGCAATTTCTACGTGTCTTATGTATGAAATGTGTCGTACATTTTCACATATATGCAAATAAATGTGTTTTGTGCTCCTTTTTTGTGCCATCTCTCTCCCTCTCTCCCTTTCGCTCTCACACTCCCGCTCTGCCCAAAAGTATTTTTACTATCGCTACGAACGGTGGTGCCTTGAAATGTTCTGATGGAATTGCGCAATGCTAGTTAAAACTTGTGTTGGAACATGGTGGGTTTTTGCCTCAAAATTTCCACTATTTATTGAATCGCTCAGAGGATGAGATGAGAAGGAAACGGGAGAAGAAGGGAAATAGAGAGAGAAAAAAACCATGAAAATCATATAATATATGTTCTGAGTTCGTCATAACGCTCACAGCGTTCGGAAAATATATTTATCAAAGGATCGTACGCAAGCATTTGGTACTGATTTCAACCAAAATTTATATTTTCGCATCGACAATTTTGCGCTCGTGAAAATGGTGAATTGTGCACCAAGAGAGCATCGACCAACCGAACCAACGAATAAACGTGCGAGTGAGCGAGCGAGCAAACGAACGAACAGGAGTAAAATTATGGCTAAAGGAAAATCGAAAGACGAAGTTCAACATCTCATTCGACGTGAAACTTGCCAATGATAAAGTGCATTGCACAACTGAAAAAGAAAATAATTGCCCCGAACTATGGTTGCAGCAGCAGCAGCAGCGCAACGCTCAGCACAGCTACTGACTGCTGCATCGTTTCGTGTCGAACGGCTGTCCTGTTTTCCTCTGCATGACATTTTATACTTATCCGAAGAATTATTAACGGCAATAAAATCCATAATTATAAATATGCACAAACACAAACTGAAATTTATGTGTGTCCCGAACTCCCGGGATGCTCTAGGTAACTCTACACTAGTTTCGTTATGCAGCAAACGCGCAGTTTCACTATGTGCTAGTGTCATAACTAATCCACATTTTAAGTCAGGGATATTAGTTTTTTCTTCACGCTTGAAAATTAGCAAATTTGCTAAATGAGGGTTAGTATTTGTCTTTGAACCTGAACCACCGAAAACACGTTTTCTTTTGAAAAAATTCACATTTGTGAACGGTAAGCGAGAAAGCATGATTGATCGATCAGACGGATGAATAATCCGTAATGAGCATTTAACACTGATTTGGTTGCGAACCAATTCTTTTTTCGTTTCACTTCTGTTTGGCGATAATCAATCAATGAATTATTTCTTACTAATTTTGTTTGTACACGTTTTCAAATAAGCCACATAATACGTACCGATGCTTCGTTCATATGTGACTAGTGAGATAGGTATGGCTTGGTAATGAGAGAAGAGATGAAATCAAGAAATTAAAGGAAATGGAATGAAACGAGCGTAGAGCAAAGCCTGCGCTAATGTGGCACAATTGGTCAAACCAATCCGAATATTTCATTGCTAAGTAATTACTCGTTTGGGATTGCTTCTCTTCTCTCTCTCACACACTCTCTCATGCTCCCGATGATTCGCTTCACCTTTTATCTTTCGTTCAATTGCATTTTGTTTTTGTTTCCACCATCAGTCATCAGAATGCTCTGCTGAGAGGTATTTACTTTTTGTGTTAGACTTTTTTTCTGCTTTACTGCTGCTATCGTCGCACGGCAATCTGTTTACGATGCGTTACATAAAAACGGGACGCAGACACAAACAGATGAGTGAAATTGATAAAATGAAGATGTGTCATTAGCATTTACTTAATTTCTCGTTTCGGTTCCTCGGTCAGTTGACATTCTAATTAAGAGGGATTTGTTTTCTCAATTGATGAATTTATTTTATTTGCGAGAAGAAGCGAAAAAAACAACAAAATTTTTCTCGGAACTTTGGATGATGGAAGAGATTTCAGTTGAATTAATTAACGTATTGTTTTTACTAACGTGGCAAAGTTTGTCTACAGATGAATTACCATTTGTGTGATTTAATTGAATTGTGAGAAGCGGTGTACTAGTATTTCGTTGTTTCATTCAGCAAATCTTGATTAATCTAATTGAAGCGACTTGAAGGCCATACATATTGATTTTTTGCCATTCTTTTCTTCTTCTTTTTTTTGCAGTCAAAATGCTCGAAGATCTGGAGGAAGATACACACTTGTGCATAAAGTGCAGTCACACAATAGTCGGTCTGGAGGAATATATACGTCATCGAAAGAGCCAATGTAGCAAAAGTGTTTCATCCGCCGCATCGTTGAACCGTGAAATAATCGACACTAATCATTCGTATCGATCGTTTGAATTCACTGAACCGCCATCTGTTAAGCACGATAAGCAATTTAGCTTTAATTATGAAATTGAATCCGTTCACCCCGACCACGAAGATTCACACGACGATGTTGTTGTGTCGACGGCCGGCATATTGCCATCGCCAATGCATCAATCGGAGAAAGTTGCCAGCGACTACAAAACAGATCCAAATAAATCGCTATCGGAAAGTTATGATTATAACTATGGTTTGGGCGCTGATGTTTTTTTCTCGCTGCTCAATTTGCAGAGTAGTTCAAAATCGAAAACGCAAACGGTTACGGCAAATGTTTCCGCCGATGGTGCAAGTTCTTCGTTAATAAAAGATAGCGATAAAATGTTGCATCGAAAGCAAACGGACTCGGGTGGTTTATCGCACAGTGAGCATATAGATGATTGGATTAACAGTGGTGCTTCGACCAGTGGCACCGATAAACTTATGAAAGCAGTGAATGCCATTAGCGGAACAAAGAAACATGTATACGATTCACCTCAATACAATTACGATTACACACATGGTTCGCCGGAGCACAATTACGATGATGACGATGATGAAATCGAGGAGGATTTGGTCGAAGATGTTGAAGATGTTCCCCCGCACACTCATACTGGCGGCAAGTGGAAACCCTCGGAAAGAAATCGTTCAATGCACACCGCATCACGATGGTATGAGCGTTGGGATATTCCCGAAGAAAATAATCAACTGCCATTGACGTCAGCAACGGCCGCGACCGGATCAAATGAAGAACTCGCTGAAAATGCAGACGAATTCCAACCACCACCGAGCCATACAAAAGGCAAATGGGTGCCCGGCACAAAAATCATTAAACTCGATTACAAACACAAAGAGCGTCACGATTCCGAAACATTTACCGAACAATTTTTGTGTCGAACTTGTAATCGCAAGCTTTCGTCGCGAATCGTTTATGAACGACACCTAAGGTCAAAATTGCACATGAAACGCTCTCAACCAGAAAATGAACTGGAACAGGCATCGTTGCCACTGCCGAACATTGAAGAGATTGTTGGCAAAAAATGCTCCGCCAATTTGGACACACAAATGAAACGAAAGCGAAAAAGAAAGGACGAAATTGCATACATCAAAGAGCACCCGTTTAACGCAGTTAAGAAGCGGAATCGTCGCTTTAATTACATTAAATGCGGCGTGTGCAAAACGCGATTACGTACATTCATCTATGGGAAACATTTAATTTCACATTATCATTACCGACGAATGTTTAAAAATCCAACGGAATCGTATGCTACGATATTGGATAATATTCATCGAATCGTACTTCAATCACCGTATCAATGTCAACCATGCCGATTTTATGCAAACACCCAAGAAATGTTTCTGCGCCACTGGGATTCGGATGAACATTTTGAAACGGTTTCCGCTGTCAGTGGACAATTTTGGTGTGCATTTTGCAAATTCACTTGCGATAGTAACGAAGATATGCGTGCCCATTTGGTCGGCATGGATCATCAGGAAGTGGCTATGGCCATTAATAGGTCAGTGCCGATAATTTGCCGCAAAAAGAGTCTTATCCAATGTGATGAATGCAAAGAAGAGTTTTCCTTTAACATCGAGCTGCGTAAGCATGCACCCAACTGCACGGGATCGAAGCCATCACTCGGCACAGCATCAGATCAATACCAGGGAAAGTTTTATTGCTCCACTTGTAAGGAATGTTTCGCATCAATCGTCGCATATCAACGACATGCAACCTCCGTTCATTCAACAAAATCCTATTTGTGTGGCCCATGTGGTCAATCCTTTCCGGAATTGGAAGCAGCGAGGCGACATCGCGTTTCGGCTGAGCATAAAGTTCAAGCGGCCCGCATAAAAGCAAAGAAAACTTTGAAACGTAAATGTGTGGTGTGCGGCGAAATGCAAGATGATTTACTTTTGCTCAAAGAACATTTAAAGCTTGTCCATCCAGAGCACAGTTACTCGTATGTCACAATTGTTCACTTTTTTTAAAATACGAATTATCATCGAAATAATATCAATAATTGCATAATTTTGATTTGTTCAATTGCAGGTGCTATTTTTGCGCACAGAAATTCATTCTACCACAAGAGTTAAGCCGTCATATTCGAGACAAAGTGTGCAGAACCGATGACAAGCCACCGTGCAATGATGTATGTCACGAAGGCGATGATTTGAATCCAATGTCACTTCTAGAGTTGCCCATAATTTCGGATATCTCACAAGATGATGGAGTAACCAATCTGATTGTTACATCACAAAATGATCCGTCGACGTCAGTCGATGCAACCGCAGCAGAGTCCCTAGTTCAAGAAAATTATCTAATCATTGAGCACGCAACTGAATTAGATTTGGCCCAAAGTCAGCTTCAATTGAAGGACGAAGCCGGCCCATCAACCGAAGTGGAGCATAAAATTCTTTGGGGATGCAAACAGTGCGAGTTTCGGTAATATAATAGGCACATAAAATACCCTAAGTCAGTGTAGCATTTTATATTATTTCTCTTTTGTTTGGTTTACATTGTAGCACACCGACTGAAGCCGAGTGCATATTCCACGAGATGCTACACAAATGGAACATCTGTAACGACAATAAAATTCCATGTCCAATTTGTAATCGAACATTTGGAAAGAATTCACTGCGTTGTCACTTGCGATTGCATACAAACGAACGGATTTTCCAATGCGATCAATGCGATTTGAAATTTACGCGTAAAGCTAACCTTAAAGAGCACATCCAACGTATTCATTTGAAGCAGAAGAAGACCGATCCGAAGAAGCAGCCGTCAGCATTGAATCGACTGAAGCAGAAAAGTTCATCGTCGCCACACCACCACCAGCATCTGAAGAATGAACAATTATTTGAATGCTCAATATGCGAAAAGAGATTTTGGAAGAAGTAAGTCTTTTTGCTCTCCTCCTTTCATCCCTTTTCCATTAAATGGAACATTT
Organism: Sitodiplosis mosellana; assembly: GCF_009176505.1. Taxonomy (NCBI): domain Eukaryota; kingdom Metazoa; phylum Arthropoda; class Insecta; order Diptera; family Cecidomyiidae; genus Sitodiplosis; species Sitodiplosis mosellana. The sequence goes on from NW_022595256.1 coordinate 623,483, forward strand.
CATAATATGTGTTTTCAAAAGTTTAAGTATTGTTTATTTCCTGCATGCATTCATTCATTCAATTTGAGCACGTTGAAAAATGAGCTGTGAAAGAAGAAATATAATCGAATAAAAAGTTCTAAATTTGTTCTGAGCACTGTGTGTGTTACGGGGACGAGCAAGAATTGGAAGCGGCGAAAGCGACGAGAAAAAAAACCAGCAGAAAATTATGAAGTTGTACAAGTTCACAAACGTTAACCTGCACGCATAAAATACGCTTGCAGCCGACGCACATTCCCATAAAATACTTGTCGAATTAAGTACCAAAAATACAGTGTGCTCATGCATTTAATACTCGACTTTATATAAATTTTTGCCTTGTTGCCTTTTCGCACTTGTTTTATTTTTCGGCTGGCTGATGGTCCCTTCTTTTTCCTTTCTTCGTTTGATGCTGGTTGTAACCTTTATTTAGATGTTTTTATAGCTCATTTTAGTGTATTTCATTTAACGTATATTTCAGAACGGCAAAAGCGCGCACGTCACCGCTGCCGCTGCTGTGAGAAGAAAACAGAGGCAGTAGAGGAACCAGAAAAAAAACAATAACAACACACTGGGAAGGCGCGCAATGCTGAATGCGTGGCAATTTGTGTGTTGGTGTCGCTTTGTTTAGAGAGACAGGAAAAGAGAGTTAGCCGCTTCGTTTCATTCATGTTATGACGTTATATGAGAGTGTGTATCACAATGAACATTTTATGATTGTTGTTCACTTGATGCTCTTTCTCTCGTTGGTTAGAGTTAACATACACCAGTACCGAAAAACATACCCATACACACAAACATAGGATATAGATCCCAAAATTTAAATAAAGTAACGTGTTTATGTGCATTCTATGGAGTGTGAGTATTTTGAGTATTTAGCCTGAGTAATGCATACGTGGAGTGAAACATTTTCCCGAAAATATAATACACACAGAGAAACGATAACCGTCTCAATAATTCAAAATTAAAGCGCAGTTAGTCGAAATGGCTTGTAGCAATTTGTCGGTAATAGCTCGGCATATTAGCCCCCGAAATGTGCATGTAAAAACATGTGTTTGGGCCATCTCTCGTACATGATAGTGGTAGAGTGTATCAAGATATTTGTTAACCCACCTCGACCAAAAACCCGATGTTCACGCCACAAAGCTCTCAATTTGCTCAAAGATGATGAGGAACGAATGGCAAGCGATGACGTCCAGATTTATCCAACAATCGAAATGAAGACAAACCGATATGCTATGCAGAAGTCATTGTTGCTGAAGCTTTTCCAAATTGATATGTCATGAAAATGTATTGATCGAAAAACTCACTTGACATCTCTACAGAAGCGCAAACCGGACGCAACGCCACTGAGCATTGTTCACAAAAGAAAATTAAAGAAAATTGCTTGAAAATTGCTTTCAAAAGCCAAAAAGCAATTTTTTCGCTCTCCAACCATCATATCAAATGCAAAAGAACTTAATATAAAGTCCATTTTTGCCTTTTCTGCAATATGTGCACTGCACATATACATACAGCACACAAATTATGTATTACTGTTAATGCACTGAATGCATCAGGCGCAAATTTTGCACAACCATAAGCATATTCGTTATATTTAGCATGCAAAACCAGGGCAGATTTCACATATCGAACCAAACAGAGACGCAACACTGTAGTTGTTATTGTTGTTGTTGCTGCTGCTGCTGCTTTATTAAGGACTATTTTCGTCTGTAACATGCCGTAAGACTCGGAATATTGCATGCTTTACTCGGCTTTTGGCTCATTTAAGTATATAATTTTCGGGATGAAAACACATGCTACCACACATTTTTCGTACAGTTGCTTCGTAAATCTTCAAAGCACAGCGTACAGCGCACATAGTATGCGAAGAGAGAGAGAGAGAGAGAGAGAGAGAGAGAGAGCGAGAGAGAAAGAAACAGAGCTTGGAATTCATATTAGTCGGCTGAAAATATAATAGAACCGAAAAATATGGCATTAACAAATGTGACGATGCGCATTTGGTTTAGAATATTTGAAAATATTGGTATGTGCTGCGTGAGTAAATTTCATTATTTGCAGGAAAAGAGACATTAATGTGGCGCGCCTCCAATTACGCAATTAGGAAGTGCAGTTATTCAGGCCTGATAGCCATTAAACTTTATACTGGGTATCTCTCTCTCACTCTCTCTCTCCTCCCTCTCTCTCTCTCTCGCAGCAATTTCCGAGGATGAAATTGTTAGTGAGTGACTGAGAGACGCAGCAAGAAAATTTTCACATTGCACATTGGTATTTGACTTGTGAAATTCGCAAATGACTTCTAAACAAATTACACAAACACATGCCCGAATTAAACTGCATTGCGTTCCAAAAGCATCAATTTGAAGACAATGTTGGTGGTTTGTATGCTTGCGATACTCCATTTGGCGGCGAATTGAATGAACCGAATCAAAAGCAGCAAATTTGGCCAATGCCATCGGAATATTGTGAAATGTTGAAAATAAATGTGTTATTCCCCATATTGCCTAAGTTTTGTTGCCTATTCCGGCTCATGCCGATTGCCATAATTTTACGATTTTGAATACAATGATTCGAAATGCATGTGCATAAACCTCGGTAATATTGATGGTGCTGTCGTATCAGTACACATCTCAAAACATCCAAATACAGCAAAAACGGCTAAGGCGAAGACGACGAAAAAGTCGCATCACCTGTGTATGCATGTGACCATTACTAATAATATACAAGCCATAAATTCGCATTCATCTTGAACGATAGCCATTAAACAATATTTCGAATCTCATGCGCACCGAAAAAGGTGTTCGTGTATGTATCCGCTCTCTTGAAATTGTGTTCAATTGATTCCAATAAACGATCCCCATTTCCGATGTCAAATGACAGAGCGAGCGAGCGAGCGAGCGAGAGAGAGTATCCCATATGCAGCCGAGTATTATTATCACCAACATATGTATCACCTCGATATGGAATCGGTTACCGATTGCACCGACGTGTATCAGTTGTAATGCAATCAACTCACTGCAATTTCAACTTCGAAAAACCGACATGAAGTGAAACATAATTATATTGTATTTCGGTTGCATTCAGTTTATAAACAATATTTATGTGATCGAATCCATTTGATCGGCCCAATGCAATGTGAAACCGAGCATTTTCGGATTTGCAACAAATTTTCTAATTGGGCTCAATCGAATTTGTAGCACCATTGACACATACACGCTTCCCATTCTATTTACATATGTGTGTAATGCATACTTCAACGATACATACACACACACACACACACTCACAAATCCACGTTGTCCGAAACATGAATTGTCCAATTCTTTGCATGATTTTAAAATGGATGCGCCTATGAGAGAGAGAGAGAGAGAGAGAGAGTGGCGGAGATTCGTTCGGCCACTTGAATGCACTGCATAGATCATTGGGTAAGTTTTCGCGTGAACTACTTCAAAATCCGCACGTGCAGCAATGAGAAACGAAATTATTTTCCTGCCATCCAACCAGTCAGCTAGGAGCTAGCCGATTACTGGAATGCAAAATATATTTTCGGTGTAGATAGTACTTGCACGCTACCGGTAATAAATTAGGACGTTGCAAAATAACCAAATAACCAAAATGTAAACAAACGAAATAAGCCCTGAATAACACTAAGAAAACGCCGGAAATATAAAAGCCAGGCTATAACTTAAAACTGGGAGACAAAAGTACGTACGTGTGAGTGAAGGGCTTTGCTCAGCTCTCTCTCCACAATGGCTGCAGCCAAATTGAATAAATTTCAAAATTTTCCGTTGACCCTTTTCACCGTGTTCCAGCATCCAATTTCGCTATTATGTGCGCGCTCTTTCTCTCTTCGCTCTACGTGTCTCTCTCTCTCTCTCTCTCTCCCAAGCTCCATTTTAAAATACATTGTGGACCGCTGTATTGCAATTGTAATTCTTTTTTGTTGTTCTCTTCTATTTTAAAAATTATCCATTGAAAAGAGGAGAGTTTCACCAGTGTGCAATGCCATCACACGGATGGAAAATAGCAACAAAAACAATAAATAAAAACTGAAGCGACCAGTGTAATGGATTGTCTGTAGATCGGGATTATGATTGCAGAGTAATAAAAGAAATATACCTGCAAAATGCTCGAATCTCGCTTCTTCTTCGCCTCTTTTGTTTTCGGTCGTTAGTGTGTGTGTGTGTGTGCGTCTGTGTAGATGTGTGCTGTTGTCGTTTTGTCTTTTTTCGGTGCTGCGCTCGGTAAAGTTCTTTCCTATTGGATTAACCGGTTTAATATGTATATAAATGAAATTTTTTGTTGTTGTCATTGCAATGCACTTTTTGTTTTCTCCGTTTGAGTTGCTTCTATTTTGTTACACAGTCAAAATTGCTCCTTTCATTCGGATAGATTTGAACCGGTGGAATATAAACTTGCGATGATTTTGTAAAACTGCCTTCGTCCATTCCTTTCATTTTGGACACAATGTTTTTGTCTAGTAGAGTGCTCTTACTCTCCTTTAGCATCACCGTTGTGCCGTGGCGTAGTCGTTATGTTTATTTTCTGCGTTATTTTATTAGTTGCCGTGGTGGATTCGTTCGCAGTGACATCGGTTGATTGTGAAAACGGCACGAGGGCTATTCATTATGAAAATCCATATATGTAGAAGAAGAAGAAGATGGAAAAAATGCAAAAAAAAGCTCGTACGGACACGACGAAAAGAGGAGCATGGATGAGAGAGTGGGAGAGTGCAAAAGGGAAAAACGCTGATAAATAGGGAAAACAGTAGTAGCATCAGCAAGATAAAATATAAATTCAGTTGCGGCTTCCTGTACACATTTAACGTCCATAAATAAAGAATAAGAATTTATGTAAAAATTTTAAGTACGCCAAACAACAATCACATACACACACATGGCAGGAGAGAAAAGAGAGGCAGCCAGCAACGGTCCAACAGGAACAAAAAATCCAATTCGCACAATACATTTATTTATGTGGTCGAAATTCTTCGCGCTTACGATGGCATTTTCGTTAGTCCAAACTCCAAATAGTCTATTCGTTGCACTTACAATCATACCACCCATTCCATGCGACACAGAAACACAGAGACAGAGAGAGAGAGAGAGAGAGTCACATCTCATACAAGTCGCCAAGTCGAAAAACTGAATGTTGCTGAACAAAAGCAAACGTGCCCGTGCCACATACACCCATTGAGAGGAGAGTATGTATACATTGTACACGCTCGCGATATATTCAGACTCACAGTTTGGCTCTCAAACGCCAAAGGACCGAATGAGCTGCGGCTGAGAGCACTGAAAAGAATCTCATTGTGTATGAAATGATCTGAATGGTGAATACGTCAGGTTCAAGTAGGTAGGTATTCGGTATCACACCCGAAAAATGGCAGCGGCACGAAGAGGACAACGACGAGTGGAATGGACAGTGCTAACATAAAGCACAAGCAGAAAGAGTTAAATACAGAGGATGAAAAATAATGTCGCAAATAGAAAAAGCTGCAGCCCGCAAACGTGAAGAGCAAACATAACAAAAAAAGTCACGGGAGGAAGAGAGAGGAAGAAAGAGGATTAAGAGAAATAATGATAATAACGACACAGAAGTGGCAAAAGACAACGAAAACAGTGGCAACTTGAAAAACTTTGAATTCCCGTACAATCGTCAAAATGGAAAATTCCTTGCATACAAGCGAATATCAAAATTTTCCACTGCCTTCATGCTTATGAGATGACGCGGTTTTTATGCATTGCATTTTTCTGAAGTATAGACAACATTCGAATGTGTACAAGGAATCTCTTGATGTTTTAAACAAAACTTTAACTTGCAACAATGACCAAATCGTCTATCTCTGCCAACAATGGCCAAATTAAAATACGGGATCCAATGCAAATGGTGGATAAGAACACAACTCGGAATAACAAAATATCGTTTCAAACTTTATTTCCACAGCGAGAGATGTTTCTATCATTAAGTTTTTATTTGCAAAGAAATGGAAAATAGTGAGGATACATACTGAGAAAGCGGGAGAATACAATATATTCGATCATTTGTAGATTAACGAACTTTTGGGTTCTTCTGGTGTAGTAGTCAATCCATGGGCCCCTAGACATAATTCCATGGACGGACAATACATTTATATAGGCAGTCTAAGGTCTGTCCGTGGAATTATGCCCGGGAGCCAATCCATGTGATGATGAACACATATTGAACCTAGGAACGTATCAAAACTATGATGAATTTTGTTTAATGACATGATATGACCACATGATTTTCCTTTCCAATTCAAATTTTCATAGCTCCATTGTCTATATAACAATTGATAAACTCAAATAGACTCACATTTTTGGAAACAGACATTTTTTTTTCAAAACAATTTCGCTATCATTGTAACAACAACATGCTCAATTTTCCCTTTGTTTGGTATGTTGTACATGAAATTTCAGTTCTATAAAAAGTAACGATGCGAAACACACGGTCGTTAGTATGCCTACAACTTGTTTATTGGTCAGCAAAATGTAATTATAAAAGAATTTTCCAGCGGTTGGCATTCTTGATTCTACCCGCTTTCAAGACCGAACACTTTCCACTTTTCCTAGGGGCATTTCTCACGAAAAGAATGAATGAATTCTTATAAATTTTGAAAAATTTCTTCCATTCGATCGGTCTGATTCGATCAATTTTTATCAATTCGTGTAAATAAATGTTCATTTACACTGAACTTGTGTTCTGGAAGTGTGTTTTGGTGGATCTCAAGGATTGTTCAGAACTACTCCCGGTTCTGGAAGTGGATCTTCAGGATGGGCCAGGGCATTGTCAAATCGGATCTGGTCCATCCTGAGGATCCACCAAAATCCACTTCCAGAATCGGGAGCAGTTCTGAACGATCCTTGAGATCCACTAAAACCTACTTCCAGAACACTTTTATTCAAGCAATATCGTCATTTCAGTACATTTTCTTACAATTTCAATAAAAAAGAAGAAATAATAGACATTTTCGCACATTTGCTCAAATTGTTTGTGTGAGAAATACCCCTAGCACTTTTCGACACCGAACATTCAATATGCTTTTCGACACACGAATTAAACATACATTTTTGGATCCTTTTTTGTGCTTGTTTCCATTTTTTTTAATGCTGGGAGAAAGCGTTTTTCATAAATATTGTGCCCTCGCATTTGGTGCTGAACGACAATGTGTACTTTGTGTTATCTTTTTTTAAATTAACAAGTCTAACTGAATTCAAACTCTGAGTAGATCACATTTTTTTGCCATCTGAATTCATGATTTACATGGGTCAAAGCAAGCAATTTGGAACAAAGTTCAAGTACAGAATATTGCTGCACTCTTCGAATTGAAAAAATTTCATTCATCAACCTTTCATATGGCTAAAAAATTCATGATTCATGAGGATTCATTCGAATTACTGACTAGAAAAAATTGTAAGGAATAACTTTGTTCGGTTCTTTTGATTAGATTTTCGTCATCAATCGTTCGAAATATAGTTTGTTTGGATCTAGTTTGATAATAATGTTGGATTAGTTTTTTTCTCTTTTTCTGGTAACAAATCGATATAATCGGCACGAACAAATCTCGTAAATTGAAGAAAAGACAAAACGCAATACGTTCGTCGTCCAATAAATTTGAGGAGGTCGTGAATCTGTGGAGGCGAAAAACCGGGCAAAAAGAATATTATAACATAAATAAAAAATGCTAACACAATACAATTTGGCCTTTTTGATTCAACAAAATTTGCTAGGTATACGTACAGGGTGTGCGACAATCTGTTTGGATGTTCTATGATTTTTTTATCGGTAACTTCAATCGAAACTAGATCGAATTCACTAATAACAGTGACTGAAGCTTCAATTTTGATGGGTGATTTCCTCTGTTTTCAGTCGAAAAAAAAAACTAAATCAAAAGCTTAAATCAAATCAAACTGTGCCGTTGACCATCTATTTGCAGCAGTCGTTGTTCTACACCCGGTGGTGGTACGCAGAATAACAACAATAACAATGTACACATTCGAATAAGATAATACACATAAAATAGGTTTAGTCGAAATAGCGTGTTCCAATGCACACATAGAACGTTACCAACCGACCCAAATGTTATTTATCTATGCTGTTTTTGTCCATTTTTCCGGCTGCTTTGATATACACACGCATATATATACACACATTTGTGTGTTTTGGAACGGAGAGCAAAAAAATGGAAATTTTTCTCCATTTAACATGCGGATCAACATTGTTGATACGCATATAACAGAAGGTTTATCCTTTGATGGAGTTTTTTTCCGCTTCATTTAACATCTTCAGCGTGTTGATATGTCATTTTCGATTTTTGGCGAATTCGTCATCCATTTTTGTGCGCTGATTTGATGCGATAATGGTTTCGTTTATGATTTTCGTACGACTAATCTGTGTGTATTTCCTTTTTTCGCAGGAGTTTACTTGAGCAGCATATGCATTGTCATCGTGAAATGGTGTCCGTTAAAGTGTTTGAATGCCCGGAAAAGGGTTGCTTATTCAGCGGACGTAGTGCAGCCGAACTGCGTGTACATCAGAACACTCATTCAGACGAGAAGAACTATCATTGCACCGTAGATAATTGCAGTTATAAAACGAAAACTAACGCATTGCTTAACAGGTTGAATCACAAATTGCCTGTTGTCTAGAGTACAAGTTCACAAAAAAACTAATCAAATTTTCATTCCAGACACATCAAGTCTCAACATCAAACCGACTCCATTCAATTATTATGTCCCCATTGCGATTTCCAAACAAAAGTTTCGAGCCATTTGAAACGACACGAACGTATTCACAGTGGAGATAAGCCATTTGCCTGTCCACACTGCGATTACGTTTCCAACAATCCGGTATGTGATTTTATCGTTTGTTTCAGCAAAATTCTAGCCTTCATTTTTGTTCAATTCTAACAATTTGGTTTAATTTGTTTTATTCTCAGGAAAATTTACGTAAACATGTGATCAAATCAAACAAACACCCTGGACGATGCTTGTATGAGTGTCAAACATGTTTGGCACCACCGTTTGCTACGAATAATTCAAAAGAATACAAATTTCATCTTGTTTCTGTGCATAAAGAGAAGAAATAAAATTGAAGATACTTTCAATGAACAAACCTCATTTTAGCGAGTTTTTATTCAAAAAGACGAAAAAAATATAAAATTCGAAAAATTTATTTATATTCCAAGTAACACCTATGGCGCTACGTAACGGACACTTTGAGAAATCGTTGGATGAGACACGACACGCAACACGACACGAACAATCCAGAAAAAAAGTGAATGGAGTACGGTTGGTATTTGTTTCCGCGTGAGTCATCACGAACCCGCGAGAACAGCTGACATCAATCGACACATAGCGAACGCTCTCTATTTGTTTTCTCCATCAAACAAACAATATTGAACCGATTCAAAAACATCTGACAAGTATCGTTTCGGCGTACGGTATAATAATGTGTATGTATTGGACGCGCACACACATCGATCAACTGCGCACTGTCGAGCGAAAAATATGTAATGATGAAATCTGAATGAGCAATAGATGCTTCACATTACAATTAACTAACAGCGACTCCGATTGACATTCACAGTTGGAAAAAAAGGTGCAACATGAAAACAATGGTTGCGCCTCGGCTCCAGTGCTCGTTGTGAAGAAAAGTGTTTTTTTTGTTTTCGTCAAATTGTTAGTCATCAATGTTTTTGAGGCATTTTACTAAACACTTTCAATCAGTAAAACGGTTTCTGATTCATTTTTAACTCATCAACTACACACAATTTTTTTTCTTTCCACAAACAAAGGGAAGGTGAAGAAAACGACCGAGTGAAAAAAAAATATAATTCAACGAATCTCAAGCAAATAAGGTTTTAGATTTAGTGGAATAAGTGTTTGGAAGTGAATTAAATATCGCATGCGGTGTATATTTTCTGAATTTACGGCATTGTCAATATTACAGTAAAATTATTCAAGGCAAACAAAGCGAAACAGAAAAAATTCTTATAAGTTTTTGAGTGTGTACGTTCGAAATTATTGTTGTTTTCAACAAAGCATATAATTAAACAAATTAAAGCTAGAGAAGTATAATCGCAAGCTTGAAAATGGTGCAGAAATTCCAATCTCCCGTCAGAGTATATAAATATCCTTTCGAACTGGTGATGAAGGTAACACTTATTAAAAAAATATTTTTATTCGCTTTTTTTCTTCTCTTTCTCTCAATATTATTGTACAACATTCTTTACCAATTAATAACAATTTAAATCGATCCAAGGGGTTTCGTGTGTAATGCGGGCAAGTCAATATTGAGCATACACATAGCATACAGACCGTTTTAACTCTCCATATGAAAATATTCCATATTCAATTGGCACAATGACAATCGAAAAAATTCCAAACGAATTTAGTGCACGCATTCAGTCGCATTAGTTTGATCAAACCACAACAACAAACCAATTAATGAAGAACAAAATCAAGAAATGTTTGTTTAATTAATAAATTCATGTTTTGATTGGGATTTATTGAATAATAGATGATTTTTTTTTTGTTGACGTCGTAATCAACGTCTTCCAGCGCGTAGCATTTGTTTCTATCTCATTCATCCGCAAGTAATTTGTATGTGTGTGTGTGTGTGGATTTGCTCTTGTAAGTGCACAGTGCACACGGTAATAATAAATCATGCTCGAAGAAATTTAAATATGCATTATTCAATCGGTGCGATTAACTTACGTGGTTGCATGTGAAAACGAAAAAAAAAACAACTCAAACACGAGGAATATGGTCAATATAGAATACATTGGCTCATGGTCACAGTTCACTTGTTGCAATCGTGTTCGAAATCAATTTCGATATGCAAGCGAATGATTACATTTCGTTTGCGATTCTTTAGTCCATTGGTTTTTCCATCGACCAAAAAAAAAATTCGAAATAGAAACTAAATCGCAATCGAAATCATATCGAACAATGAATGACTAGTTACGTCGAATCATTTTAATAAATATTTTATCGTTTTTGCTTTTCCGGTCAATCCGCTGTTATTTTTTGCTGCTGTTTGAAAAACAACAACATCATGATATCGAAAGAAGAGGAAAAAAACTGGTTAAACCACATATATCGACGAACGAACCATTTTATTGTCTCGCCAGTCGTTTACGAATTGCATTCAATAACATTTCCGCTTTGATATTGACTCGATCCAATATCATTCATCGAGTTCACATTACACAAAGTGAAAAAATGGATACTTTAATCGCCCTACATTGCTACACACATCAATCCACTCATATTTCGCCACATATGCAAAGAAACGATATATATTCAGCTTCCATTTATAGTTGCGGTAATTTCTTGGATATGACGACGTCGACGACTACGATATCGTGTGTCCCTAATTTTGTTTGTCTATTCAAATCAGCTGTTTATTTACGGCAGTTGAGTTTGTGTTTTATTGGTCACAAGTTTGTTATTTTTATTCACACAATGTGTGAACCACACACGTATGTGGCGTATGGAATGCAAGATAGAAAGAACAGAGAAAAACAGAGAAAAACATGTCTACAATATTTCAACTATGAATCTGCTTTCGATTCTACACTTTTCGATGGAACTTATCGTTCCATAAAATTCCTTCGACTAGTTCACCTTGAGGTGTTGTTTTGCACATTTTGCAAGGTAGCATTTACGTCGGTAGAAAGTTCATTTTTTTTCTAGATGTTCAGAATTCATATGAAAAAAAATATTGAATTTGTATAAGCATTCACCGGATTTCGTTTGAAATTAGTTCGCCATTTGATCAATGCAACCCGGCTAATTATAAACATTAGTGACCTTGTCCTCTGACACATAAAAAAAAACTGCAGATGAAATTGCAAATGACTCGTGCGATTCGTTCATTGCCTTCCAAAATTGAGCAGAACCGTTTGATTTGCTCTGCGCACATTAACTCTATCCCAGGCCCGTAGCGAGACTGAAATTCACGAGGGTGCTGAGCACCTGAATATTTTTTTATTATTTTCACTATTTTGTATGTACTTGATATACCAAATTTATCATAAGAAATAACGTTCGCTTGAACGTTCGTTTAGTTGAAAATCTTTTTTTTTGTAAATACCATTTCGGCTGATATTAATAACGTCGACTTGGCATGTATACAAAAACATTACTGAGAAGTCGTAAAATAAATGAATCATTCGATATGACTGCTGTGTGTTTATTTTACAACACAGTCCAAACAATGTGGAGGAATGCAGTAGCAAAATCAAAACGGTTACTGATATGCTATTTTGTTATGATTAAGTTTTTCGATGTCTTCTGAACGGCAAAAATTCAAAAGCAGGGAGAATGTATATGATGAAATAAAAAGAATTACTTTGGTAATCCCGAACTTTTCCGTACCGTTGGCCTGCGTTGTCCGTAGGTACTTTTGGTTATTTTTTGTGAATTTTCTTGAAATAAAGGCAGTGAAAATATAATAATGAAAATCAGCAGTAGCTATCTCATATGCTTTAACAATGTTTGACGTTTAGAACTGCTGTTGAAACTTTGTTGGGAGCGCCGCCAACCACAAATCTCTGTAACTATACGTTTGTGTGAAAGTAAAGTCTTTGTGTGTACTGTACGTTCGTGTGAATGCGAAGAGTCTATGTGTGCGTTGTACACAGAGATGTTGATTCGTGCAAACGTCGCATCATGCTAGGCGGCGCTATTGATATACTTTGCTTCAATCGTCAACAAAATACATGAAGTATTTCTCCGTTTTGATGAAAATAAAGTGAAAAATCGACAATTCTGTATGAGAGGTACCCGTAAACCGTACCTCATTGGCTTGACACTTTCTGAGGTTTCATTTTTTGAAGAATGTTGATCGCATTTGCAGAAGTTTGGTTTTTGGCCCTCAATTTTTTCCAAGAAATTTTTGACAAAAATTGAGGACAAAAAAATCAAACTTCTGCAAATGCGATCAACATGAAACTTTGAGAATCTTATTTTTTCTCCAAAAAATGAAACCTCAGAAAGTTTGAAGCCAATCGGAATCGATTAACGGGTACCTCCCATACAAAATTGTCCAAAAATCGGTAATTTTAGTCAAAATGTCAAAAAATTTGTATGGGAGGTACCCGTGAATCGATTTCGATTGGTTTCAAACTTTCAGAATCTTATTTTTTTCCCAAAAAATGAAATCCCAGAAAGTTTGTAGCCAATCAGAGTCGATTTACAGGTACCTCCCATACAAAAGTGTCAATTTTTTGAGGTTTTTCTTAGGGCAAGTACCCCAGGATCAAATCGAAAATGGCTCATCTTCGAACTTAAACTAAGTTTATTGGATACAAAACTTTTGGGACTTTCAGATTTGGATTATTTCAATTATTTTTTGAGTTATCGTGTTTACAAACAGCTACGACAACGACAACGACAACGACGACAACGACAACGACAACGACAACAACAACGACAACGTGGTTTTCTACGCGTTTCATGAGTTTTTATGATGATCTAAGCTAATTTTGCGAAAAAAGTTTTCGGGACCAATTCCTATACTTTCCCTTGACACGTTGTGTACGGAAAAGTAAAAGTGCAAAATGCACAAATTTGTGACACAAACACCAATCGATTGCCAATTAGCTCATTTTTGAGTGTTCGATGAGCCCAGCCGATCGTCGATTAATTCAGTTGTTCAAATGAAGCAGATGAGATTAAATCATGTTTCTACGAAGTTATTGATGTCGTGTTGGGAGAATTCAATGCACGTTTTACAGAGAATAATACGATTTTGTTGGCACTCTCAAATTCATTTGAAATGAATTTAGAAAAATTAAAACTACTTGATCAAATCGGTATAGAACTTCCACCTGAACATGAAATGAAAACTGCAAAAAAGTACGTCGAAAGCAAATATAAAGATTGGGAAAATGAAAAAGACAAAACTGAGACCGGATTCAACATTCTCTCAACATTGTATGAAGTTCGCGATGCGTTTCCAAAGGTGTACGAAACATATGCTATCATTGAAACATTCGCATGCAGTACATCAGTATGTGATGCGTCATTCTCAGCATTAGCTAGAATAAACATTCCATCTCGGTTGTCAATGACAAATGAAAGAATGCGAAATCTGGCATTTTTAGCTTTTGCACAAAAAAGACTTGAAACAATTCCGTTAGATAAAGTGATGCGAAAATTTAATGATGCTAAAGAACGTAAAGTGCAACTCTTCTAAACACTTTTCTTTCACTTTCTCTTACAAATGCCAAATTTTGCATTCGTTCATTTTACTCAAATCTCAATATATTGATTATTATTCAGAAAATAACAACAAAGCCACACGAAAATAAAATGTATGATCGAAGAGTAAAATAAAGTCAACTAAAGTAAAAGTAAAACTTGAATACTTTTGTTCTACAATTCATTCATCTGAACAATTTTTTCTTTGAAACTATAGCTATTTCTTAGGGGAACACTGAAATCTTTTCAAAGGGTGCGCGAAGATGTTCAGAGGGTGCTCCGCACCCTCTTGCACCCATCTCGCTACGGGCCTGCTCTATCCAACCAAAGGCAATCGGTTGTGAAAATAAAAATTGAAATAATAAATCAAAATAGCTTTTTTTTCTCCAATTTTTGAATCAAAACTCATTTAGACACTTTGCTGGTTATTAGGCTTGATAATAATGATATAAAAAAAAGTCATAATTACAATCATTTTATCAGCTCGACTTATTCATTCGGTGTTCATGCATGTTGCTTTCGACAAACAACCGCAAATAATTGAACGGCTGTGAAACTTGTTTTTTGTTTGTTTATTTCATTTTATTTTCCATGCGAACCTAGTGTAATTAAAAGCAATCAATGCGTTGTAGAGAATCCCATAAATTTTGCCACAATTTGTATTTTTATTTTCGCAATCAACATTAAATTGCTTTACATATTTCTAATGTCTAATGCATTGTGGTCCATTTGTGCGGCTCGAAACACACGACACACGCCGTGCGAATTATACTATCTGCGCAAACATTTATTTTACTACGTTGTTAAGTGATAAGTGCCTGTTGTGTGTTGAACGCCTGATTTTTCCGGGCTCGTGCTATCTGGTACACGTCTCTATTACATACTGTGCATACCGACAGAGTAATTCCAATGAGCATTTTCTTCTAAGTGAGCATTTAAATGAGCAAGCACAGCACGTAATATCAACGGAAAAAAACGAGAAAAAGGAAAAAAAAATCAACATAGAGACGTAACAACGTACGAGACGATACCATTCACAAGAAAAGTTCATCAAGTGCCATACAAAAGCATTCACTTTCCACTTTCTTTCGTCCATGTAACTCTAACCGATATGCTACTCGTTCCGTTTTGCCATTCATAATAGAATTAAGATCGATATTATTGTTGTTCTGTAAATAACGTTCCATACGCTCTTACGATTGAAGCGTCACAT
The DNA here is from genome assembly GCF_009176505.1 of Sitodiplosis mosellana. Lineage (NCBI taxonomy): Eukaryota > Metazoa > Arthropoda > Insecta > Diptera > Cecidomyiidae > Sitodiplosis > Sitodiplosis mosellana. Next base: position 638,945 of record NW_022595256.1, read on the forward strand.
AACCATCCATCCATCTATCCAACTCTAATGTATCATGAGTTGAGTTGAGTAGTCGAATGCTTGTTCCATTTCACTGCCACACCATTATCGGTATCGGCAATACAAGTGTAAATAATTAACGAAATATCAAATTAAATATGCGATGGCTCTTGTTTATTTTTAACGCTTTTTTTCTTTCTGTCCAAAGAGGGACAAATACAATCAATAAATCGTCGCAGGCGGATTTCATGACATTCATCGATTTAGTTTATTTTGTATCGAACAATTGAAGACGAATTACAATGAAATTGATTTAATTTATCTACCAGCTGCTTAATTTCACCCCGAATTGTATTCATATTTGATTGATTTTAATCGTTTTCCGTTTTTCTTTTGAAAGCACATTGAATAACAAAGCACAGTAAGATAGAGGCGAACATTTGAGTTCTGAGAAAGAGTAACGTATGTTTTGTACATTGGAATCGACCATAAAGTGTTGAGTGAAGTATCGAAATTCCGGGACTCTTTATCCAGTTTTTCAATCGGTTTTATCCAATTCGGATTAATCGAAATGAAACATCCGCTGTTTTTTTCCTGAGAGGGCGGAAACTAAGTTTCTGAGCTTCAAATGTTGACAATGAAGCACTTTTATCGGTTCTACAAATGGGTGTCTAGTCATTTGTTATTCATAACAGTAAAATTGCTATGCTAATGTGTCACAATGTAGAGAATATGAATGATGTTCTGTTATTATTCATTTTTTATTTTGCGGCATTTTTTCTTACTGTTATGATTGACTAATACCAACATTAGCCACATAATTAATGTAATTTTGTATATTCGTCTATAAATACGCAATATGTTCCTGGTGTTCGGTGGAACACGTTGGTTGGGAGAAGCAGAAAAAATTGATTTTTTTCGTTCAATGTGCGTCATATTTTCGAAATGCGAGGGGAGACATTACCTGTGACAATGTATTTTTTTCGTTACTTTCTTCTGTTGACATCGGACACTTCTACTGAATATTTTATGGTTGAAATTTGATGTAGAATTGAAGCTATCGTAAGGTCAAATATCAAAGCGAGTGGAGATGGGGGTTATTGTTTATTAAAATGTGTTATTTCCGATATATTAATGGTTTTAAATTCCCCACCATATCTGAACAACCTTGATATTAACATTCATCGTCAATCGATAGAAATGATTTTCCAGGCAATTTAATTAAACAGAAATTTTTATGATACTCAAAGGCGATTTTAACACTGAACTCCTTTTCTCTCTCGATGATTACAGGCCTATGAACGCCGATTCCCAACATGTCCCCAAATGCCAATTGTACTCGACTGTACTATCACTAAGGAAGAGATTAAAGACGACGGTGCAATCAAACATACAAGCCGCCGTTGTAAATTAGCCGTCGATGCGCCATACTTACTGAAAAAAGTCATTGGCTTGGATCATGTATTCTTCATACAGAACAATTTCCTTGATATGCGAGCCCGTTCACTGAATATCGAGGCCACGAACGAAACATATGCATCGAGGGTTGAGATATTTGAACGATGCCGTTATTATGCCCATCCAGAGAATCCCGATTGGACTTGTTTCGATCAGACCGCGACGTTGGATATCAAAAACTTTTTCGGTTTCGAGCATTCGATTGAGAAAATGGGAATGAAGCAGTACACACAAACCACGCTGAAAGGTCGTGAAATTATTGAGTATTTCATTGAAGATTTGCGAAAGGAAGGCATCACACACGTCGACAGATGGCACGGTTCCCCTGTAAACGTTGAGAATGGCGACGACGCCGAAGCGAATGGTGTTTGTTCACGCAAACCATCGGTGTCCGAGTACAGCGAAATGCTGGACGGAGATTACATCTTAAAGCACTTTGGTACACTCGAACCGATGCAAGAATCGAAACTCTTACAACTGCATGATATGATTAAAGAATCACTGGGCGGTACACAACCCGTACCAGCCTATTCAATACTACTCCGATTTTTACGTGCCCGAGATTTTAATGTTGACAAAGCGCTGCAAATGTTACAAGAGTCGTTGGATTGGCGAGAAGAGAATAACATCGATCAAATGCTCCACGAATACAAAGCGCCACCAGTGATTACGAAATACTTTTTGGGTGCATGGCATCAAACGGATAAGCAAAATTGTCCAATTTACATTCTTCGCTTGGGCCACATGGATGTGAAGGGTTTGCTTAAGTCCATTGGCGAAGAGGTGCTATTGCAACATGCTCTGCACATTTGTGAAGAGGGTTTACAATTGATTGAACAAGCATCGAATAAAACAGGAAAAGCCGTTACAAATTGGAGTCTATTATGCGATCTTGAGGGCCTATCGATGCGACATTTATGGCGTCCGGGCGTCAAAGCACTGCTAAAAATCATTGAAACAGTGGAAAAAAATTACCCTGAGACTCTTGGCCGTGTTTTCATTGTCAGAGCACCGCGAGTGTTCCCGATCGCATGGACTATCGTCTCGACATTCATTCGTAAGTTGTGCAGCGTCTGCATTTTCATATTTATTTTATTACTGCGGGGAAAAGTGCCAATGAAATATGTTTATTTTCGCTACGTTTCAGATGAAAATACTCGTTCAAAGTTCTTGTTCTACGGTGGTCCAGACTGTGTCAACATCAACGATGGCCTGGAATATTACATCGATTCTGGCATCATTCCAGACTTTCTCGGTGGACCTTGCCCAGTAAGTTCAAGTGCTATTTATGCAGATACACAGATTTTTCGATTCAATATATCTACTTTATTTCATCAATGAGAATTTGAAATGAAAAAACGAAATTTGAATTATTTAAGTTTACAACAAAATCTATTATAAGACAGTTTTGTTAGAAGCAAACGAACAAGAGGAAAGAAACAAAAAATACAGCTCAATATGTCTACTTTCAAAAAGCAAATACCTTCTAATAAAACGAAACAATCAAATTGTTTTTAGCATAACATTTCCACAAAAACAATGGACCCGGTGCCGATAAATTTATACACACGTTGCTTTTTCATACCGTGTCAATGTGTAAGAAGAACTAAAGTTAAATGTATCATTTTGTTTTATCGCTCTTTTGCCCAAGCAAATATTGATTTTGTTTGTTTATACAAAAAAAAACACATACATTTCAATCACACATTCATGGTGCGTTGATTTCAGCTGTTGGACCCATGTGTTCGTATTTCGAATCGAAACGTCATTAAGAATTCATCCATTGAAAACAGAAGAAAGAAAATGAAAAAATAAAAACACACACACACACACCAGTGGAATTACATCTCTTCGACGAATACGAGCACATGAACAGTCTGAACATTCCATATATCAATTGACCGTAACGAATTCCACTGTCGCTGTTCATCATTTGTTGTTTAGTGAGTTTTACTCTATCTCATTCGCAAATCCATGAATTTAAGTGTTTTCCCACCAAACGAAAATATCAATCAATACAACTGTTTGTCGTGTGTGTGCTGCACAGAAAGCAACAACAGCAACAACAACAAAAGTCACGAATGAAACGAAAACACGGTTTTCCACTCGAAGAGCATACGAATTGATTTTATCACTCATCAATCAATCAATCAATTTACTTCACTACAACCAAATGTTAATGAACTGTTCGGTTCTGCTCTCTTTTTGTTTATTGTTTGTCATAAATTTTCATCAGAGGCACAGAAAATCAAAAACACAACAGCAGCAACAACAATAGATCGATCGCTTTGCACTGTAGTAGACATTTTCCTCCAAACATCTATATATAAACAATGCGAAAGGTCGCGTTTTATCTGATTACTCAATCACCTCACACTAAATATAACTGTGAGCGTGCTAAGTTAGATAATTTTTGCTAAGGGCGACAGCTTCCTTCCTTTTGACATTTATTCTCGTTTTTTTTTTGGTCGTAGCTGTTCATTTCTATTTCACGTTTTGTAAGATATATTTTATTTTGATCATCTGCAGGAATCAGTTGCTGTTTAGTACTTTTCTGTTTCTTTTTTTATCGTTTTAATTTTAAAAATTATGGCCACAGTTAACTTTCATATGAAATTCTAATCATTTACTTTGTTCTTGAAACAGACTTTACTGCATGAAGGTGGAATCGTCCCGAAGTCATTGTACAAGTCATTGAGCGATGATGATGGTGTGGGCTCGCCAACACATGACGGACACCATATTTACCAATCAGTCGATCTGAAACCGGGTCAAATTCAAGAAGTTATCATCAAAAATAACGACCCACATAGCATACTCACTTGGGACTTTGATGTTGTACGCAGCAATCTCAAGTTTACCGTTTATCGTACACCAAAATCGTTGCCAACCGTTTCCGGTGAGTGGACTTATTAATGGAAATAGAAAATAGACACATTTACAGGTCTTTCATTCAATAAATTGACGTTGATCATACTTTTGCAGATAAGGGACGTTCAATTTTCGAATCAGATGATTTAGAAGTAGAGAAGGACTATTATCGTGTCGAACCGACACTCGATTGCCATCAAAAAGAAAGTGTTCAAGTGAGTATCACATTTGGTAATTATGAAATTATGTCGCCGATTAACTGAACGTCAATGTCATTATAATTGATTGCTTGTCCAATGGTGCTTACGTTTCAGGGTTCGCATGTAATGGCTCACAACGGTAATTATGTACTGCAATGGATCTGTCCATCCACATGTGATACACCGGCTCAACTGATGTTCTTCTATGAAGTGCTGAGCTCCGAAAACTACAAAGGATCTATGTCGAATCTCCAGCCTGGCATATCGGCCATGAGTTTAGCCAGCTCGTGTCAATCTAGATGATCTTCTGTTACCGTTTTACAAAATCATCCAGAAGAAACATAAAAATGGGAGGGAATTCTCAATCAATGTTTCCTTCTTCAATCTACACAAACACACATACATACACACTAACGCTGAAAACGAAACTTATTCTCAATTTATTTATTGCATATTTTAGTGTTCTTGAGAATGAGCTACAGTTCAGTAGCTTTGTGTTACACGTACAGATAAAATCAGCTAATACGGAAAGAATTTACACACAATTTTTTGTTATTGTTGTTGCTTTGAAGAAAAAATAATGACTCTAAGTTGTAAATGTTAAGCGGTTAAACTCTTTGACTGCACAATTTATTTAAATTTATACATTAAGACCTGTTGTAATCTTTTGAGGAAAAAAAATCAAATCTTTTGTCTTTGTCAGCGTTCTTTTAAACATTTGTGTGGAATAATTTTTTTTTCAAAATTCACTTTTCACTCTTGTAGGTAACAAATTGTTTATATTTTTAATTTATTTGCTATGCTTTCGAAAAAGAAGAAAACACATTTTCGGGTTTTGTGCATTGAACAGAAAGAAGAAATGATGAAAATAACCACAAAAGCAGATGGTTTCAGGTTTGTTGCTTTAAAACAAAACTATTCATTTGTAAAATCCCGATTTAGCTGCTTTATTGTAGACTCCTCATCGCGACTCATATATAATTGTGACACGTGTCTTAAAATATACTTATTTTATGAAAATTAACAACAGAAATCAATGGATTTGTAACAATAATGAAACAATAATTCCATACATTAAACAACATATACCGTTCAAATGAATACTTATAATAATAAATGTACAAATTGTAATAGAAATTGATGAGAAATTTGTGAGATAGAAAGCATTATTTAACTGATGAGACTTGAACTCAACACCGATATAAGACAAATCAAAAGTAGTGGTCCCCCTCCCCATCATCTCTCATTGACAACGAGAACTTTATTCTAGTTCCTTGGCGTTTACTTTTTGAGTGCATATTATTCTGTTTATATCCCCCAAATACATGATTACAAGGGGGAAAGGCTTCGTTTTGAAGCTTGCTTTTCAATATTTTTTTTTCTTCTGAATATACGGTATATATATATATCAAAGTTTTACAAATAAAAAAAGAGCAAAATTCCATTCAATTATTTATCTAAATAAAGAATAGACTATTTATAACGAAGCAAAAAAAAGAAGTAAAATGGTAGTGAGAAAATTCAAACGAATTGTAATAAATTCATATGCTTTTCATTTGAATACCTTGTAACCCAAAATGATAGACTTCATAAAGTAATAACAATAAATATGAATCGTCTTAAATAAGGTTGTAAATGGTTGTGTTTAATTTATTTCTTGACACGCTCAATTTTTCAGATCCATTAAAAGGAGATAAGAGTAAAATCATGGTGGGTAAGAGGAGAAGGAGGTAAGTCAATATCGTTAAGATCTGAACATTGTTTGAATGGGCGTCTCGCAAATTGCATTAGTTGAATAAAAAAAGGTATGAATAAGAATCCTATGCGAAGCTATTTATCTGCGGTAACACGTATCCTTTCACTTCAAGTGGAGACAACTGGACATCCTTCAATGTGAAAAAAATAATGTTCCGTATACATAGCAAGAAGCAAATTATCATGACACCACAATAAATTTCAAATGTTTCGAAATCAATTGAATTCCGCACGCCTTTGATGCAAACGTCGATGCGAGCCCATTTAAATTTTTAAATAAACTATTTTTCTAGTATTACGACTTTTGACTGAAGCGACGTTTTGTGTTAGCGGTTCAAATATGTTCATAATACGGTCGAAACCGTGAAATGTCAGTGAGCGTTTTAGTTGCGCATGAAACACCATAGTCAGCCATCTTGGATGTAATATCATCTCTCTGCAGATTTTTTTTTTGTAGAAAATAATCGAAATTGTTTTTCTCACTTCGAAGAAATTTACGGAAATTTCCCGCATAAATACGGCCCAAAATATTTACCATTTCGATTTCACGACGTTCTTTAATAAGCGACTTACTCTAAGCGTATACAAAATACTAAATTTCGATAAGTCGACTGGAAACAATACAGCAAAAAAACGCATATATATTTTTATTTTGTCGTGGATGAATAGACTATGTCTGAGTATTTATTATACAAAAGTTTAACATAGCTATGGCTGCGACGCGAAAGTTGCAAGGTAAGGGAATACAATCCGTCTCTTTTTTAATTCAACCAGGCTCATTGTTGATAATTCAATTTATCGGAGGGAAAACAAAGTATTCGTCGCGTTTCAAAATGTTTATATTTCGATTATGATATGGTCGGAAAAATGAAACATTGCCATTATAAGGCTTTTGATTTGAATTGAGTGTATATGATTGCCACTGCGGTTTGTTAGTTCATTTTTTTTCATTGGTGTTTTTTTTTCTTCATATATATTGTATAAATTTGCTGTGTCTGCATTTGTGTGATCGCACAGTCGATTTGGCATTTGGAAATATGCAGCCTAAATGTTCTGGTGTTAGTGCATGTCAAATAATTGTTTGTGTATTTGCAAATACAATACAAAAAAATCAAGAAGAAGAAGAAGAAAAGAAATATCAAAAGGAGGCTGAAACAAAACAAATAAGCTGCGAGAAATTGGTGGCAAATTTGCACAATTGACATAATTACATTCAATTGTATTCGTTTATCTGGTGTGTGTGTGTGAGAGAGAGAGAGAGAGAGAGAGAGAGAGAGAGCTGTCAACACTTTTCTGTGTGTGTATGCAATTGCTATATTTGCAAAGCGGTTAAAAGCCGCTTCAACATGTTTTCATTGAATTTTGTTTATCGAACGCATTTTGAACACTTCATTTTAAATTATTTCCTAGTTACGTGCACATGTCAAACACCAAGCACATCGATTCAACCAAATTGTTGGTGCAATTATTGAAATTCGGCGAACCCAAAAACTGGTCAATTGAGAAGCAATTTTCACGATTCAATCAACAATTCAATTTGGAAACGATTTCGACGGCGACAAATTACATTCAAAGTAGTTTTTTTTTCAATAGTTCCGTCACATTTGTTTCCACCGCTTGTGTGTTCCCAAGTCAAACGATACAACAATACATGCACACTGACATTTAAATGGTTCAGAAAATAAAAGTGCATCGCAATACAACTGAATTTTGGCTGAATTATTATTAGACGCGTTTTAGAGAAGAAAGAAATATCAATTAAATCAATATGTTATGGAAAACGAAATGTAATTTTTTCGCTTCTAATTGTTAAGATATCGAAAGGGTTGATTGTAGAATTGCAATAATTAATGCATCCTATGTTTATTTGTACAGGTGAAATAGACAGATGCCTGAAAAAAGTCACAGAAGGAGTTGATACATTCGAAGACATTTGGCAAAAGGTGCATAATGCTACGAATAGTAACCAGAAGGAAAAATATGAAGCGGATCTTAAAAAGGAAATCAAAAAGCTGCAACGGCTGCGCGATCAGATTAAATCATGGATCGCCAGTGCAGAGATCAAAGACAAAAGTTCCCTGCTTGAAAATCGGAGGCTAATCGAAACGGTAAGCGTTGTTTTTGTTGTTGTTTTTCCTTCTCCTTTCATTCGACCGCCAAATAAACGTGCATGCATTTATTTGGATTGTTGTTTCTCTTTTCTTGACAGCAAATGGAACGTTTCAAAGTGGTGGAACGAGAAACGAAGACGAAAGCCTACTCAAAAGAAGGTTTAGGCGCTGCACAAAAACTGGATCCTGCTCAACGTGTAAAAGATGAGGTGCGACAGTGGTTAACAACATCGATTAGTGCTCTTCAGATACAAATTGAGTTGTACGAGAGTGAGATGGAATCTCTTGTGGTGGGCAAGAAGAAGCGGCTCGACAAAGACAAACAAGACCGAATGGATGAGCTGAAGAGTAAATTTGAACGACACAAATTTCACATAGCGAAACTGGAAACCCTGCTGCGTATGCTCGATAATGACGGTGTCGAAGTGGAACAGGTGCGGCGTATCAAAGACGATGTGGAGTATTATATTGAATCATCGCAGGAGCCAGACTTTGAGGAGAACCTCTTCATGTACGATGATATTATTGGCTTGGACGAGGTGGAATTGTCCGGCACTGGCATACCATCGACGACTGATAGCAATAACAGCAACGATACGGGCGATTCACCGAGCAGCCTGATTTCGGGCTCAAGTCCGGTGGCGTCGCCAACAATGAATAGCAGTTTTAATCACATCAGCGAATCGACCTCAGTGGAGTTCAGCGAAAAGAAGAACAAAAGCGAGAACCCAATTGGCAGCAAAGTAACAGTAAGTCAAACACTCTACCTAATTCTGTCTGTACAAATCAATTGAATGTTGCAATGTTTGTTTTTTCCCTCACCTGTGATATTATTAGCCCGTGAAACCGATGGCCGTGCGCGCCAATAAATCGGATCTAAATTCCACCATAAATAGTACAGTGTCCGCTCCGAGCAAAACTGTGTGTTCAACGCCTAATAAGAATCAATCGCATAATGCCTCACCTGCTACCGCCAATTCAGCGCAACTGAACGTGTCCGGAGTGTCAACGGTGGCGTCGACGGCTTCAATCACTAGCGTAGCATCGTCGATTATTTCGAGCAGTGGCGGCATCTCCTCACTTCAAAATCAATCATCTTCGGCGCGTGATGAAAACTATTCTCATGCAAAACCCATTTCAACACGCGATCAACAACCTTTACAAAACAGCATAATTCCGACAACTGCCCCTGTTGCGTTTGCTGCCGTTGCAAAACACAGTACATCACAGCATACAGCGAACGAAGGTAAAATGACAACACTCAAAACTTGACCACATCATCCGTTACTAACACACTCTCATCGGACCGAACGAAAACCAAACAAAATAAACCGTTATCATAATCGTTTTTTTTTTCTTTCTCACACCAACAGGACAACTCTATTCAGCATTTGCATCGACAGCTATTTCAACTGCAACCAGTCATTCGAATCAGACTGCCTCGCATCAAGCATCGACTGTGATAAATCCATCACAACAACAGGTATATACATGTTCACAGTGTAGCGAATTTTTCAAATCAGTTTCAAACTAAATGCCGTGTATTTGTGTTGCAGCAATCGAGTGCCGAAAACGGAGCTGTTCGACAAAGTAACATTCAGAACAACAACAACAACAATAACAACAACAACAACATCAACATCAACACAAGCAGTAGCAATAACGTAGTTACATCGCAACACCAAACACAGGGACTACTGGCATCAGTAACGAGTGGTAGTAATGTCTCTAGTGCACTTGACAGTCATGCGATCTTCACTTCCATTACAAACAATAACCTAACTACAACGTCAACAACCATAAACAATTCGATTACGAATTCAGTGTCTCCGACCAATTCCATTGTGAGTAGCATTCGATCACTTGAGTTTTGCAATTTTCCATTGTACTGACCCGTTATGCTTATCCGCCATCCAGATATCGTCAGCGTTGGGAAATCTTAAACAACCGCAGATTGTGCCGAATTCGTTAGCCAACACCGATTCGATGTCAACGCTCAAGACGATTGCCCAAGAAGCAATTAACCGTGCAACTGGTCTCGATAACAATTCGATACTCTCATCATCGAATTTACAAACAACAACCACATCATTAGCGTCAACACTTACGGATAACCGTGTGCCGTTATTTTCAAACGATACAACTATGCAAACGAATGGACCACACAGTGGGTCAAATCATAATAACAATGCGATCAATGCGAATAGTTTGCTGAAAACAAATGTCATCGGAACTGGTACAAATGAAGCGCATATACCACCGCTGCTAGGAGTTGCACCGCTTGGCCCCTGCCCGCTGAAAAAGGAACACCAACTTCAGTTCCAAATGATGGAAGCTGCTGAATATCATCTGCCGCAACCGATGGATTCGGAACGCCTGAGAACTTATCTGCAAAGACAGCCAGTTCAAACACCAGCAAGCTATCCTCAGGTAGGTTCAAAGATAGGTCACACGCAGCTCACAAGAAACTATTGGGTCTGGGAATTAGTTTTGTCGATTTTTTTAAATTTTCAAACATTTATTTGAATACCAAAATGAAATTACATTTCAATCAAAATATTGTCCATCGGAAGCGATGACCTTCTGCCACAATGTGGGCAATTGACGGATGCCTGCCTTAACAAATTCCTCATCTTTTGAGGCTATAAATGCATCGAGCCAATTTTGGATTTCTTCAACTGAAGAGAACCGCTCTCCGTCCATATGGTTTTGCATCGATCGAAACAAATGGTAGTCGGAAGGAGCCAGGTCTGGGCTATACGGGGCGTGAGCCAAAACTTCCCATCCGCTATTTTCCAAGTAGTTTTTGACCGATTTCTCAATGTGTGGCCGAGCATTGTCATGTAGGAAAATCAATGTCTCTTTTCTGGTCTCCCATTTCGTGCGTTTTTCTTTGATTGCTTGTTTCAAACGTATCAATTGTTGTCGGTAGAAAGGCCCATCGATGGTTTGACCACTTCTCAGCAGCTCATAATACACCAGTCCCTCCTCATCCCACCAAATAGACAGCATTACCTTGTCGCCGTGAATTTCTTATTTTGGCTGTGATGTTGCTGGTTGGCCGGGCTTAACATACGATGCTTTGCGCTTGGGGTTATCGTAATGAATCCATTTTTCGTCACCAGTGACAATTCGATACAGAAAACCTCTTTTTTGTGCCTTGCGAGCAGCATTTCGCAAGTCACTAAACGCCTTTCAGCTTGCGCTGGCGTCAATTCATGTGGTACCCAATTTGACAACTTGCGAATGAAACCAAGGGCCCTTAAACGATATCCAACAGTGCTTCGGTCAACATTCAATGCTCTGGCAAGCTCATCTTGAGTTTGACTCGAATCTTCATCGAGCAATGCCTCCAATTCCGCATCTTCAAACTTTTTTGGCTGGCCGGGACGTTCCTTGTCTTCCGTGCTAAAATCACCACTTTTGAACCGTGAAAACCACCGTTCACATGCACGTTCCGATGGAGCATGCTCACCATAGGCTTCCACCAACATTCGATGCGCTTCAGCCGCAGTTTTCTTCAAATGAAAGCAAAAAATTAATGCTTGCGGGAAATGTTGCTTTTTCGGTACAAAATTTGACATATTTGAGGCGCAAAAAAAAATGTTTATCCAAACTTCGATGAAATGATAGATGATGATTTTTGTAGTTTGACACTAGGCCACTCATGTGAAAAAGAAAAAAGTATTGCCCGATACAACCATGCAAAGTTACGCCATCTTTTGAAAAATCGACACGATTAATTCCCAGACCCAATATTTCGGTCACGGACACGTTTATCTTAAGTCAGTGTTTGCATAAATTGAAATGACATGTATCATTACTCGAAGAAGAATGTTTTTTCCTCGAAAAGATCCGTTTGAACATCATGTTTCATGAAATTTCCGTTTTTCATTCCAGAATCAATTACCACATTCGGATACTTTTGAATTTTTCCAACGTCTTTCTACGGAAACTCTGTAAGTATTTCAAAGAAGTCGGAGCTGCACCCATTGAACAGCATCCATTGTCAAGGCGTTGAATTAATCGCATTGGTTTTCCTTGCAGATTTTTTATATTTTACTACATGGAAGGAACGAAGGCGCAATTTTTGGCGGCAAAAGCGTTGAAAAAACAAAGCTGGAGATTCCATACAAAGTACATGATGTGGTTCCAACGACATGAAGAACCTAAAATCATCAATGAAGAATTTGAGCAGGTAATCGAAGATTTTCTTGGCACTGGTTGAGATGCACAACAGTGCAATTGTATAAGAATTCAATCTAACAATTCTGCTTTGTTAACCACACAGGGCACTTACATTTACTTCGATTACGAGAAATGGGGCCAACGCAAAAAGGAAGGTTTTACGTTTGAATATAAGTACTTAGAAGACAAGGACCTGAATTGATCTACGATAGTAAAAGTTACAATTACGGCCGAGCGCTACGAAGATCATCTTTCGTAAGCTATTTGGTATGCAAGAGCAAAAGAAAACTAAAAACAAAAACGAAATCCACTACAATAACAACAAGAAAAAAAAACACACACCGATACATAAAAAAAAGCAACATCCAACCGACCAGAGAGCAGTTGTAAAACCAAGGAGAACAAAAACTAAAATGTAGGTCGATGCACGTCTCACAGTGAAATATGTCAATTTCCTTTGGAATTCTGTACCAAAATATCAAACAGAAATTATCGAAAAGTAAAACAAAAAAGATCAAATTGAGAAAAAAACAGTAACGATACCAAAAAAAAGAAGAACGAAGAACGAAAACAATGTGGTAAAAAAGCGGACAAATTTCATAAGTGTTTCAGTTGACTGTATGCACTAATTCTAATGCTTAAGAATGAAAAAAAAGAAGAATTTGTTGGTCTGTTTGGTTGTTATTTTCTCATTTTTGCACGAAACTGTAAATTATACTATTTCATCGATTTAATTCTCTACGTCCAAATCAAATAGCTTATAAACACAATTTTTTTTTTCTTAAAGGAAAACATAAATAAATAATTGAAAAAAAAATAAAAAAAAACAAAAATCGTATGCAAAGTCTCTTCTATTTTTCATCAAACACACTCCACTTGAATTGTTAAAAAAAAAACTGTTATCCGTTTTTATTTTGAGAGCATGATTCGTACATATTTCTACTTTTCGCCAGAAAAAAAAAAACAAAATGAAAACTACCACATAAAACAAACGGAATCGAGGAATGTACATAATGAATTGGTGATGTGCAAATGTAAATTAACGAGTTAATATCATTGTTACAAAAAAATGAAAATGAAAACATAACATTTTGAAGCAAACGAAACGTTTTAAACTCAAACAAACCGCCCGTGACTCAAAGTACTAAATATAAATTGTAAAAAAAAAACAAATGGAAATCATGAACATTTTGGAGAAAACAATTCCAATTGAATTGTGGTATTTCGTAACGAAATCGCATTGATCATACATTGTATAGCCTCCCAGCAATAACACTGACGAGAGAGAGAGAGTGACTTGCGCCAATTTTTTTCTATCAAATGAAATCAATTATAAAGACAACACACAAGACACACACACATTGCTTCAAAAATCATTAACGAAACATGTAACATTTTAAAAATGCAGAAGAACTATTTACTACTGAGATGCGCCAGTGATTCATATTTCGCTAGCTTTTTTTTAGTTCATAAGATGGTCACAGAACACAGGCTGAACTGAAATTCAGTTTAATTGAAAGATGAAAACAAATGAGAAACAGTGCGATTCTTTTTGACACAGATTGCGCCAATTTTTAAACTGATTATTGATTGATTGATGATTTATTACTGGTGTTGACGATAAACGATAATACTGTAATACTATCCTTATTGTCTATGGAAAATATGAATTGTACGAGACGAACTGTCAGTGGAACATGAAACCAGCTAAAACTGCAAAATACAAACTTGAAAATTCATACAAAAAAAAAATATAAAGCGAAACAAAAAAAAATACGAAAAATAAAGAGAAAATTCATTGAACAATTAACATCTGCACGTGCTTTTCATTCTAATGATATGATATGGTTATTTTTATGTAAGTTATTGTGTATTTTTCTATTGTTTCAGCATTATCATTTTCATATCTATCCACATTGAGATGATAAAGGCCAGGCACTACAAGTATGTAGTGACTACATACTAAGTTGATTTGTAACCATGTGGTTTACGAAAAATGGAGATCATTTGCAATTTCAGCCAAATTTCAAATGAGTACTGAAAACATGACGGCACATTGTTACAGACCTTTGAAACGGACAAATATTGAATCAATTAGAATCCATCAGCAAGATATCAAATTTTGGATGACTATGGCGGCGTCAGCGATGAAAGTATTGAAATGTCGGTGAATATTTCACACGGAACACCATGGAGTGTTTAGTTATGATGTGTGCAGTTATAGCCATACCTATGACAATGTGAACAGCTGAGACTTGTTGAAGTTGTATAATTCCATACATTACCTCTTACACCCGGCATAATCAAGCATTAGTTTGACGAACAGTTGATTGATGAGCGCCAAAAAAGACGTTTTTAATTCAATATCTTTTTTTCTCTTTTTATTGCTTACGTAATAAATTAAATTGCCAAAAAGAACTTAACTAAAATTGTTTTAATTTTTTCTCAGCGATGTTTTTTTTATTTTATTCAATAAACACATTGAAAGTGATTATTCTGTATATATATATCAACTATATATAACGAGATGGTAAGATAAAATAAAAAAAACGTGGATAAGTGTGTGGTGTGTGTGTGCAACAAATTGCAATTTTGAATGCCAGCGATGTTTGCTTATGCATCGGCTTCAGCCTTAAGTTTGGCGATGAAAGCTTCTTTGCGTGCAGTAACCTTAGCCTTACGTTGTTCAAGTGTAAGTTTCTTGTCGGTCCAGCGTTTCTTGGTAGCGGGTTTCTTGTGATCCTTCTTTTGGTATGAAGGGTCGGCACGAATGGATGCGTGTGCCTTCTTGTAAATAGATTCAATCTAAACAGGATGGATGAAAGAAAAATACCACAATATGTATTAGTTTTCTCTGTTCAGTTGGCTCAAATCTCAAAATATGATGATGAAAAATGGGGTTGTGAAATGATCTCAGGATGTTTGATATATTTAGACAAAAAACATCGAACAGATCGTTTCTGATGGTTGATGTGGTCCATTTTCGGCACCGAAATCGCACGAATGGCATTTGATTTCGGTAATTTTGGAAATGGACGTAAACCATTCATAAAATGATGCAAATGTCGAAACGTGTATGAACTTATGGATACTTACATCATCAGCACGGATGCCCAAGTTAATGTAGCGGCTGAATTGACGTTTGAAGGCTTCATTATCTTCCTCTTCCAAAGTACGCATGTATTCGGCAACGTGAAGACCGAAAATGTGGGCACGATGAACTTCAGCGTTGAAGCTCTTTGACTCAGCACTGTAACCTGGGAAACGTTTGACTGAATGTGGAATGTTCAATCCACCGTCAACAGCTCCTTTCATGGCACCGAAAATACGGGCACCAGTGGTGGTACGGGCCAAACCGACATCCAAGAAACAACGGAAAGCACCTGGACCATCATCCACTGGCTCAACATTGTATTCTTCACCTGAATCGAATTGAAAATGACAATCGAATTTTGTGGTTAGCACTTTAATCCCACAGTCAACACATTTTGCTACAGCTGCTAAAAAAAACGGTACGAACCTGTAACATCAGTGCAACCACTGTAAAGTGAGTCCAAGCCTAATTTTTGCAAAATACGACGGGCTACCAACAAACCGGTACAGTAAGCTGCAGCATAGTTGGTCAAACCAACCTATTGAATAGGGAGAATTGCACAAATTGTGATTAGAATGTTAGCCGGGACGCTGTCACCAAAAGTCACGTGGGTGTGTTACACTTACCTTAACGCCGTATTTTGGCAATTCGTGCGAGTAAGCGGCGCACACAACGCGATCACCTTCGATACGTGAGTATGCGATTTGGGCAGTAACATCGCGGTTTGACAAACGAACAATCAAACGGTATTTTGGGGTGTTATACTTGTTTTTGTCTTGGAAAATCAAGCGTTTACGAGCATAGTAGTCGGTCTTTCCCTCACGACGTCTCTTGAACTTAACTTGGTAACGCTTGAAGTATTGTTTGTTCTTGACGACTTTAACGAAACCCTATGAAAATGCAACAAATAAAACACAAAATTAGTTTTTTATTGAAAAAACTTCACTTAAAAGCAATCAATCAATTGAAATGTTCATATGACGAAAGTATCCAGTTTTGAGGTTACACAGTCGAATTACGGTCTTGCAAAAGCCGAAATTTTTAATCAGAAATAATTTGGGGAATCACTCGCGGAACTTGATAAATAATTATATTTTCGGAATTAGCACACCTAGTACGATCGATTGCGATAAATATTATTTGGTTTTATGCTCACCATTTTAAAAAATATTCAGTTAAAACACCGCACCACTACGAATAATGTCTTCGCGGTTTCAATGGTGACACGAAAAGAAGGTTTCAATATGGCTCCGCAGTACACGTTGGGCACGGTACGGAAGTTGACACTTGACAGCTCACACATACTCGACATTCGTATTGCCTTATCCTTTTCATTCGACGAAATGTCAGTGGAATTTCGTATTTCGTGTTACGTATTACGATTTCGGTTTTACGTAGTTGCACGACTACTCAAACTTGATATTCGTTTTTTTATGAAATGCAATAAACTTTTTTTTCATTTCGAATTTTTGCCATTTCTTTATTCAAAAGCTGAAAATTATATCTTACGCAAATGTTATGCATATAAAAAGTAGTACATGAATGTTTGAAAAAAAAAGTTGTTTCTTCTCTTTCATTGAAGCCGCCCTTAAAATAAAAAAAATAATGTTCACTGGACATAATCAATGTCCCACACACGTCCGATACCAATAATGATTAGTTTGAATTTTTCCAAACAATGCTTTCAATCCAATCCAAATACTCGGATATGCGTGTATAAACTCCATAGCCATTACCACATCCCATTCCAAAACTCGTTACTCCGATTACATGATATGTACATGCTGACTTTTGTGTTGCAACTTGAAGTGGACCGCCTGTAGAGTATGCAATGCAAATGTGTATGCAATTTAGTTTTAATTAGTATGAATCAATTGAAAATGTAAATGATGCGGTTAGAAGATATTAATATCTTCTTTTTTTTCTTTCAACTTATTCGTCTACCTGAATCGCCGCTACACGTGTCTTTTTCTTCAACATCATCGCCAGCACAGAGCTGTGAATCGATAATGCCATTCTTCAATGCACCAAATCGCTGGTAAAACCCGTTACATCGCTCGTTCGTAATGAAATTCAATTGCACTTTAAGTAACTCGTCCGATGGACGGCCACGATCTTTGGTTAATCCCCAGCCAGTTGCTATTCCACTGGGGTATTTTATATCGAATTTTTGCCACAAACATGCTGGCCTAATGAAATCGTTGATTTGCACGTCTCGACTCAGTTCGAACAAAGCAATGTCGTTGTATTTCGATGATGGTCGATAGCTTGGGTGTCGAATGGATTGCAAAATGCCGAAATCTTCAACGTTTGGATCATCGGAGCGTTTGAGATTCTGAGAACCCAATCTGATGATTTTTGGTTTGATTCCACGCCATGACACACAATGAGCAGCTGATAAAACAAAGCGGTAACTGAAAAATGGTTCTGATTAATGTGGTTCATTCATATCAGAATATATCAGAATGTTCATTCATTGCTTACCTTATCAATGAACCGCCACAGTTCCAATCAATTGGGCCATTTTCGTCTTGCTGCCATCCGATGATGGCCATGTGTGGGAATTCCCCATGTTCGGTTGCCGTTCCACCAACAATGAAACCTTCGCTGCTCGGTTTGGCACACTTGGTTGTTTGTACTGTAATGTTCTCCGGATTCAATGAGAATGTTGTTACGACCGATTCTTCAATCATCAATTTCATATACTGTTTGCATTTTTGCTCACTGATCCGAGTTTCATAAGATGGAACTGCTGGTGCTGCTGGCGGTGATAAAGATGGTTTTGGTTGCAGTGGAGGTGCTACGGTTGGACCTGTCGTCGTTGTTGTTGTGGTCGTTGTCGATGGGTAGTAAACATTATTCGATGGTGCGACTGGTTGCACGATTGGCACACTGGCCGGCTTTTGTGAGCGCGGACAACATATGATTGGTAGATGACCTTTGTAATTACAAATTTGCGGTTGAATTCCTTTCTGGAAATCCCGTATTGCCTCCGGACACTGATTTGGAAGTGTACAAATGCCATTTGTGCGTCGAACCAAATTGAAACAAGCTTCACCTTCAATGTCTCCGGTACTTTCGTGCGTAAATGCAATGTCACTGGGTAATTTGATGCGTGTCTCACTTTGAATCTTTCTACGACCAATCTGCTGCTGTTGCTGCTGCTGCTGCATCAACGCCACAGGAAAGAAACTAATCAACAACAAAACTAATGCTCGCTTCTCCATGGTCTTTTCGTGATTACTGTTCGATATCAAACGTTTCCACTTTTGAATAAACTATTTAGAATTGAACACAGCTATTTATTGATTTTATTTCGTCGCTAAAAACAACAACAAGCGATTGTCGATTGCAGTGCTGTGAGCGATCGATGATGAGTCGTTCAAAAAGTCCCGACCACTACAAATGCAATATAAACAATAAACTGTTAAATGTCGTGCTAACTAGTTAAGTTGATTGTCATTGCCTATGTTTCAAGTGTAAGTTCAAAGCAAGTCGGTGCAACAACGGTTTAAAGCTGGTGCAGCTCCAACCAACACAGTTTCTGCGTACGATTTGTTGCTTTGTTTTTTTTTTCTTTTATTTTTCTTTCGCTCGAGTCGGCGTTGCTTGTGTGTGCCTGTGCATACAACACAAATACAAGGGCAATACCGAAGGTTTTGGAGCACAACGCAATTTCTTTCGCATCTACTGGACGTTTTTTTTTTCTTCATTACATTCCATTGCACAACCAGTTGAGTAGTTCAATTTATATTTGGCATGGAAATTATTTTATACCATCGCATCTAACATCAATTAGCTAACAGATTTGCAAGTGATATATTTTTGTCTGGAATAGGGAAATACATAGCATTTTTTCAATTTACATCGTAAGTTCCGCCAAAAAGTATTTTCGTATTGCCATACACATACAAACACTGATCAGATATGCGATACACAAACTACTAAAGCAACACACTGTGGTTCACTTGTTAGTGTGATTCAAGCCTTTCGGACGAAAGACATAATTATTAAATTCACTGCCGTCCGACCGCTGTACGCAAGAGCATAACAAGTGATTTTGAAAAAGAAAAGAAGAGACTCATCAGAACCGTTTAGCGTGTGCGCTTTAAAACGAGTTTTTTTTCCTCATATTTCGCACTGTTTCATCTTCAGAGTGGGATAGATCAGGTATGAATATTTGCACAATTTTTTTTTTCTCGCATGAACGCGCACTAAGAACAAAAAATTGTCAGCAAATCTTTTTTTTCATCTCTTCGTATCACTTCATTATATAGTTTGAATGTAGAACTTTTTGTTTTATGCACAACTAAAATATCCAGTGACTCATATTTCGTTAATTGCCCAAAAATGTATACAATATACATTATGCGCGGTTTATTTATTGAATATATAAACAACATTTCTCAGCGCACATTTTTACAAGAATTGCGCTTACGTTTCGTTGCATGCCGGCACATGTGTTTCCAAACGATTGCTCTGACAACTCAGTTGACATAGAGCGAATCACATTGATATGCAACGATTGCCGCTTTAGTGATTCATTTCAATCGTAAAGATTACTTGAATTACAAACTGAATAGAGAAAACTTATGAAAGATATCAATTCCATCATGAAATATCTATTTTTTGTCCAATTTTTAAATGCATTTTTCTCTATTTTAATTCGTCATTGCAGCGTAGTGGTACATTCGAACATATATGGTACAAGACAAACACAATCGAGGCAAATATGTTTAATGCAACAGCAAACATGTCTACATTCAGAGTCTCAGAGATTATTGGATGTAGTACACCGATCAGAGTATTCAATGATACAAGCTCTGAAAATGGCAGCTCATATCGAGATTGTTCGAATGGTGTGCGGATTCAGTATTCTGAATTGGAGCCGCTTGATATTAGTGACGAATCAAGTGATGAAACTGCTCCACAAGAAGTGAATGTTGTCGCGCAGTCAAACGTCGATGGAGTTGATATCAGATCTGGTCTACAGGTCGTTTTGCATCCAATGACGCATGATTACATTCGAGATATGATGAATGGTGTCAAGTCCACCCAGTCAGCTCGGACTGAAATCACACAAACTGAAAGGCCCCAAACCCGTTCCGACAAACTGCACAAAAATGACAGAAAAAGAGATGCATCGAAAATAGACCACAAATCGTGGCAATGGCAACCGATACTGAGACTTGATCGCATCGATGAAAATGGTCAAAACAGCAATCAATCGGAAATGTCCACAAGCAATGTTCCACCTATCGAATTTGATAGGGACGAATCAATTATTCGAGAACTGTCACCAGAAAAAGCGACCGAGATTTTTGAACGGGTAAGAGAAATTCGATGATTTTTTTTCCGGATTCATTAAAATGATGAAATTTACTTCAACTTTCAGCGTTTGGAAGTGATAAAAAAAACCATGCAACCCATATCAATGAAACCGAGAAATCCAAAGGCAAAGCGAGCGACACGTGCGACGAAAAAGGTAAACGAGCTTCAGACGCAATATGAAGAAGTACACAAGCGACTGCAAGAAAAGCCCAAAAAGCGACCAAAGAATGCAAAGAAAGGTCGCAAATTGTATAATCCCAGTGATTCGTATGAGGAATCGGCTGAAAAGGAAAATGATGAACCGGATGATATGGAACCAAAATCAAAGCGACCTCGAATCTCATCAGCGCAACCCGTCCGAATTCTACCGAATCGCGCTGCCAAAAATATTGCCAAGTAAAGTGGATGAATCGACTAAATGAAATCAAACACCGCGGTGCAATTAATTCTAAGAGAAAATGACTGTAAAATCAACAACGATGATATAATTTGTTATAATTTTCACTACGTAAGCCGTAGCTCATAACTTTCAATGTCCAAATATGGAATGTTAATGTTGCCGTAAACTGAATCCGGTATTCAAAACATTTAAAACGAAAATGTAATGATCAAATCTATAATTAGAGTAAAGTGACTAATGAGTAAAACAGAATCAATTCTTTTTTCAATATATTTCATTTTTTTGGATCGAAAACCGCTGAATTTTGTACAATTTCGATTGAAAATATTCGTGTACGTAGAATGCGGTCCAGAGAGCGTAATACGAAATACGAAATACGTTTCAGAAAGCGAAAAACGAAAAACAAAATACGTACATTGAAATGTCAAACATATCGAACGAGACAGTCTCTGTTTTTGTATGGTAAAAGCTAACTAAACCGAAAGTTGACAACAAAAAGTGACTTGTCATACTGAGTACAAGCTGCAATTTAGTTGATTGGAATAGCCTGCATCACGGTTGAATACGGAAAAACAAACAGAATCCAGAAAAACAAGTACGGAAAATGGCTGATAAAATCAAGGTAACAACCCGAACACTCAGTGATCATCCATTGAAGGCATCTGAAGAAACATTTGCACAACGTGAACTCGAAACCAATTTGCAAATGTTGCGACGCAACGAAGGCATAGCTGCACCGATGCGAATCATGATGGAAATGCAAGCGTACAAAAAGGTGGGCCGTTTACCGTTCCTGCCATCCAGCCGTTTGCACATGGATGTAATTACTGGTCGTGATGAGACGATCGATTTCAGCGATTTCCTTGGCACCGAAGAATTCTCCGAGCGTTTGTGTCAGCCCCAGGTTATGGCCGAGAAGAAATTGAATTTCAATTAAGCAAAAAAGAAAAATGTCGTCCATTTGACATACAGCAAACAATTTTTTGTATTACGATAAGATAAAATATTAAAGAGAAGTTCATTGGAAGCGGAAAAATCAGGGATTTTCATTTCGGAATTTCATTTTCAGCAATTCTTTTATATGCAAAAAGTGAGGTTAGAATCAACAAACACACAAATCATCGTCGAATTCGTTCGGCTTTGTAAGCTTTTGTATAGTACCCGTATACATCGAACACTGTCTGAGCTGTCAAACTGGTAATGCAATTGGTATGGAATGACGTTTACGTCACCAAAAAACAGAAAGTAAATAAAAATGTGTGTTGATTTAGTTTAGCCCAATTGAAAGCTGAATTTTTTAGTGATATATTGCGAGTTTTGAACTATGGGAAATGATCAGTCGCATATAAAAGGACTGGAAGTTGATAAGAAAGCCATCGATTCGACGGAATTTTGGTCGATTTACAATGGAGAATTGAAGAATGAAAATATCCCAACCACACTGATAACTATATTTCAAGGTGAACAAGTTGTTAAAGGGCAACTATGGTCAAGTAAAAGCCCATTGGAACGAGCCACACGGAATTTCATGCTCTATCGTCATCCATCGATTCTGCGATTCATCACATCATGGGAAAAGGGCTCCGTACATTACTTGGCGACAGAACGATGCAAAACCTTGTCGATGGTGTTGGCAACGCAGAACGATACACAAATATGCCTAGGGCTACGGAATATATTGTGTGCGTTGATATTCTTGGTTGAGAAGGCGAATATGTGCCATTTAAACGTTTGTACGTCATCAGTTTACGTGAATTCGAGTGGATCATGGCGATTGGGTGGCTTCGAACACTTGTGGTCAAAGAAAGAGGTCAATCAAACTCTGTTGGAACGATCTCAGACGTATCGATACACAAATGCACTGGACAAGGATGAGACCAAACGTGATTCAATCCATGGCATTGAATCGTTTGCATTTGGCGTACTATGTGAGGAGATTTTAAGCAACCGGAAAAATAGCTCAACTATACCCCATGTGGCCGAATTTCGAAAGTACTGTGTTGAATACTTGAGAAATTCAAACGCAAAAAATCGTCCAAGTCTGTCAGCCGTTTTACAACATTCCTATTTCAACCAAGACTTTGTACTGATACATTCATTTTTATCGGAACTGCCATTGAAAAATCAAATTGAGAAGCAAACATTCTTCACAGGCTTAGTAGATCGACTGCGTGAATTCGACGAAACGGTCATTGGCACCGAACTCATTGAATTGATTCTGTCGCGCATGGTCTTACTGGATGAAACTGCCAAATTATGCGTCTTACCATTCGTAATGCAGCCACGCAATGATTGCGAATCCAATTCAGCTTCAATCACACCAATCTTTTCATCAGAAACATTCACCAAATTTGTTGCACCCAAGATAAAGCAGTTGTTTTTAGTTCGTGACGTCCAAATTCGTTTAGTGCTATTAGAGTATTTTGCGGCATACATGGATTATTTTGAATCAAAAGAAGATTTGACCAAACAAGTATTGCCTCAGCTATTGCTTGGCATCAAAGATACAAATGACCAATTGGTCGCAGCGACCCTACGATGTTTAGCCGATTTAGTTCCAATTTTGGGTTCATCAGTGGTCATTGGAAGTAATCGATGCCGCATTTTTGCTGATGGCAAACCGTATGGAGTTTTAGAGAAAATGGACTTGGCACCTTCAGTTAAATGGGCTGAGGTGCGTTCGATAACACCTGTAATGAATGGTGCTGGAATTGGTGCTGATATTGTCTCCAGTAGTCCTCTATTGGTGTCTAGTAGTCCTCTGGCAACGGACACAGGCGGTGATGTTAGTGACAGTTTTGTTTCGATAGTGAATTCGACAAATGTAAATGGCAATGAAAAGGATTTAATGCCAGAACGACTGTCACCAGACGGAGCCGCCGTGGGAGAAGATCTTCAATTGAACAATGAACAGGCGGATCTCGATGAAGATGGATGGAGCGACTGGGAAACCGATCAACAATCCAACGAAATTCAAACCGATGCAAAAGTTTTTGATGACAATGAAAACATAAATGAGAGTTCAACGATCGTCACACCAAGCTACCAAAGAAACATATCAGTCAGCAGTTCAAACAGCACGGCAACCAATCAGAATAACGAAAGTTTCATTAAAGACGTAAAAGATATCGAAATTAAACCAATTAACACACATTTAAATGATGAGATTGATGATTTTTTCAAAGAAATGGAACCAGTTATAGCGATGCCCAGTTTGACATTAGCACTATTAAATAACCTCACCACTACGGGTAAACCGTCACCCGGCGAAACAAAGAAACACGATATCGAAACCGATGCAAAGATTGATCAAAATCGATTTGCTGTCACTGCTAGCCTAGATGATGATACATTCGACGATGCCGCTTGGGGCAACGAAGCAAGTGATTGGGATAATTAAAATAATTGTTTTTTATTTGCTTTTTCTGTTTGTATGTAAATAATTGATAGACAATTGATCATTTGACACTAAGATTGATTGCAATGTATTTTTGAAACGCAAAAAAAATGAGATTCTCTAATAAACCAACGATTACAAATTGAAGGCATAATAAATACGTTTTTTCATTGAGATTTATTAGATTTTAATTTTGTTTTTCTTCAGCTTTAAGTCTTTTTCTTTGAGAATGGGTCAATTCAACGAGGTCCGTATCGAAGATTGTCTTATTTGGCTGGATGCATATTCTCGCCAGTTGAGATTTTTCTGTCATTTTTGATTTTTCATTCCTGATTTGCAGACCATTCTCCTGTTCTTTAGTGTCAGCTCCACTGTCCTGCATATTTGAAATCCCCATATCGTATTTAAATGCGTGTTTCGATTTACATCGATCTTAGTAAAAATGTCCAGAATCAATCGTGCAATAAATTACTAATAAATAATGAGAAATGAAAGACTTAAACCCTTTTTTGCAGTTTTTCATTTAATTTCATGGTTTTATGTTTATAAAATAATTGCACAATCTTAAAATCAAATAATTTGATGTATATATGTATATATCAAGCCAACGAACCAGTTCTGATATAGCATTATAATGCAAACAATTTTCAAGTCTTTTCAATCGTCTTTTTTTTTAAAGAAATTAATACAATACACTTTCGATTATAACGCAATTTAATGCAATGAATTTCCATTGTGATTGATTGAATCTCCGATTTATTCAAACATTTGAGATGAGATAATAATATAGCCAATTATATAAAGCCCAATGTGTGCGTGATATCTTGATAATAATTGTTTTTAACAATTTAGATTATAAAAATGCCCTCAATCTCGTTTTACAAAATTATAACAAAAGCGCATATTTTACAAATAACAGTTTCTTTGATCATCCGGTTGTAATGAATGGACTGCATTTATTGTACCTATCGAGAAAGTCTCATGGATTTATCGGATTTGTTTCCCTTATGAAATGCAGGTTTGTTTTGTTCATTTCTTTTTATATAAAATGTCTTCTGTTCATCATAAATATTAGAATTAAATACACTTATATGCTGTGTGTAATGTAACTCATAAATCTCTTGGCAAATAGGTTTGCGTCTATAACATACTACACATTTCCTTATCGTTATGTCCAAATAACAATTCGGTTATCCTTATTATATCACTATGGGTATCACATTCCGCTTGGAATGGGGATTTATTTTACAAGTATTTTCAATCGCATTTGAATAATTTATTTCAACCGAATACAGGGATAAAAAGCAGCTTAGAGAATAAAGTGGTAGCAAGTGGAAAATTTTTCTTCAAAGTATTAATAATAAAAAGTGGTTTTGGAATAATTTTTTTATTTGACTGAATCGAAAGTGGCAATGGGCGAGTGAAAGACCATTTGTTTTTTTTATGTGTTCTTTTGTTTCTCAATGAAATCTTCAGTATGAATTTTAAAATGAAAGTTAATATGGATCAATTAATTTATTTTCGGAATATAATGCAGTATAATACAGATAGTGATGAATGCGCCATGCAATAAATATGTAAAGAATACGAACAAATTTAATCAATTTGTAGGGTATACACTTTGGTTGATCATCCTCTTTTATTTCCTATATAAGAAAATCATGCGATGCATTCAAATTTCAATTTAATTTAGATATGTAATTTTGTGACCGAGTTCTAATCCCAATGTCCTACTAAGCCCTAATTGATAATGTGTATATTTAGAGTACAAATGTCTTTATACCAATCGAAACAATAGAATCGATATTCGGAGAATATTCATACAATTGTCTTGTGTGCCAATTTCGGCAGAAAAAAGGGGAGATACAATTTAAGGAAGCTGCTTGATCATCCTTTAAATTAATTTGTATTGCAAAAAAAATAAATTCCCTTTCCTTTTACTCTCTTTTTCAAAAGAGATGATAACTCTACATCTCATTCATGCACGAATACTAAACTAGCAAATAAATAATAATAATGAATTCATTATGTGTGTGACATTTACAAAATACATATCGCCAAAAAAACACAATGATCAAAAATTTCTTTTCGGCCGACTTACATTTTAATACAAGAGGCAAAAAGACATTCAGAGATGTATACACCGTTTACATGTCAACTGTTTCCCTTCAGCTCAAATCAATTAGCGCATCAAATTTGCTGTTACTGGCGGTATCGAGTGTCCATGGATGGTCAAGTACATCTTCGCTGGCAAATCGAAGGTCGGGATCAAGTTGAAGCATGTTTGCAATAAGATCTCGCACTTCTTGTCCTATATCATTCCAATATGGTTCGGGGAACTCATAAATACCAGATAAAATTGCATCGAAAAGTGGCTCTTGCTCATTATCTGGTGATACGAAAGGTGGAAAGCCACACAACAAAATATACAAAATAATACCGGCCGCCCAGACGTCAATCTATTGTGAAAATTGAAGAAAATATTTAATTTAATTTATTGGGCAATGGTTTCATGTATCATCAGAAATGGATGAGCAATTATTTAATAGCCTGCTTTCAAGGGATACAATACCTTTAAGCCGTATCCTGTCTCCATGAGAATTTCGGGCGCAACATATGTCGGGGTGCCGCAAACAGCGGTCAGTGGCTCAGTCACTTCGCAGGCCAAACCAAAGTCAGCTAACTTCAACTGAGTTATGTGTCCTGCTTCATCCAATTCGACCAATAAATTTTCTGGTTTAATATCCCGATGTACAATTGCCAAGGAATGTAGGTAAGCCATAGCTGATGCCAAGTGTCGGATCATTAATCTCGCTTCAGACTCCGGGAAACGAGTAACACGTGTGATTGCATCAAACAAATCTCCACCGCTAACGTATTCCAAAATGAGAAACATATTTGCTGATGTATCGCAATTCAAGTGCAACGACATCACTTGTTCATGCTGTAATTTCTTCATTACTCTTATCTCAGCATCGATATAATGCTCTTTGCCCTTGCATTTCGATTTATCGATGATTTTCAATGCAAAGTTCTTTTTGTCGCTTTTCCGTTTGATTTTCAAAACTACGGCAAAATTGCCATCGCCAATCACCGGGCCCAAGGTATAGTTGTTCTGGATGATTTCGGGTAAACCAAGGGGATTTGAGTCATCACATTGAGTCGACACTAAAATCGTATCGTCATCCGCTTCAAATGCTGCATTATGTAAATTGACGGAGTTTTTCGTGGGCATTTGCGGTTTTGGGCCACTTCGAGCACTTCCCGTACGTAATGTTCTTCGGGTTTGTTGTACAGCCTTCAATTCGTCTACTTCTAACTTAAAATCATCAGCATTCACACGTTCACTTCCGTAGGCAAAAAATACATATTCATCAGCAAAAAAATCGGCCAACGCTTGCAATTGGACCCCTTGCAAGGTGTACATTTTTCGTACACATCCCGTATCTAATTTGACACATTGAGTTATCGCTGTCAAAACATGCTCAAACGATGGACTGTTTCGTTTGTTCAGCAGAAGCCTAAGTATTTTCCTGGGCTTGGTTCCACTTCGTATGAGTGTCACTATTCGTGGATGTACCACACTGTCACGCTCACTAAAATCGACTTTATCAAATTCATTGGTGTTGATACCATATCCATTCAAACCGATCTTCAACGGTGATGCCGGTCGTTGGGATCTCGTCAGGCGATTGGTCGCTTTATTATTTTGGCCAAGTGGTGATGATGTATAGTCCATTTTCTTGTAATTTTCATTATTACACAAACATACATAGCTTTGGCCATCTTCAAACTCATCTAAACTTGTGATCTAGGTTTGATTTAAAGGGAAAATTCGATAGTTAGCTTCATGTTAAGTGGTAAAGAGTATGTTTTATGGTGGCATTGCTTACTTTTTTGCCTAAGGTAGAATATATGTTGCGCACAGCACCAGATACACGGTCTTCGAGGATTCGTGTTAAATCTTCAGCTAGACTATCAAAAAATCTGTGGAAATAAAATGAAAGGGATCTTAGTCTTGCATTGTATTTAATCATGGCGCAATTTTTTCCCCCTACATACCGATAGCGTTCATTTGACACAGGAATCACAACACCGCCGTAGAATTTATCACCGTTTCGAAAGAAACGTACTCGTTTCGCTTTCCTTGTTGGCGTCCTACTACTCGATACGCGTTTTTTCAGTGTGTTATTCTTTGTGATTATAATCACCGAGCCATTACTACTCGTCGTGCCACCATTTTCATCATCCCCTTCGATTTGTTCTCCAGTCGGTGTGCTGCCATTCAAGTCCAAATCCGCGAGGTCTTTGTCCAATTCCGAATTTGAGCTCGTCGAGCTATTACTTTGGCTCACTACAGTTTCCAGCATATTACTGCTTCCATCCATTCTAAGCGACGAGAAATAGAAATAGAAAAAATATAGGAAAATCACGACATATTCTAATTAGTATTATGCTAGGTATTATGAACTCGAGTGAGCAGAAATGCTTTTTTTAATATTCACGATGATTGATTTAAGAAGTTGTTTTTAATGGTAGAAAAGGCAAAATGCCCATTTAGTCGTCAGCAAACACTAATTTTGTTCAAAAGCACAAAGAATACGGTTAAACGACGGAATGTTGCCAAAGAAATATCGAACTCAAATGACATATTCTAATCACGCCTTTCTATTCTATAGTTTTCGAAAGACAAGTGTACGAACAACATAAATAAACACATTTCAACTCACAGAAAAAAGAAAGATTCTATTTGTGAAACGAAGAAATGAACGAAAAAAACAAAAAATCGCTATTGGCACACACTTGTTGTGTACAACTTTGGCATTTACACGGACGTAGTCAAATGATTTTCTGTGGAAACGAACAGTGAAACGGTTAAGTTAACCGTTCGTTGTAAGACAAAATCTGAAATTGCATTCAATATGAGAACAACATGCCATAAAAAACATGATCAATCCAATCAATCCAGACGTAAACAGCAACTGAAGTGAGACGAACACAAGAGATACACAGACAGAGAATCACGGTCGAGAGAGAGAGAGAGAGAGAGAGATTGTGCAAAGGAAAATTGAATGAAATGAAACAGCATGTCGGAAGTAATGTGCTACTCGTTATACACACGCTCAGCTACATGTAATATTCACTTATGCTCATGTTCATATTTGTATGGTTTTTTTTATCATTGAATATTTTCTTTTTTTGGCCCAATTAACCGATACGAAATGAGTGAGAGAATTGGAATTTCTCTTAACCGAGACTATAAACCTAGTGTGCGATGGTGTGCGTGTGCGCGATATTATATGTATATATGTACTTTCTTTCTATAACAAACGGCATTTCATTCATTATTATAATTGGCGATTTGGCGTGTGCCGTTCTTCATATACATATATTTCTTTCTCGGTTGCTCTACCTCCGTGTTCCGCGAAAATGCACAAAAGAACAGGTAGGGGCAAACACAAGATATTCTGCAAGCATATTGAATATACATTTTTTTCTCGCTCGCTTGGTATTCGGTATAGATTCGCTCTACTTTCATGCCGATTACGATATTAGCTCTTAAATGTGTTTGTTGATTGTGGATAAGAAAATCATTGCCGTCAACAACCAGAGAGTACAATACATATATCAAAAAGCAGCCACAATTTATGAACGCTGCAGCGGCGCGCGGCAGCACCTTTGCTTTTTTTTGATACGCCACGCTACATTTATATACACACATCACTAATGGAATTTTATAATTGCCACTCGCACGTACTTTTTTTGCTTTTCTTCTCTACATACTTATGATGGAAAGAGTGAAGAGAATTTCGTGCTCAAGTACCTGTTTAAGCATAGCTCAATTGATATATATATATATATATATATATATATATTATGAAAGGTAAACGCTTCTTTGTTTGTATTTATAAATATGTACGTCTAATGGTTACCATAAAAAATAAATAAATCCGTTGATGTGATTTTGGCCGTGCACAGCAACGACTGGTAGCGCAGAAAAAGAAAAAAAATGTCCCAAGAATTTTTCTCCCGAAAATAGAAACTGATTGCTTTTTCAATGAGCTACAGATTGGAATGAATGTTGTTGATTTTGTGTAAATCAATATTCCGAATGTTGAACTATTCTAAATAATGTTGCACTGACATGAAATCGATAACGATGGGAACGGAAACCATGATAACCCACAATTTTCATGTCATGCCATGCCATGGCATAGGAAAAGTCAAGTGCAAACACTTTCACCGAAGTCATCAAACTGATTTGACATGGGAATAATGTTTAGCCACATTATTATTATCAAAACATATTTTTCGTTGGAATTTGCTTTCGTTCATACACATACACACCCGAAAAATCGAATTACTCGCGATGGGAGTCGTATTGATAATTATTTCCTACTATCTTTGGTTGTTTAACGAATTATTTTGCCTGATTAATCGTATGTGTTTGGAGAAGCATCTATTTTCGCGAGTCAAACAACGGCGGAAAATTTGCACAGAGCACACACGGCCACATATTCGCTGATAATGCAAAGTGCAAACCAATTAACGCAATTTATATACATCGTGTACCGCATTTTTCGTGCTCAATTATTCGCTCGGTTGATTAATTGACAACGTCTTCTTGTATTCAATTTGAAAACGTTTTTTTCTTAAATCATTTCTCTTTCACTTTTCTTTTGGCATGTACACTTTTTTATTAGCATTTTACTTTCTTATTGAAATAATGAAACAAAGGGAAAATTGATTAACATCACACCATTTTCCCCCATTAAATCTCTGTTCATTGTTTCATTTACCTTTTGAAGATTTGTGATTTTTATACAATTTGTGAACGGGATTTAAATGAATTATGGCCAATTGGATAGTAATAAAAATTATCTCTCACACTGAAATAAAACACATATTTACACTAGACCACAACCGAAAAATTGATAAAGAACCGATCTACACTGTTTCAATGTTTGAGAACTCGACACAACCATTCGCAGATTTTGGTTGAATTTTCTAAATTGGATAGCGACTATTTGGTGATTTGAAACGGCGTCTTATCACACAAAAAACATGAAATATACAATACAAAAACGTTGACACTGAATTTACAATACACAATTCGGCGAAAAAAGAAATATACTATTTTTTTTCTTCATCCAAGTTTTAAAACAACTCGACCGATTGTCCGCCCATTTACTCAGCATGAGAGACATACAGCCGAAGAAGAAGCAGTGGAAAAAAATATACACTTTGAGAATGAAGGGAATTTCTATGCACAATTGTTGTGTGTAATACACATCGATGGAGCTATCGAGCGTGAACGAAGTAAGAAGGAGAAGCAATCAATTCGTGTGTGTATAATGGCATATACAGTTTTTTTTTCTTCTTCTTTCGGTTGTTTTATTCTTAAATCACATACTGGTGTGTGTGCAAAAAGAAGAGATATGTACGCGTCTGTGTGT
The DNA here is from genome assembly GCF_009176505.1 of Sitodiplosis mosellana. NCBI lineage: Eukaryota > Metazoa > Arthropoda > Insecta > Diptera > Cecidomyiidae > Sitodiplosis > Sitodiplosis mosellana. The sequence continues at coordinate 671,186 of NW_022595256.1, forward strand.
ACGAAATGTAGCTTTCAAATCTACGAATGAAGTATGAATCGGTTCAAGTGGAAGTGTCAATTTACGGTTTAAATTTCGATACACTATCAATGAACGTTATACATGCCATCGATTGAAGAACAGGGAAAAATGTGGATAAAACTATGTATCAATGTAATTGATTGCAAATTCATGCTTATCACAATGATTATTCAATCAATATCAGGTATATTGCTTTGTATGAAGATGTATTTACCCCAATTCACCGGTTCATCTGTCACTGACAATAACTGATTGTCAAGTCAAACATTGGTTAACCTAGAACTTTGGATTAGAAACCATACAAAAAATGTAAACAATGAAATTTAATCCGCGAATATTAGTCTCGGTATGGATTTTACTATAAAACTTCATATTAGTATCGATTTTTCTCTTTGTTTCTATTTAAAATAGCTCAAGGTTTTTTTTATTCCATTCGTTGTATTGAATGTTACGAATATAGAAAAATTGAATATAAGTGTTTGGTGTAGTGATGGTTTGTATCACGATTGAAAATACTTTTCAAATAATTTCAGGCGTGGAGTCGTGGTGCCAGTTACAGCACCAAGCCGACGGCACGTCAGGCCGAAATTATGGCTAGAGGTTTGCCCAAACAGGCACCTTTGCCCGGCGTAAAAGATATTGTGGTTGTTGCTTCCGGCAAAGGAGGCGTTGGTAAAAGCACGACATCAGGTGAGTTTATGCTATGAATTCAAAAACAAATTCGAATTGAATTATTCAATTTAACTCATTCAAGTAGATTGATTATATTCAACCATTTGTCTTTTTCATTGACAGTGAATCTGGCAGTTGTATTGGCTCAAATGGTATCACACACAAAATTTAATAACCATAATTAGAAAAACTGACCTAAAACAATTTTATTTTCAAGGGCAAACGCGTTGGATTGCTTGACGCAGACATATTTGGTCCATCGATACCGTTAATGATGAATTTGAATGATACTCCACGTGTTGATGACAAGAATTTGATGATTCCGTTGCAAAACTATGGCGTTAAATGGTGATTTTGCTAACAATAACTTTTGAAAGTCAAAAAAGTAATAAATTTCTGTCTTATTCAGTCTGTCGATGGGATTTTTGATTGATCCTGATAAACCGATAATATGGAGAGGGCCACTTGTAATGTCAGCATTGCAACGACTTCTAAAAGGCGCTGTTTGGGACCCACTTGACATTCTGGTTGTTGATACACCGCCGGGTACAGGTGACATACATCTGTCATTAGCTCAAAATGTACCTATATCGGGAACAATACTAGTCAGTACACCCCAGAAAGCAGCTTTGAATGTTACAAAACGTGGAGCCGAAATGTATCAAACGCTCAAAATTCCATTGATTGGCATAATTGAGAATATGAGCCATGTCATTTGCACCAATTGCCAAGAAAAACTACAAATTTACCCCAACAGCACGGAAGAATTGGCAAAAGATCTCGGCATCGATATTCTAGCTTCAATACCTATTGATTCTCAATTGTCCCAATGTTCGGACTCTGGTATTCCCATTGTTATCAAATTCCCCGATTCAACACACCACAACAGCTATAAAACAATTGCAACCAAGTTGATAAGTTTTCTGGATGAAAGTGATTCGACTAAAAGTTGAGCGTTTTAGATTTATTTATAACATGATTTTTTTTATTTATAAAATAATAAAAATGGCTTTTCCTATAGATTAAGACTTCTTTTTGAGTTTTTTCATTTTTTTGTACGCTTTTTTGAAGCCGGTGTTTCTCTTTTCGGCCAACACCTCCTGATATTTTCGTTTGTTGTACCGTTGGAATTCGGCATCCTCCAACAGTTCGTCGACTAGAGACTTCTTCTTGCTCACCCGTTGACCACGGTCATTGTATTTGTCGAGCGGTGATGCCATAACGGTACCAACTTGGAAGTACTTGGGTAATGTTTTCAAATCGTTTTTCTTGTAGAAATGTGTTGGATTTAGCACCGAACGCATTTGAATAATTTCCAAATCTTGGCGTAATTCATCGGAGACCTCTGTGGCAGGCATATTGAACCAGTTCTTGCCCTTTGTTTTTGATGCCTCAGCCTGAAATTGTAGAAATACACGATGAACATTAGTATCAAACACTTAAGAAATGATTTCATTATTTGCTTGGATATGAATGATCAGATTACTAAAATTGACATCATAAAATCCACAATCAACCGTAGAACGACCCATTTTCGTTAAATTTCCATTCGGTCAGTTTTTGAAATTCGCCAAATGATTAAGATTGATTTCGATCATCGATAGAAAATGATTTCACTCGATGAACAAAAACCAAGCCTTGCATTCGTCAGATTCAAAGAACAAACCACGCGTAGATGTATGGTACAACTTGATTCGAATATCAAATATATGATTGGTATCGTTTGTGTGTACCAATAAAGCCGTTGACCGTATTCATCCGGGAAAATCGAGTAGATTCTCCCTTCCGAAATCGTTTCCAACTTCAACAATGTCTCGCTGGCCTTACAATGCTATCATAATCTCAAAGAAAAGCATCAAGATACAACGAGTGGAGTTGAAAATGAGTTGAGTCGTGCTCTACAGCCGATACGAGTGGAAATGTGTCAGTGTCGCGTGTCACATCATTTCGAAGTTTTTCAATGTTGACATTTTGTGTTCGATATTCACCTTTCTTTGTCGATGTGCTTCACGTTCGGATAGAACTTTCACCTCCCTCTTGGTCTCAATGCCTTTTAGTACACTGCTGCGCATCTCTTTCTCAACATCTGTCTTTGTCAAATCTTTATGTACATCAGTTAGGTCGATATCCTCAATTTCCCAGCCTCGTTTGGTTTTCTTCTCAGGTTTTTTCGGCAAAACACCATTCAAACTCGTCCAACCCATTGCTTTGCAAAATGCATCTAAATCGTCTTCACCTCTTCCCTTTGATTTATCCGCATCGTTGCCGTACAACGGTTTGTTGAATAGCGTTGGCTTCTTCAAAATGCTAATGATATCTATTGGCGGTGGTGGAATGCCTACAATGTGACAAGGTAATGAAGTAAATATTATATTCGCTGTTGAACTAAAACTCATCTGTGAACAAATGCGGCTTTTATTACTAACCTCCATAATCGTAATCCTCTTCGATATCCTCGATGTCATCGTTCTCTTCATCTGCATTTGTCTCTTTCTCACTCTGGTCTTCTTCTTGTTGTTTAGCGGCATTTTTATCATCTAAATGTTTAGTACTTGAATATAACATTTTTGAATTATCATATTCGTTTTGCTCTAAGAGATTTTGCTCTCCAACCGTGTCAACGGTAAAAAGATCCATGTTTAAGCTAGTAATGCTTCTCAACTAGTAAAAAAACAATTTCTTTGACAATTGACACCACGAGGCAAAACACGGACAAAAAATTCCCTCCAGGGATATTTTGAGTGTCAAGCAACGACTATTGCATCTGGCAAAACGAAAATACCTAACTGACACTCAGACTGTCTCGCTTGCCCCACCTACATTGTGAAATGTACAGTCACTGTCTCAGTTTGACTCATTGCGATTAAGGAGAATTGCCAACACTTGAGTTCGTTTCATACGTACGCACGCATACACACACACACGCGCACACAGAGGAAATGATGCCAGTGTGTTGGTGTGCATTTCGACGAATTTACTGCTGTAAATGTGAGCAAAGCGAAGGCGAATGAAGGGAAAGCATATTCAAAAACCGAAGCCATCTATCTCTCGCATACATGGAACATCGCATCGTTTCGGTCGACGATTTTACGTACTCGTTCCACTCTCGCGCCTAGTCGCATAGTTCAGTGTATTTGTTCGAACGCTTCAAATGTGTTTTCATTCTTTTTCGCTGGTGTCTCTCCATCTTTCTTTATTCAATTTATATTTTGTGTTTCCAACAAACGGCACAAACAGCCATACAACGCGCGTACATATTTGTGTAGCGTAATAGCAGAGAGCAGCCATATTAAAGTGAGACAAAAGATTTTCTACAGAAAAACGAAATAAAAAATCATTTCATTTCTCGTACGTATATACATATTCTTTCACCATTTTATTCTATTTTTTTCTTTTTCTCGCCAAAAAACCAAAATTGTGTTGTTTGTAATCAAAATGTAAGCAGCAGAAAAAAGAGCGTAAATCGAAAAGACAATAATCGACCAATATTTTATGTGAGAGTGTAACATTTTTCGTCGCGTTTTGCATGTAATAAACAAAAATTTTACGAAATCAAAATCACTTTTGATCAAATCAAGTTCAATTAGTGGTATGAGTTTCGAGGTTTTTTTTTTAACTTTTTAGCCAATTTTAATAATTTTCCCCATTGGTTTTTGTTGCCTAATATTTCCAGAGACACGTTTGTTTTGTGAATTTATATAGACATGTGTGAATGTGGTTTTGTTTTGGCGTTACATCGAAATCGGAATGTGAATTGTTGGTTTTTTTTGGTCGTCGCTCTCTTTCAATGAGTTCGTTTGACAAAAATACCAAAATACCAAAATCAAAAGTTAAATTTTAGTAAATGGCAAAATAGTTGTTTGTCGGTGATTTTTCGGCAGAATTTCAAATAAATGCATTGGGCTTTGATGTGCATAGTTTTTTCGTTCACATTTTGCCACTGAAAGTCGCATAGAGGATGTAATGTGCGTATCTGTGCGCGTCGTAATTTATTTAAATATCAATTTATTAATGTGCACTATACAAGCTATTGCTGCCGTTGCTGCCGCAGCGACTGTAGTAGTCTGCTGTGGTTGTTGTTGTTGTTGTTGCTTTTGCTCTTTAACTACTGTAATGAGAGAAAAAATAAACACAAATAAATCGACAGTACTGAGTACGCAGAGAATAAAAATTAAATAAAACCGTGTAATGGCCGCAACGTTCAATTAGAATTGTAGATATCTGGTGGTGCGTGTATGCGTAGTCAAAATCGTTTCAAGTGTTTAACTTGATAAAACCCATTTGCTTTTATCTTGATTTTTGTAAATAAATGAATTGCATTTCGAAGCATTTTTCGGTCGACGACAAACACTTCGTTTTGCGTACAATTTTCATCGAAACAAAATCTTACCACCAATCAAGCGTCTAACATAGAGCGCATTTATTCAAAAAACCGTAAATCTTGAAAATTCAGTTCATTAACTTGATTTCAAAGTTCGATTAGTTAATTCTCGGCCAACTTAAAAGTTGATTATAAGCCTTTTAAACGTATAACGTTTTTCTGAGCGCAACAGAATATCAACTGCAGCAGCAACAACAACAACAACTGCACAGTGCAAAATGATCATTTTGAACACCTTTCGCTTTTGCACACTGCGAAAATGTAATCACGTTAAATAAACATGTAAGCTCGCTTTATAATTACCATAAATTATTATTGGTGTCACACGTTTTGCTCAAAGCATATTAATTTGGCGCGCATTTTTCTCTCTGTTTCATATATATATATATATATTCTTATGCTTACACACACTGTACTCACTGATGGATGCGAGTTGCAATGAATATCCATAGCAAAACAAAATCGAAACGATGATGATAACATGTTGATATGTGTTTGTCTATTTTAAATAAATAGCCACAAAAGAGAAAGAGCGTATGATGTGTGCTGTTCATCAGTACAGAAGAAACAAGTAAGACGGTGTCGCGACACACAGCCGAACCGCACACTGAAATGAGAGAAATGTAGAAAAGGTGTGCGGAAAAAGAAGAAGAAAGAAAAAAAAGAGTTGTTTTTGTTTTTCTTTTCTCTCGTCTATTTCATCCACTAAACCATCAATTTCAATGTTTAGGCGCGATTGAATAAGACAGAAAACCAGACACACATTTTTCTTTTTTTTTCGAGGAGAGAGACAGCTCTCGAAAGAAGCGAGAGGTACCGTATGTGTGTTAGGCGCGCAGACACAACGCATAACCTCTAAGACATACGGTTTTTATATCGCTCATCCCATTCTAGCACGAGTTTTGGTTTTCACACACTCGGGGAGAGTGATCTCTCTCTCAACATGCTACGAATCTGCTCGCATTGAAAAGAGTCAAGAATATTTTCGTGCTGTGCCGCCGCATATGAACCTTAGAATACAAACACGAAACGCACAAGCATATATGTGTATCCCTTGCACACCGTCGCCGCTTGATAACGACAAAGAACAATACAGACATTTTTTTAGAAAGAGAATGAGAGCAGCAAATTTTGACACATTGCATGCCATCGTTTGTTTATCATTATTTCCTCGCGCGTCCGTGTGTAGATTTGTTGTGGTGAATTTTCCGTCTGAACTTTGATTGCTGTTATTTTCCCCTTCGCTTCACATAATGACTTCGCTTTGCGATGACAAGAATGTACTTCTTACTATACTTTGCATTCCGTACCATTTGTCTTTCTCTCGGTTTTATTAAAGTTTTCGTTTCAACAACGTTTACGGCCAATCGAAAAATGTGTCACTTCACTTACCGTTTAACTCTAACAATCGAAATGAGTGAATAAGTGTACATTCTAAAACAAACAACATTGGAAAAAAAAATCATACAAAAAGAGAAGGGCATCTTTGAACTGAATATTTCTGCCATCATTCTTATACAAAGTCTTCGAAAGCAGGCCGAAGAAAGAGACAGAAGAAAAAAACAAATCATCAAAACACGACGGCACCGTCTTTTTTAGCGTTCGTTCAACGTAAACACAAGTCCAACGCGCTAAAGAATAAGAGAAAGGCAAAATATAGAAGCACATCGCCTCCTGTCAATGTGAATATGCAAGCGAACATTTTCATTTCAGAATCACAAGAAAGAGACTACACTGTTTTCGCTCTTCTTGTTGTTTCTACTTCTCTATCCACTCTAAGTGACTTGATTTCTGTTCCTTTCGCGTATGAACACTACCTTTTTCGCTTGGTTTCTCTCCCTCTCGTCTTGTATCTCATTCGTAAAAGTTGTGTGTGCTTTCGCGTGACATCAACTCGGCATTTCGTATACACACACGTATTTGTACGTAGGAAAAAAAAAACGAAAAAAAAACGACGAGAAATACATTGCAAAATTGACGTATGTAGCAATGTACGGCGCAACACACAAAATCCATTCAGGACAGAGACACATAAGATATGTATTAATGTATAGTCCGTTTGGCATTCAATTGTACATACTTTCTCGCACTCACTCGAATCCGACCCAGACACACTTAGCAACATGCTAACAGCAGCATTCACACTAACACACACAAAGATGCTTGACACGCTCAAACCATCGTGCATCGCAGCAGCAGCAGCAGCAGCAGCAGGAGCAGCAGCAGCGACGGCAACAGCAACAGCAACAACGACAGAGAGATATATACAGACTGTTCGCTTTCGCTCATATCATCAATTCCAATCCGTTAGAAATTGGGAGCGCGTGCGAAAGAAAGAAATACAAGAAGTGAATGTTTATGTTTTGATTGTTTTATTTCATTTTTTCCTCTGTGCCGCTGCTACTGCTGCTGCTATACTTCACCCAAGTGCCAGCTTTTTTCCACTCTTCGCTCTATTTTATTGTCGTCTTGGTTTAATGGTTTGTTGTTGTTTTTTCTCTTTCACCCTTTGTCAAAGTTTTTCGGTGATGATAAACTTGACTACGGAGATGAGATTTTCGTATGTGCTACAGTGCTTTTGTTGTGCGTGTTTTTCAGATTGGAATATTTTATCGCAACGCTTTATTTATATTTGTTTGCATGAATGATTAACGGTGGATATGGAAATATTTTGTTTTTGTTTAAACTACAAACAAAAATCGACATTTTTGCTGAATTCTTTTCAAATATTTCTTTCTCTTTCATTTTTCAGAAGCAATAAAAGTGAAGTTCACGCAACACTGAACACTTTGCCCGGCTAATGAAAAACACGAAATCACAATGTTAACACCGACATCACAGGTAAATTCAATGTTAGATAAAAAAAAATCATTTTCTGATCAATATTCCACAATTGAGAAATATCTGAATTGAAATAATAAAAAAAATGAATGTTTATTGAATATTTTTAGGGTCATACCAGTACGGTAAATTTGGCCCAACTAACAGACGACACCAAAACATGCTACATCGCCCAACCGTTTGGCTATGCAAATTATGCATTGGTTAACCAAATGCCAATCGGTCAAAGTAATAATGGTTCTTACACTTTTTTATTTTTTTCCTTGTTTTCTTTCAAATCATTTTGTTTATTTTCTAAATGTTCATTAGTAGTTCGGATCTAAAAATGCTGACTGTGTGTATTCTCTTATTATAGCTGCATCGACAGTTGCTGGCATTGCTACGGTTGACAGCAATGGACGAATCCAAGTGGTCAATAAGCCAATCACAAACACCATTTCCAACATAAGCTTCAAGTGCGACGTATGCGGACTGATGTTTTCCCATTTGACGCTGTTGAATCATCACAAGCGGATCCATACACAAGACGGGACGGATGGCACGAACGATCAACAGATTACTGTGGTGACACAACAGGCTGGACAAAACTTAGTTCAAGGTAATAACTTAATTTTTAATGAAAATGGACAAAATATTGGCTCATATTCAAATTATTGCTACCAATGAAGCCATGGACCAGCAAGTGCAAGGAGGAGACCATCAACAGCACCATCACCATCAACAACAGGTAAGCATTTTTTAGATTCTGGTAACACAATTCAGCCATCCGGGGCGTTGAAGTCAAGTGATATCAAACAATATTATCGTTTATTCAGCATCATCAACAGCAGCAGCAACACCATCAACAGCATCACACTGCTCAACAACAACACCATGCCCGTAAGTACTTTTTGTTCGATTTATTTGTCTTCGAATCATTTATAAACGTTTTATTTTTTCTCAATCGCAAATTCCCATCCAAACAGAGCAACAGCATCATCAGCAGCCTCAGCACCAGACGCATATAAAAATCGATAAGACCATAAAGTGTATAACATGCGGTGGTCCTGTACAGCAGAACCCAAAGCGTAAGGGTCCAAAATTGATACGATGCGAAAATTGTATCAATAACGATGTGTCTTCGATAATGACACAACAGCGTCAAACACAAATCTTTGTTGCACCCGATGGTGATGTAAAATTCGAAATGAATCCAGACGCCATGGATGTAATCAACGCACAAAATGTCATCGGTGTCAATCAGGCCGGTACATCACAGCATCAACATTTAAAGCAGCCGAAAATTGAAAATGCCGCTGGTTCGTCAAATCAAGCCGGTTACTATCCGGTGAAAAAGCGAAATATGGCAGCCGTCACAAAATGTCACAAATGCAACGGATCCGGTGTGATATTCATCGGAGGACATAAAAATTCAAAAGTTCCGCCACAGGAAAAGCCTTTCCATTGTAACATTTGCGGTGGTTCATTCTCGCGGTACTCGAGTTTATGGTCACACAAAAAATTGCACAGCGGTGAAAAGAACTACAAATGTTCGATTTGTGGACTTGCATTTGCCAAAGCGGTCTACTTAAAGAATCATTCGCGTATCCATACTGGAGAGAAGCCATACAAGTACGATACAATTGATTAAAATTGGAAATGTTCATTTCGGTTTGTTGGTATTAATTAGCTTGCTTGCACCCTCTCTCTTCCCAATCACACAGATGTCAAACTTGCGGTATGCAGTTTTCTCAATCGCCACACTTGAAGAACCATGAACGCACACACAGCGGTGAAAAGCCATATGTTTGCGAAGTCTGCGACAAAGGATTTGCACGCCACGCCACATTGTGGAACCATCGTCGCATTCACACTGGGGAGAAACCATACAAGTAAGTGTCACTACCCTGTCAAGCCAGGCACTGCTCATCTTTTTGTTGGGTTTTTATGAGGGGATTATTCATGTTGTCTTTTGAAATCTACTTTTTGAATAGATGTGAGACATGCGGTTCGGCTTTCAGTCAGGCAGCCCATTTGAAGAACCACGCCAAGGTACACAGTGGAGAAAAGCCATTTAAATGTGAAATTTGTACAGCCGCCTTCGCCGATCGTTTTGCTTTGAAGAGGCATCGAAGAATTCACGAGAAATATGGTATGATTGAAGCAGTGTCTCTGTGTTATTTGAAGCATTTATTTAACAAATTTCTTTTATGAATCGTTCGCAGGTCAAACAGCACCTCGTCAACCGGCCGTCAATCCGGATGAACAGATGATCGTTCACAAAGAGGAAATCTTGGATCCAGAGGACAATGACGAAAATCAGCAAGTTGTTTTGACTGGCATCTAAACATCATCAAATCAGACAATGGAAACAATAATTAAATCTAAACACATTTTGCGAAAGCCCTGACCGACACAATACATGTTACACACACGGAATTCGGATCGATATATAAAACTAAATGCTAAACCGCTAAAACAAACATTTACTATACAATCCGTGCGATATAGTAAATAACAAACAAATTTTAATACAATTACAAGTTAAGTGAATGAAAAACAAAAAACAGAGCGAATAAAACGCATTCAGATGAAAAACCGGTAGAGCGACCGATTAAAACAGAAAAAAAAACATTACACAAATTAATGTGCTAGCATCCATAGATCTATATAGCATTAAAATAGCGTTAAGAACTTTCTAAAAAAAAAACAACAACTAAACACACCAACAAACCATCAGATTAAAATTATCGTTATTGATAAGGAATTGGTGTATTTCAATAGAAACAAACACACGTACACAGAAACGATGATTTCGTCATTAGTTCGATACTTGAAATTCAAGTAGGGAGAATAAATGGAAAAATTGAAATATGAAGGTTTAGAGGCGAACAGGTGGAACATGTGCGAATCAGATCTATGAGACAAGAATATTTTAACATTGTTTATTTTTATTATATTTTTCTCTTCATTCTTATATTTTCTGTAAAAATAAAACAAAGGAACAATCAACAAACAAACACATACACACACAATAAGTTTGGAAATAAGTTTGAGTTTGTACAAATGGTATTTAGTATGCACCGACAACCTAATTCATCGCTTCATGTAAATCAATTGGAAAAAGTCATTCAAAAATCACCTAACTAGCACCGGTCGAGTGCTATGCCATCGTCGTTGGCAAATAACGATGAATAGATCCATGCCCAACAGAAGACAGAAAAATCTTGGACAATACATTTTCGACATAACCAAAACCACACACAACACACACACACAAACCCACACAAACAAACAAAACATGAAACATTATAGTTTAACGCGATTCGATGCAAAAACAAAAACAATATCCATAGAAATAGTCCAGTTGCATTAATTTGTAAATAAATTCTAAGATTTTTCGATTCATTACTGTACTAACCTTTTAATATTTTAATAAAGAAAATTTAGAATAGCATTGCATTGTGCATTCATTGTGCTCGAGTCCGATTGGATCGAAGGATAATCAAGGGCAATTTATGGTTTGCATTTTTCCCTCCAAAATTGTGTATAGGGTATATGATTCATAGACACTCAAACAGAAAGAGAAAGCGAAATTCATGCTGCGGCCACTGATGTCGCCACTTGTATCGAATGCTACATTCGTTCACAAGTTCAGTTATACCATGCGCATTACAATACCATAAAAAGCCGTGTAGCGAAAACTCAGTGTCAAACATAAACACACTCGCACATTCAGTCACCTGTTTGAAGCTTAGGAGCAAAGAACTCTCTCAATTTAAGAACGTACGTTCTTAAACGGTTTGATTTCTCAAATTCAGTGTGTCTCATCAAACCTAATCCGAATAAGTTCTTTTTTAATAAAAAAAAATACGTCGTAACGAAATGCCACCGCCTAGAAAAAATCCACCGCTACAGAATTTTTCCAAACCAGAAAAAACCCCGCTGCAAACGCTCATGTTTTTGGGCATTTCGAGAGACAGAGCGTAAGTACTAGTACATGCACATTTGACATATTTTTCATAAAGCAATTCGCATGGTATTTTTCATGGTTAAAACGCTTTGACAGTGAAAAGGCTTTAGCAGCCACGGGCAATGGATGTTCAAAGAAAGCGATGAACTGGCTTGTGTCTCATGTGAATGATCCACGATTGGATGAGAACATTTTACGCGAATACACGTTGTTAGCTATGCCGGTCGGAGCATTTGGCGAGCAGCTATTGACTTTCTGGAATGATTCACGTGACCTTTGCAATTGGAACGATGCACACAATCGATTTCCGCATATGACATTGGTGTCATTTTTCAAGGTAGCATTTGTTTATTCCCGCTTTGCATGGGCATTAGTGACCTTTGAGCAATCAATTTTGGATTTTTCTTTCGTTGGGCTTACCAAACCAGGCTTCCGCCGATATGGAGCCGCACATCACAAAATCGGTAAAGGCTGTGGTCAACACACTCAACGCATACATAGAGAAACGAATCGATTTGAAATTGCATCAGGATGAGGAATTCATTGGGTTCTACATCAATCCGCCTGACAAAAAGTTTTTCGAAAACATTGCAACAACATTCGTCGATGCTGTCAGAACGATTGAGAGCAAAGAAAGTAAAGACAGTAAGTCAAATCGATTGCATTTTGGATGTTTTATTGTATTAAAGGCTTGCCAAACTAACGTCAATCACTTTGACATTCATTCAAGACATTGAAGACTATAATCAAGCATCGGCATTAATGGCTTGCTGTCCGTGGTGCACCAGATCGCATTCACCGAAGCGGAGTGCTCCCGTCGAGACAAGAGGGTGTAAGTATTTTCAATTGAATCCATTTGACACATAAATGACGCGACAAATTTTACTGTTTTTCAATCATTCAGCAATCGACGTGGACTGCGAAGAGAAACCAGCACAATTGCATTTGAAATTGGCCTACAGATACGACAAAATGGATTCGATAACGCTGTCTAGTTTGCTTGACCGATTCGAATACGTTGATGCATCAGCATGGGAACTGCGATTGTACTCACGCGATGCTCGCATTGAACAAAACCAGGTGAATATTTGAAATGTCATTCTCAGTCAAGTCATGTTAAATGGAGAACAAAGCACCGTTGACTGAACACTGTGGAGTTGCCAGGATTTGCGTCTCTTGCGCCAACTTTCACACTTTGTCTCCAACTTGCCCTGAGTTTAGAGTCTTTGTTAGCCTAACGATGTTAGGAATTTACGTTTGATATTCACGTTTCTCGTTTCGTTCCGTCATCACTGGCATTAGGTATTCAGAGTAATGACAAATTACCGCGCACAAGTTCACGATGAACTGAATATAAACATTGGCGACTACGTTTCGGCCACAGAAACTGCCGTGAGCAATGGCGATGAAGAAGGATGGATTTATGGTGCGTCACTAACAACGGGTACCTCAGGCTATTTCCCATCGGATCATGTGTTGAGAGCACCCGAGTCCGAAGCATGGAGTTTGCACACACGACTTCAGTTCGTCGGTTCGGGCAAGGGCCGTTTACAGAATGACGAACCATTAGTGAATAACATGCGTCAGCCAGAAGCTTCGCTGGAAGATTGTGCCAGAGCGGCAATCGATTCTTCGGTGAGTTTAACAACATTTTTCAGCGTTTCGAAACAGCTAATATAAGTGAAAAACATATCCGAATTAACAGCGAAAAACCATTCCATGGAAACCGACAATAGGAAAGTTACTCGAACGTCCAAACGATAGTCAGAAATTGCTGATAATGCGACATGCAGAACGTGTAGACTACTCGTTTCCGAAATGGACGGATCAGTGTTTTTCGGAAGCTTTTGGCTATGAACGGTTAGATTTGAATCTGCCACTTGTTCTGCCCGAGAGAAGAGACGGTGAATACCGTTATCCGTGGAAGTTTGATTCACCGATAACGAACATGGGTAAGTCAACATGGCCACACTCAAAATGTGCGCTACATTTACAATTTATTTCGCTTTTTCTTCCACCGCAGGTGTTAATCAAGCATTCTTGACGGGCCAAATGCTAAAGGAACAAGGTGTTTCAATTGGTTTTGTCTATTGTTCACCAGCATTCCGATGCATTCAAACCGCACAGGCAGTACTACAAGGGTTACAGACGCCTGCTGAGGTAAAAATCAGAGTAGAACCGGCATTGTTCGAGTGGTGCGCCTACTACACGGAAATTCCACAATTCCTAACGGTCCAGGAACTTGAGATCGCTGGATATAACATCGATGTAGGCTACGTACCACTTTTGTCTTATGAAGACTTGAAGTATAAGCAACGAGGTGAGAATCTTGATACGTTTTATCAACGAAACCACCGAGTATCCGACTACGCGGTCAAACGTTCCAGCGAAAACATACTAATTGTTGCGCATGCTGCCAATTTGGAGACCAATAGCCGACTCTTGCTGGAAGGACGACCGATGGCCTTACGGAACATACGAGAGCTAATGGAAAAGATTCCTTACGCTAGTATACTAGCACTCGAGAAAAACGAATATTTAGGCAAATGGGTCGTGGCAAAGCCTATTGTTCTGCCTCTAACACATAGCCGAAACTTTCAGTTTGATTCGCGCGTATTCACTGATCTACATCGACCAACTGCTCCTCGTCAAATTTGAGATGTCGTTCAGAAATAATATAAAACATATTTAACAACAAATTTGTATGATCATGTATGATTTCGTGAAAAAGTTCGAATTCTAGGGGGAAAACACATTCAAATATTCACACATATTCGGAACTCCAAATGCAAGTCTTGACTTACCATAAGCCATTTATTCAACACAAAAATGGTTTCCACAGAAATCACTGGATAGCCATCTAGCACAGCTACGAAATGCAAGTTCTGTATTGTGTGAATATTCCTCATTTTCACAACATTATGAAAGTGTTTGTTTCCCCTAGATTGATTTATCATTCGAAGTTGTTTAATCCACTGGCTAACGTGTTGGTTGCCCTTTTTCAGTTTTTTCGCTAAAATTCGAATCAACCGTTACGCTGCGATGATTTCATGAAAATTTTTGTTCGAAGAATATTAACTGCATGATAGTTTATTCGCGCTAGAGACGGCGATTGATAGTTTCGCATAACTGTATGATTTCTAGCAAAATGTTTTCGAAGAATTTTTATTAACGAATTCAACTATTTTTATCACGAATGATATTTTCACTGAATACGCATATAAACGAACAGCATATTCGTATAGAGATTCGTAATTAGTTCAAATTTATGCTCGAAAAAAGAAATATTAAATGAAACAATCGTAGAAAAACCCACTATCAAAACGAAAACCAATCCCATCGTATCCCATCACTGTTCTCAGAAAACAAATATATTTTGTAATCGATTAAATGAATTTGTAGTCAGATCTATAACAAAGAAAGAAACAATTTAGAAATCTATTTAAAGACACAAAATACACCAATAAAAGTGAACCTTCTTTGTTAAGTTTATATATGAAAGCCAGAAAAAAATAGAAGAATAAAAAAGAACAATAAATATCAATAGATTCGAAATAAAAAAAAAATGTTTTTACGTTTTTATTCAACACACATTGAGACATTTTACATATTTACAGAATAACACGTGCTCGATGTGGCACGGCATTCAAACGGAGGCTCGCTTAATGCTCAAATTATCAGTGAGAATTTCGGCCGGATGATATCCTCGATCGATAAGTAGTTCGTGGTTTGCGCAACTGGCTCCGCCTGAGCATGTGCATGAACAAGTGCTTATCTGGTCATCAACATCAGAATAGTAATTGGATTGACTTCCACCAAGCAATTTCCCGGTTGCATAAGGATCATCGTAAGGCATTAGAACGTTATTCGATGCAGATGACTGTGCTTCTTGTTCATCGCGACGATTATCTTCAGCTTGCCTGGAAATTTCAATAAATTTTATCGTGAATTCAGATTTTTCAATCAATATGATTTGGGTTTTCTTTTTCTCCTTGCAACATACATTGTCATGAAACGTAGGACGAGCAAATTGATGGAGGCAGCGACTACGGCCAAACCGAACAGAATGAATACCAAACTCAGGGCCACATAGCCAGGTTTACTCGTCAAAGCGTGGTCATTTTGAAGTGCAACATAATCACCAAATCCGATCGTGGTTAATGTCACAAAGCAATAGTAAAAACTATCGAAATAATTCCAGCCTTCATATCGGGAAAATACGGCGGCGCCCGTAGTGATAATAACTGATGACAGTAGCACGTTGAACAGCATCAAATTCGTCTCAGTTGCCTCCGTTTGTTTACATCGAATGTAGAGTTTCACTCGTTTTATGAACACCGATACGAATTTGTTCAAACGCTCACCAATAGACTGGAACATAACGAGACCCAATGGAATTCCAACCTGTATTTGAATGAAAAGAGACGTCTTTAGCACAATCAAAAATCTCGACTGAATTTATTCAGAACATTACCATTGCATAGCCCATGCAGAACGCCTTCCCACCAATTGTGACTGGCGTAGAGTGACCGTATCCTATCATGGCCAATACGACTGTTGCAAAGTAAAATGCACCCGCAAATTTCCACTGTGGACCCGCCTTATGGGGCTTATTTTCGATTACAACTATTTCCATCATTCGATAGTCTTCGGCTGTTATATTATACTTTCGAACAAATGTATTCTTTATATCTGCAAATATTTTTCACCCAAAAAAGAAAGAAAATTGTCAACATTTTTTTCTCAACATAAATCACCAACAAAAAAAAAATCGTATTTATTCAATCGAATAAAATCACTAACTTGATAAGAAAGCCCATCGTTTGCTTTCAGTTTCCGATTCGAGTGCATCAAAAACGGCAGCACCAATTAATAAATACGTAAATGTGCACACAACGAGTGACAAAGTTCTCACATTTTGCCGTTTCATTGTGCAAGATGTCAAAATATCAATCACACTATCACTCCCTTTAGGAAGTCGCATTTGAAGAAAATCGAACGCAAAAAATTAATCGATCAACAGAAATGGTTTGCATTGAACGTGCGTTTTTTTTTCTATGTTGGCCCAAAATCTAAGCTGCTGATGTCCATGTTGGCTGACCAATCGATATAATTTTTCACACAAAAAGTACACACACTTGATAGATAGAATTTTCTTGGGCCTTTTCAAGTGGAGTTGATATGGAATATATCGCTATTCGATTCAATCACAAAAATTTCTAGTACTTTTTTAATTGAATTGTGTTATCGTTTTACTTTTCTCTCTCTCTCAGTTTAATTGTATTTTATCGATATAAAGAAAAAAAAATGTTTCCAATTTTATCATAGACGTCTCGTAATTAAAGAACTAATTTTCGTTCCACAAGATTTTCTGACACTTTATGATGAAAAAGCTTCGAGAGTGTCTGATTATATGGTCGAAAAATTGAGTTTACCCTACTCTAGTGGCGAGAGCAAAAGAGAACACCATAGTCAACAGATATGTTTGTTACATCTTACAGCATGGATGCTCGCAGCATCTACCCCTCATCCCAGCATGTGTCATATGACAGCAAATGCATGGAAACGTTCACACTTAAGGGAAGCAATCCCTGGACACATGACATGTTGCGCGTCATACTGTATCAATTTTGGAAAATGTGTGTTTTATTTGCATATTGATTTTTTCTCTCACTTCTTCTTGATGTCATACCTTCAGCACATGAGAAGAGAAATACAGCGAATGTTTCTTGTTTTAGTAATTGATATTCATGAAAGTTTTATTTAAGATTTTTCTATATTTTTCTTGAGATTTCATCTTGAGCAAAAGAAACCGATTTGTATATTATAACGGGTCTATAGACCAACTTATGCGCAGCTTCAGAGTAAGGACACTCTACCAATTCATGCAATCCATATTATAGCTTCGAGTTTAGTTAATGTATCCCATTATGGCTGTTTGTTTTCTTTACTGGCCGTACTTGAAGGCTTCTTCAGTCCGATGCCCGACTGTAACACAAAAAACGGAAACACCTTAATTTATCTGATTCATGCAAAACTGTAAGGAAAAAAATTGTATTACCATTCTTTTGAATTTGCTTAGTCCGCTGGCTAACGTTTTTGTGGCATTTTTGATGCTCGAGACCGTTTTACCACTGGAACTAGGATCCACGGTTACGCTGTTATTCACTTCGCTGCGGTAGTCTGATAAGGTTCGGCGCCGATTCTGTCCACTGCTATATGCCGCTTGAACGGACGGTTTGGGTGGTGTCATAGTCAGATATGTTCTATCCTTTTTTAAACTTGGAATTGGCGACTCAGCTGGTAACTCTGATCGTTCTGCTAAAGAGCCTATGAATCATGAAAAAAAAATTAGAATTTGGTCAAACAAATGATTCAGAAACCAAATCGATGGTTCGTACCTGTTTTTATGTTAGCAGTAGGAGACTTGGACAGAACGCTTCGTGGTGTGCTGGTGATAAGAAAACTTCCCTTGTTATTGTCAACTGATGCAACTGTCTCATTGATCAAAAGCATAGATGCGACACTCTTCATTGGTACAAAGGCACGTAACGGTGCTGTTGATCGTCCACCCACCGTCTGTGACACTCGGATTTTCAAATTCCGTGTAGCTGGTGGCACTTGAGGTTTTTTCATTATGCCATACGATGTTCTCAACTTTTGCGGCGAGTCTTTCGTGGAATTCGTCAAATCACTGGCGAATGATTTGCGTCGCGTTAAAGTGCCAGTTGTGCTGGATTGCAAACGTAACGGTGCGTTCGGGCGATTCAAATTTGAGTTGAGGCTTGGTTTTGGAGACGGTGATCGTATACCACCAGTTGTGGATATAGGTGGACCTTGAAAAGATCGTCTTCTTGCAACTGGATTCAATGGTTTCATTTGGGCGGGTTCGGACTCTTTTGGCGTTGGCTTTGTATTAACCATTGTTGGGCCTTGTAGTGAACGCCGACGGATGACTTTTGCTGCATCTGCCTTGACCGGCGGAATCACCGATTTAATTTTCTCATTTTTCGGTGTCGTTCTTGTGATTGTGCCAAATGAACTGCGTCTTTGCAGTGGCGGACGTTGTATTGGAGTTGTCATTGGTGTGGATTGATATGGTGATGGTTCGACTTTTTGTTGAACAGCACGAACAGCTGCTAATGGTTTCTCTTTTGCCGACAGTGATTGACTACGAGCACGTTGTAAACGTTGAAAGTCACCATTCTCGCCGAAATCTGCTACTGGTTGTGTCATGACAACAATATAAGTGGGATTGGCAGCATTTGCTGTTGTATTTTCCATCGGTTGCAGCACATTGACATTTTGATGTGATCCGAACGCGTTTTGAATTTGTTTCATAACTTCCGACAAAGCCGGATCAATCGGACTTATTTCTCCATCAGCTTTGATACTCTCTTTTGAATACTCGGTGTCAGTCAGCTTACTGTCATCAACTGTATCGTCGGCGTTTTTCTCAATGCTAAATGTTCCTTGTCGCTTAATTGGCTGCGGTGGTCGTAGCCCAATCAGACCGTTACGCCTCTCTTGGTTATCGTTCCCTTTGTTTGCTGTTTGTAGAATTGAACTCAAATCATCCAATAGGTGTTTAGCTGTGGACTGTTTATTTTTATCATCGCATTGATCAACCAGTTTCATCAAGTTTTCTATTAGTGAATTTCGATTGTAAGCCGACGATTCTGGTGGCAGTACCACCGTTGAATATTGACTCTTCGGTGTGGCTGGCTCATCTTCAATGGTGGCTGGCGCTTGAGTGCACGTAATATCAACAGTTTGACTGTGAGTTGGTGTCGTCACTGCCACCGTCGACGTGTCGATTGTCATCGGTGATTGTGGAATTTTTTGTTTAATTGAAGCTAGTTTCTCAAGTATTTGACTACGATTCACTGCCCTGGATTCAACTGTCTCTTCGCTTATTTGATCACCTTCTTTTGATGTTGATTTTTCGCCAGACTTTGAGCCATTTGTCGGAATATTCAACATTGGAATGTTCAATTTTGCAATATCATTATCAATGTCGCTATCAATGTCGATGTCAGTTTGGGAATCGATTAGATTTGGCTTTGTCGCCCAAATGTCATCGAACGAATCATCTTTGCTGGACTCACGCTGAGCCGTTGGCCCATACTTTTGCTTCTTTTGTACTATTTCATCTCCGGATAACAACTCATCGCCATGCGATCCACTTTCTCCAGCCAAATCCAAACGGGTATTTGATAAACTATACTTCAGTAAATTGAGTGATGTACTTTTTGCTTTGCCGCGTGGTATTGGCGAAAGGTTTTTCAGAATAGGTGGTGTTATTTGGACGGAATCATGTGTTTCACTGGATGGATTCGCCTTTTTGGGCGTATCAAATTCTGCTTTAGAATGTGGTTCATTTCCCGATTCACTCTTCGAAATGATTGGTGATTCTATCGATATCAGTGTTCCAGTCTCAACGTTCAATAACTCGGCTTCGGCTGGTGCACTGGACGAAATTAGAGCTGCATTTACAACAATCTCAAATGGATCGTCCGACAGGCAGGCTTGTTTGTCAAAGTGATCAAATGGATTATTATCATCTGCATCGACTGATCCGGAATTGAGCAATTTGTACAATGGTTCTGATGAACAAAGAAACGCCATCGATTCAGATGCTGCTGTTGTCGATGCATTATTTTGATCCAACGCTACTGACTTATTGGAATTTTGATTCGACCAATTGCTACTAGAAGACTCATCATCCACATTCAGATTGTTGAAATCGATTAATAAATTGTCCATGTTCGCCTTTTGTGTCATTTAAAAACTCAAATTAAACCTGTTGAACATTCGGAATGGAAAAAAATGCATATCAAAACAACAATACTTTACATTAACAATGATAAACACTTACACTCAACTGACACCACTTTAGATACAACATCAAAAATATTTGATAACCAATAGAACAATAACAAAAATATCACAATCGTTGCTCGTCAGAAATAGTTTCAATCAGAAATATATATAAAAAAAACAGTGTGTAAATGTAAGTACAAACAGAGCTGAGTGGATAACACAATAGCTCTTTTAACTGTTGGGATTTGAAATGTCAGAGTAAAAATGAAAAGGTGTACACATCAAAGTGAAGTTGGTTGCGAATGACAACCGATGCAGGTTTGAAATTTGAATGAAAAATCGGTTGATATCAATTCAATATTTACATTTTATTACACGAATGTATTTTTTTTACACAATTAAATGGCTTTGTCATGCTATCACTATTATGATAGTGATATCCTAATTTCTAACATTTTTATGTGATATTCTGAGAAAAATCCAATACGGAATCATAATGTTGAATTATGTATTGTAAAGAGTTCTCTACTTTGAATAGTGTATAAAATGCCCATTCACTTAAATTCCTTTCTTTATTAATTCAAACTCACGGATGACTCATTCGTTTGGTTAGGACGGTAGAAATTGAGGGAACAAAAAATCAACAAATGGCCATCAATAAAAATTCGCCCAAAATGCAGCATAAATCCATTAATTTTCAACAAATTCGTCAATGCACCATTAAAAAAAGCCGATGATGGTTATAAAAAAAAGGAGAATCAGAACCATTTTTTGAGTGATTTCATTTTCGATTCCTTTTTGTGTTTGCTTTCCATTCACACCGTACGTCTGACAAGGCAACCGCATTTCTTTCTTTCATTCTTACTTTGCTCTCGTTCTTTTCTTCGTCGTTTGGTTTGTGTGTACCCAATATAGTCGGATGCAGTGCAAAATCGACAACCTACAATTATATCGGTCACATGTATTTCGCCTCTCTGTTTATGCAGATATACACATATACTTCAGGTCAGCAAATTGCTGTGAAACATTTACATGCGCGTACCATCACAACCACTGTACGTATTCATACGGCATTAGTGTATATAATAGAATTCACCTTGCTTTCGATTCGTTTTCTTTGCACTTTTTTACTGAATTCGAAATTTATGTAACATTTGAACCGCACGAATTTTATACATTGAACGATAAAGAAACAGCAGCAAGAACAACAGCTAAAATATCGTCATGTTTGAATTCCTGTCCGTTTTTTTCTCCCGCGGACGACAATGAGAGCTACGGGCCGATAAGAATATATTTTAGCAGCAACAAGTGAACAATTTGCCGTATTAACATTTTTGATTATTGCTTCATTGCTATTCGGACGTTCGTGATTTGTTTCTTTTTTTTTCGGTTGGTAAATTGTTCTTTTCATTCTGGTTGAGCATTACATGTTACTGAAGTGCCTCGGGCAATTTTTCGATTCAGATATAACGAGAAATTCTGAATGTACAAAACAGTGCAAAAACACTGAATGGAAGAAAAGCAAAGCGATGCGAGAGAGTGAAAGGGAGTGAAAGAGATGGAAAAAGGTAGAAAGATGCTTAGAATGGAAATAATATCATTTTGTGATTGGTATTTATAGCCAGTTGAATGCCACACAAACCATTAGACATCACGCATCGGAATGTGGGCCAATCGTTTCGTTTCGACGGCAATTCATTTAATAGTTGTGTATATGATGCTCATTCTATGCCGCAATCTCATAAATTTCAATTTCCAACGAGGTTACATGCTTTCGACAATGAAAGGGCAATGCGCGTATCAAATGATTGAATGGCAGTGATCGTTTCAAAATCCGGAAAATCCCCGAAAGTCGATTAATTTTCGATCTATCTGTGAAGAAGGTAAAACCTCCTATCAAGACAAGAACCTGAGCTGTGCGCGCGCACACACACACCGTGAAACAAAATAGTTAATCATGAGAATTGAACAAATTCCACTTTTACTGACTCCGTAATCATTTTCACGCCGTGGCGCACACAATCGAATGAATGATGGTTTGTGTAACGTTAAAAGCATATTTGGTTTCTTTCAACCTAGTTTCGATTGTCATAATTTCTATGTTTTGCCGTCGGCTTCCACCGTGCTATTTTCCATGCACATTGCGTGGGAATACATATTTAGCATTTTTCTCTTCGTCTACAATGACTGAATTTTTTCTTCTCTTCGGCCAAGATCAACACCACACGCAATCTACGTAAGAAATCTATGGTCAAGCGTCGGATTTTTGTTGCCGTTGTTGTTGTTGACATAACGCGAAGATGCGGCAGCAAAAAAGCAAAATTGAACAAAAACATAGCGACGAAGCAAAGGAGGGAAAAGTCAAAAATCTTATATTGTATTGCCGAAATGAAAAGACTACGTCGCAGCGACAGCAAAGCAGAATCAATGATGAAAAGAGCAAAAATGTTAAACACAGATAAAGACCATTATTAATAGATCTCTTTCTCACTCTCGTCATGTCTTTCTTCCTTACCTTTTTACCGCATTCAAATGATATTATAAAGAAATAAATATGTATTAATTGAGAAACGGCGTTGGGTTCAAGCCCTGGTTCATACCTCAATACCTTACCTTTTACTTATTAGCTTCTCGGAGACAACAGCTTCATAAGCGTTTCATCAATGCAGTCTTTCGTACATCATACACAACACACACACACGGACTGTGTGTATGTGCAAAGACACGAAAATCCCCGGAACCAAATAAAAAAAGAATAAAAATTTCAAAAAAAGATGAAGAAAACGACGAAAAAAAGACAAAAAAAAACGCCAAAGTTGAATAAAAGCAACAAATAGAAGAAAGAATGAAGGTATACAAACAGATACAGAGACACACAACGATCGATTGAAACCAGTCAGCTTAAGCGCAAAGTTGTATGAACAGAACCATGGAGGATCATTTCGAGCGCATACACTTGCAATGTTAACGGCTTGTTGTGCAAAGAACTGAGCACACATTGAAAATTCATTGTGGCCAGTTTTCTGCCTTATTTCAATTTAGCATTTACTTTTTTTTCGTGTCTCTTGGCTTGGCTCTCCTTCTTCGTCTTCCTCGTCAGATCATTTGGATTGTGTGGTTTTTGTTGCTCGCTCACATGTCGACATCGTCTCAACATGCCAATGATGGCGTAGTAGTGGTGTTGTTGGTATTGTGTGCACTCATATGGTGAAAATGAAGAGAAAAAAAAATAGTGTATCGTATGCGGTGAGAGAGTTTAAACATGTATTAAGGCATATACATGTGTGTGTGTATGTATGTTTTAAACTCGTGTATAGCACACTTGTTAATGTGGTTGTGTTTGTTGTTTGGTGGCTACACATTTCTTTGGCTACGCTCTCATCGTGTAGGAAAAAAGTCTAAGTCGATTTTATTAAGTGAAGTCATTCCGTTCAGATCGGTCGCGTTTCATACACACAAATCTGCATTCTGAACGAGTTGCTTTTATTTTATCACATTAATTAGAAACAACAATAAAAAAAGGAACTATTTCACATGTTTGTGTCTCTTTACACACTGTCATTGACTCTATTTTGAGTGCGAATCACATAAATTTTACCTTTCAAAACAGCTGCACAATATTCCATAAGTGTATGGTGCAATATGAACACTTTTCAATTGGAATTTAATTAAAACCATGATGGTGCTACTTTGATAGTGGGTGAAAATTGTGCTGAAAAGAATGTATACAATGTGCTAGAAAGGCGACGTGAAACTGAAACTGTTAATTTGTGACTATCGATTGGCTTCATATATGTAAGCTTGTAATCAGATGTGTGCTAATCAAATATCAAATTACTGTTAAATCCATACAAAAATTGTGTGTGTGCGTCGTGTGACGGTGCTTCAACCACATTTTTTCGACGCTTTTCTTTTGTGTCGAATATTTTATGTAATTACGAAAATCGTGCAATGTTACATCATACCATTCAAACTCCTTGGCTACGAATTGATTGAAGTTTGATTTGCAACACCCTTTCTACAATCATCAGTCATCGACCAAAAGCAGCAAGACACTCAATCAAACTACGTCGGACAACGGTTCGTTTATACCATGCTTTTTTTGCTTCTTGCATTCGTTATACATTCATTATAAATTGTCTCCGACTCTGTTCATTCCTATTTCAACTGTAGCAATTGTTATTATTTTGTTTGGTTGATTCAGTAAAAGCGTTTCGAAAATCAATTTCGATCTCATTTTTCGAGGCGTTGAATGTTTCATTTTTTTTTGCATAAACACTTATGTTCCCATACAGCAACAACCGTGGCAACTGGCAATTGTGTAACGATCGATTATTCTATTTTTTTGGGCAATTCATTGCTTCGAATATATTTAAGGAAACTGGCGTTTGTTTTTGGCCAACGAAATATGAAATGACGCGATTGCGCAAATACACATAGCGCCCATTGTTATGGATGCGAAACTGAAGATACAAATCGTACGTGTATCTAAGCAAAGCAGCCATGGTCAGAATCATGTTCGATTCAAATCTACACTATTTTGTTGTCATTAATTTTAGCGTAAATTATTTTTCGGACTACAACGTTACCATTCCTTTTGAAGTTTTGCTAAATTTCGTGCTCGAAGTTCACCGAAGAGAGATAGAGAAAGAAAAACGAATCATTTCGACCTTATGATTGGTCGGACGAGCTCTGTTCAATGGATCATTTTGGTTAATCTCTACATCGGACACATTTATTCCTATAATGGGTTATTTCATCATCATCGCCAATCGTCGTAGTCATCGCCGTCGTCGTTAGCGCTATATGGACTGCTTTTAATTATTTGCTTTGCTGTTGCTTTGTTTCAATCCACAATTTGAGTCCGATTTCTTCTGACTAAGAGCTTTGTTCCCTCGCATATATTTACTTTTCGCTCTCGCAAATTCGCACATTTGTCGCTTGCTTCATTTCATTTTCTCAGTTCATTTTTCATAATTCGGCGTTGACTTTATCGCCAGCTGCCAGTTTCACGCACAAAATGCAAAAATGATATTTCTTAATTTCGTACATATGATTTGTGAAATATTTATGTGTATGGCTAAGATGATTTTCTTTATTTTGCTTCCCTTTCAGTCATTCAGTCAAATGCACGTTTTCAGTTTTGTTTAGTCGTTGTTTTTTCTCTTTCTCTCTCGATATTTTCGAAACAAAATGTTTATTATAATATGAATTTTGTTATGATTTTGCCTGCACTCTACACAAATTATGTGCCAGTGCAGTAGCAGCAGTGTACTCACAATAACAATAATAATAAGCGGTAGCGCGTAATTATTTGAACATGATTTTCATAATCAAACATTTTAAAGAAAATAAATACGTAGTAAAGAAGAAAAAAAGCGTTTGAAATCAGAAACATATATATGAAACAAAAAAGAGCAACTGAAACAAATGAGCGAAGTTCATTCTGTTGTTCGCCAAGCAACCATTCTAATGGAAGCTTGGGGAAAATGCGAAATAAATAGGGGCACCTCATGAGTGTGTGTGTGTGTGTGTGTGTGTGCACGACTGAAATGTTCATGTTGCAATTGAATATTTGGTTGATACACACAGTACTTTGTGCCGTGTTACTGTTGAGAGTTGCTATGTCTATTTGTTTCAAACATCATTTTCACGTGTCTCGAATCGCTTGCGTACTTTTTCAATGCACTAAAGCAAAACGATTTTCTCTGCACGCCCAGCGACACATAATATATGATTTGCACAAATGAAGCGATTAGCAACCTTTATCAAAAACGCAATTGTTAGCTGGTTTCATTCGTATTTGCGAGAGCGTTCATCGGCACGGTACAGTTGCCATTGTTATCGCCTGCACTGCAACAAACGTGAAAAAAAAACAACGTTCATACCAAGACCAAGTGTACACACAAGGCAGCGGCCTGTTAACAATTTTGCATGGAATGTTTTTTTCTCCATTACCACAATGGAGCCTTTGCGCTTCAAAGACTCAAATAAAGTCGAGCATATTGGCGCGCTTACATTTGGAAAAAATTTTTTTTTTCGACGAGAGAGTAAATGAAACACCAACGTGAGCTACACCAAAGGTTGTGAGTGCGTGTTTGCATGAAGTACAAACCAGAAGAATTCGAAACTGTTGTTTTATTTTTAGCTGAATTTTTAATCGTGTTTCACTACATTTTACCTTGAAATCGAAAAATTGACAAAAGAACACCAAACGGGTCAATTAATTACCAGGCTCGACAAATTTGCCCATACAGTAAACGCAGTTGAAGGCATATGGTTTTTTGTATTGGCCGTTTTTTGTTTCTGTTGTGTCACGACCTCCTGTCAATGCGTTGCCATGGCAAAAATATACACATCGATTTAATAGATTCGGTCGATTCAAAACGCTAACGATACCACGACCCAAAGATTCGACACACACACAAATTCGTTGGTGAACGTGTGAGGGATTTACATTGAATGTTATGATTTGAAGAAAATTGACAATAGTTATTGACAAGCAATGAAAAAAAAGGTCACATGTACCACATTCACCAATCAGTGAGTTTCGAACAAACGTAAAGAAAAAAACAAATTGAATAAATTAAAAATTAAAATCATTTTTTTTCCTCTCGTCGAAAATTGAATTAACTCCACGAAGCAGAACACACAAATTTTAACTGCTATAATCTGCCGCTTTATTTTAGTGATGTCATTTCTTTGGTTTTAATAAATTGTGCGAATGACTTTCTTTTTGCTTGGTGTGTTTGCTGTGCGTCACTTAAGACGATTATACAACGTCCAAAAAAAAATATTGTAGACATGCGAAGCCACAAAATTCTTAATGACTTTTGAGCGGTTGATTTTACGATCGAAACAACAAAAAATACGTGTATATTTTGTGGCTAACAGTGCGGTCCGTGGTGTTACTTCATCAATGGTCTGAAATTCCCAGTTGGTATTATTACTTCATGCACAAAGCTTCTTTCCAAAAATGTGTTTAATTTGCTCATTTGGTATGTTGAAGTAATATCAAGCAGATCTCGAAATCAAAGCGTTTTTTTCGCGTTCTAAAATTAAAATCTTTCGTGAAATTTTTGCAAATTCATTCATCGTTTTCTTTTACTTGAATTATTTGCAGAACTTGATCAAAAATAAATGAAAAAGAGAACATGATCGCCAGTGTTCACTGTTATAAATCTCCATCCATTCGGTCGTGTAGGTGGAGAGAACCGTTAACGAAATAGCGATCGATCATCATTCGGCATCGATTCACCAACAATTAGCATATTTATGCTAATTTCTCGTACATTTACGTTTTCGTACATCGGGTACCCAATACAAACAAGACGATTTTAAAACTTGAACAGACGAAGAAGAGAAACGAAATTCGCGTGCAATGAGAAGCTCTCTCGCTGGCATAACTGGAAAATAAAGAGAGTAAAATGCAAATTCGAAGTTAGACTGTAAACGAGTTGAAATATATTCACCGAGTAAACAGAGGATGAAATGTTTTTTGTTTTCTCTTCTCGGATGAATAATTATTATTGACTCAGTTGGTTTGAGTGTAACGTTACATGGAGTGCGCCACAACATTATTATAAGATCGAATAAAGTGCTGTGCAATCGATGAACAACAACAGACTGCAACAACAACAATTTTTGAGACGATGGGGATGACTGGGAAAACAAGAGAATTTAATTATTATTCCGTTTTCTGCAACTTTGTCACGCATATTCTCATCATCATTTAGTATTCAGTGGTATGTTTAGCCGTACAGACCGTGTACTTGATCGATTCTGAAATTTCAATTCACTCTTCCATACATCAACTGACTTCGTTTTTTCTCTCTGCCGATGACAAAACGTGAATTGAGGTTTCAACGTGTTTTTTTTTTGTTCGTTTCGATTCGCCATGCTTTTCCGTGTAAATTCCTATCGGAATTGACTTTGAGTCGTTGTGTTGTATTTTTTTTTTCATTGCGTTTTCGTATTGTGCAATCGAAAGAAATTGTCAACGATTAATTTCAAATTACAAAATAAATAGCGTGTGTTTAAATGTAGTACTGAACCTTGGAATGGCATCGTGATCGAACAGAAGAAATTAAAGCACACGAAAAAAAAGCAAATCGCCGAAACGAAAAAAAAGAAAGAAACGAAGAAAAAAATAGCGTCAAGTTGAACGGCGACGGTGCTGTGTCGAAACAGCACGTAATTGGCCACGAAAAATGAGAATAATGTTTACGTCTCAGTGAATGTGAGTACAATTCAATTCGATTCGATTTCGACATCGCGAACACGCCACGCTACTCTCTGTAGCCAGGATGGAAGCTACACACGTGTGTATCATGCCCATCAAATAAATTGATGTTTTAACTTTTGTGATAAAATGAAAATGAGTGTTCATTATCGGCTCACCCGGCCCGATCAAGATTGTGAAATTATTGTCTGTGTGTTTCTTTCTTTATTCTCACCAAAGATCCATCCAGATTCTGTGATGACCATTAAATAATAAATCGTTGCGTTAAACTTGTTCTAGATTTTCTGGTAGATTGAGATTCAATGCTGCCATCAAGTCCATTAAACAAATATATATGAAAGGCATACACCCGGATCCAGAAAAAAACAGTAATCATGAGCATTTCATCTATCATAATTTTTTGATGCGTGTTCCGCGCAACAATTGTATGGTATTAATAGTGGTATTTTAAGAGATGTGATCATTGGCCAATTGTTGGTTTCGGGCAAATGCCGCGAAGCATCGAAGATGAGAACAGAAGATCGCGCTTGACAGCTAATTTCTTGAATTGTTTCTGCGGCCTTTGTTTTGAACGCAAACACACACACACAAACACGCAGTCAGCAACACTTTGCGCATATAATTTCATGTAAGTTCGTGGCTGACTTTTACCTCGCTTTCTTCGTGTGCCTTCTTTGCTTTCTTCAGCCGAAGCGACGTTGGACTGGAAGTTTGCTAAAGTCTAGTTTTTCGGTGAATGTCAGAATGCAAGTCATTTGAGAAGAAAGAATCGAAAAGAGAACCGAAAACACAACAAGCGTATGTATGTATTCAAATATTCGGGATTGTTGTGCGTGAGAGCGATTGAGTGAAAGGGAGACGAGATATGTCCACAATGGAAACGAGAATAATTGCCGCGTGAATTGATACTTTGATAATTGAAATGTGAGCGATGACGAACGAACGAACGAAGTAAGATATGACGCGCGCGCGCGAGTCGATCGTGATAATGATTGTTTGAAGTTGGCAAACACAGACAGGCCAAAAGAACACGCAACCGCATGTTAGTCGATTCAAGAGATAATACCAGTTTCTTCTTCGTTGTTGCTTTTTTTCATCAACATTCTCTGCTATCTCTCACTCGACAATATTGTCATTTACATAAAATGTGGGAATTTCAAGGAAACACACTGCCTATGTAATCAAAAAAATATTTTCCTCGTTGTTTTTTCTTTGGAAAAAAAATTCCTTAAAATATGTTCTTAGTTATGTTATTGCATTTGCGTAACGGTGAATATGGAATTAGAACGTATGCTTCGTCTCTCGATCAAATTCCAAACGTGCGCTCCAAACAGAACAATACGTACGTAACAACAAAACCAACAATTTCATGTTTAATAACCACATCTGAAATTAATGTCAATAGAAAATAGACACATGTATGGATGTCTACTTAGAATCGCAACCGGAGGATAGAACGTGTTGTCAACGATTTGAAAGAAAGCGCGGAAAACGGAACACACAATTCGCATTGAAGAAAAAAAACACGCTTTAGAAAAGTACAAAAAAATCATGTGCTTAGACGAAAAAAAACGATGGAATAACTTAACTAGCTTCTATTATTTGAAGACGCATGAACAAAAGTCACAGATGCGACCGAAAATAGTACTGCTCTTCGTTCAGTATTCTCTTTTGGTTAATTCATTTCGAAGAATATCATTCCAAACCATGGTTGTTTGTACAGTGTCGATGCAATGTTGCCCAGTTTAACGTAGTAACCGAACATAAAATAAAAGTTTAAAGCATTCTGAGGTCGACGAAAATTCAATAAGATCATGCAAATGATGTTATTATTTCTTCAACAGAACAGAACAAAACAGAAAAACCCAAACAATAACAATGCAATATTATGAAATGGACGACATTCCAGCTAGAGTGAATGGTACGAATAGAAAAAAAGAATCAAATTAATGAGAAAAGTATAAAAAACTAGCCGTTTGGACGATTTGAATTGCCCAGAAATTGACTTGCAATGTATTATTTCGTTTTGTTTTGTTTTTTTCGTGCGCCCACTTGCAGTTAATCTCCCTCTCTTTTGCTGCGTCTCTCTCTCCAGTTTCAATTTATTGTAATTGTTTTCGTTGTTGCTGTTTTTTTTCTGAGTAATTTCATTTGTTTAAATGAAGGTCAGCTTAAATACATGGAATGTCCGTATGCTTCTCAGCTACACACAGACTGATGATACCACAAGTACCAAATTGGATTTGGACTTGGAAAAAGAAGAAGTGCCGCGTCGAAAGAGAAAGATGATTTGAATAAATGTTTATTAGTTGAATGTGAAATTTTTTCCTCTTAAAGAGTAAACCAAATTTGAAATGAACAAACACAATTCAAAGTCGTTGTCGTTCGTCAGTTAGACAGTAAATATTGATGGGTAATGAGGTATTATTGAGGAATGC
The DNA here is from genome assembly GCF_009176505.1 of Sitodiplosis mosellana. Lineage (NCBI taxonomy): Eukaryota > Metazoa > Arthropoda > Insecta > Diptera > Cecidomyiidae > Sitodiplosis > Sitodiplosis mosellana. Next base: position 702,556 of record NW_022595256.1, read on the forward strand.
ATGCCCGGTATCGATTCTTGGTTTACTTTTCTTCCCATCCTCTTCCGAACATTCAATTACTGTGATGATCGTCAGCGAGAAAATAACAGCAGCATCGACAACCGAAATGGCGACGGCTGTTGCAATCGTGCATATTGCATTAACCCGGGTATTATTGTTTGAATGCCGACTGATTCGGGCGAGAGACGACACCCATAAGATGAGCAGCAATAACAAATGTAATGAACAGAAAGCAAAAATTGATGATTGCGTGAAAAGTAGCCACAATGAAATGAAAAAACTTGTAATCGCTACTCGAATCGACAAAAAAAAACACGGAAAATCAAGCGCGATCTTGTTCAACTGTTCATTGCCCAACCGCGATCCGATTACTGTGCGAGGCCTTAAAGCGAAATTTAAATAAGCAACATTTATAGAGAAAAACATGAACAGAATGAATAATTTGTGTGATATAGTCGACGTAAGACGGTACGGTTTGGATTCAGAAAACACTGAAACAGAAACATGGAGAGGAAATAAGCAATCGTTTGCTGACAAAACGGCGAAAGACATTAGTGAAAAAAAAACAAAAGAAAGAAATAAATGCATACATTATATGAGTGTGTGTGTGTATATGTTTGGAACCGAGTTTTTGGTTTCATCGTATGTACAACTCTCTCGCGCCGTCGAGATGAAGAGAATTCACTTCTAGGCTAATAGTTTCAGTTTCTAATTCTATGCCGTTTTTATGTAGCCATTTAATCGCTGGTTCGTTCACTTTTTCGTTCGTCTTCTTCGTGTTTATTAACGATTTTAAAGCCGCCACTGTTGCTATTGCTGCTGCTGCTGCTGCTGCTGCTGCTGCTGCTGCTGCTCATGTGCTCAACCGAATGCGATTTTCTGGTTTCTTTTTTGTTCAGCATATTTGTAGTTTCACTAAAATTATGGAAATTGGCGCTCCGGTTTGTCCGCTTCAAGTTTGTGCGGCTGCTGTTGGCTTAACCGAATAGAATAGAAACTTGGAGAAAGAGGGAAAAATTAATGGAAACGGGGTTAAATGTGTGTCATCTGTCACAGGCAAAGCAAAATGAGTTGTTATGATTATAACGAGTTTTTTTTTGTCTTCTTCATTCATAATACACAACGTGTAATTGTGTGCGCGCTGCAAAAGTAAAAACTTAATATCTACGTCGTCTCTTGTTGTGCGCTCACGCATTTCGAAAAGTCGATCCGAAAAAATAGCATCATTAACGTGGTTATTGGTCGTTCTCTTCGGCGCACACGGATGAATAATCAAATAATCAATAAACATTTATTTTGTCGCGACGAAATATATTTTCCATGCGATGGCAATTAAAATGAGTTGAATGAGCGCTCACTTTCTGCTAAAACTTGTTGCACAGCACAGCTGCCCTTCTTCACTGGATTTTCTGTTGCTGCTGCGATCGCTGTCTATGCGGAACGAATTAATTGTATCGGAAAACGCGAATATAATCAGAACATAACGATGAGAAAATGAATAGAAAATCAGTGTTTGGAAAGAGAGCCAAACGACCACAACGAAAAAGTAAAGTTCAGTTGAGTTTAAAGCAAGTGTGTATCATCTTTTGTTGTATATTGGCAAAGCTATTTCCCCAAGCGAGTCAAGTCTCTGACAACTTGTGAACGTGTTTGTGTTTGTTTGTTTTTTTTTCACGTATAAATTGAAAAATTGCAACTGATTTGCTATTGTATCGGTTAATTTATTCGAATAAATCTTGGATCGGTAACTGAGCCGTTGCATGCACGCTTGATAAACAGCCATTTTTTTTTGTTCGTTTTAAACGCGCAATTTGTGTGCTCTCCAACAATTCTTCAATAATTATTAGTGTATCCAACATTGTGTTAAGCTTCACATTTTTTCAGTTCTTACACGTGTATTTATGTTGCAATTTCCTCATTCTTTTCGGTGCCATTTTCATTTAGATCAAAACAATTATAAACGGAGTATCCTAATTTTTATTTCTTTCATTGTTTCGTTTGCAGATATAATTGATTGGATCGTTAAAGAAAAATTCCCGGTCGAATGCCATGAGAGACGAGCCGTAGAGATTGGTGTTCGCCTCTGAATTCAACTGACCGTGTTACAAAACGAAATGGTAAATTGTGGAAAAGCATTCAGCATTTGAAGTGTGTGGCAGTGGAAGAAGAATAAGTCCAAAGTGAACACCTCAAGAAATCGCCGCAGCAGTAGCAGCAGCAGCAGAGTCGTCGAGAAAAATCATACAAAAATTATTATGAACACCAAGAATAGCTCTTCAAAACGGAATACAACAATCGCGAAAGAATTTTTCTGAATTTACTTCAACGTCGTTGGAAAAGCGAAAAAAGCAACAACAACAACAAACGAAACGAAACGAACAAAATGAATAACCGTTTTGCTATTCGTTCGCGTCGTACGTAGACAGTTTTAGCGCAAAAATCTTTGTGCGGGGAAGTGATTCATGCGTCTCGTACACTCTCCAGAGACCGAGAGAGCATACATATAATAATAAAAAAAAATATTCTCGTCCATATATGGTAAAGAGCACATGCATTGTGGCTTCGGCATGTTTTGACTCTACTATCGGTTTGACATTAAACAAACGATGTTTGTGCATATCGCACTCCTCGTCACTGGTTTTTTTTCTTAGTCGCAAGTAAATGAGTGTGTGTGCTGAATTCAGACAAAAATAAAAACTAAGCCGTAAGACATCACACACTACTCTGGTTTTGTTGGATTGTTGACAGAGTCTGAGCGACTAAGTACAACGAACACGAAGAAAAATATAAACTAGTCAACTTTTGTAAGCAAATAAAATCAACAAGACATAAAATAATCCGACTGCGTGCCGAAACAAAACAGCAAATAAAAACACAACAAAAAACATTTAAGCTCGCTTCGATCGTTCGAAATGATAGTGAAAATCTGATTTGAATTTGATTCACATTCATTGTTGTTCGCAATTTCTCCGCGTGCGTACTGCAATTTCTTTCTAATCCGGTGTAGTTTTGCATTCAAGCTGGTGTGGTAGGCGATTGTGATTGGTGTGCGTATGAACGAACTAACGAACAAACGAGCATTCATGTTGAAATTCTTGTGCTCTCGATTTGCGATCGCAGCGGCGGCACCAGTTTCTACAGACCTTTGGTTCACACTTGTGCCAAATTCGTGCCGTGTAAAAGACTCTGAGTTTTGTAGCTCTAAAAAGTTGTCTTAATTTCTACGATTAGTAAACGGAATCATCAAGTTGGAAAAGAAGAAGAGGAAAAGCACGAAAGAAATCGTAAATAAAAGTGCGCGATGAAAGATTAAAAAGTAGTCCCCACACACAAACAAACAAAGTGAAACAATTCTCGATTCAAAGCGAGATCCGATGAGAAAAAAACGAGCGTCGAACGAAATTGTAAGTGCGAACTAATGTGAAAAAAATAAATTTTCGCAAAATAGACTATTTTTTCTTGTGTGTGAAGTGAGAAGATGCATTGGAGAAACGTTTAAAGCGGCTTAGATATTTTAGAAAGATTTGCTTTTGTTCAAGTGGTTTTTATTTCTTGGTTCCGTCGTGTGTCTATCGTTCGTTCGATCGTTCGGTGTGTATTGTTCAATTCAACTGACGTCAGTAGACGTAAGCAACACCGAATACTATTGAAAAACCAGAAATTCGATTTTGATTGATCCGGTGTGTGTGTGTGTGTGTGCGCGAGCGAGCGCAATGAATCCACCAACAACCCAATGCCATATTATGCATGACTATTTCATCGTTCATAAAGCACTCGCACATTGCGTACAGTAATCATAATCAATTGCAACTGTTGAATACACGGGCGACTGTAAAATTCGACTTATTTTACGTGTTTTTATTAATCTCCACCTCAATTTCGATTGTTTACTGCCCCCGACACGCATAATGAAATATGAGAGAACGACGAAAAAGACGGAAAAAGAAGACGGAAAAGTAAAATAGCCAGTAAAATTCAACAGTCGAAACAGCAGTAGCAGTAATAACCAGCAGTCAAGCGAGGCGCTGAAGAACTAACAAAAAATACAAAAAAAAATAAAGTGAAAAAATAAACCAACATACAAGCGCTAGAGCAATAGCGTAACATTCAGTTTAGTGGAACTAATTAAAAACTTTGGCACCAGCAGCAGTAGCAGCAGTAGCTCAGCAGCATCAGCCAACGACCAAGAAAAAGAAAACGGATTTCAGTCCAAGTGCTGTTTATTAGCCATAGCTTACACTCGACGCAGTGTGTTCACCTTTATATTTCACGTATTGTGAAAGAAATTCGTAATGAAACTTAAAACTGAACTCGACAGTGAATGAACAAAACGAGCACGAGAAATAAAAAAACAAATTCGACAGATAGAAGCGAGGCACAGCAAAAAAAAAGAGATACATACATATAGACGATAAATAGTTTGTGGACACGAAAAGCGTTCAGTGTTCACAATTAAACCGCATGCGAATGTGTGTGTGTGTGCCTCCCGACCACTATCACCACTTTGAATAGTAAATGATTTCTTTATAGCTGTGCTTTATCGTGGTGTTGTTCTGTTTTTTTTTGCAGACTGTTTTAATTTGTGTTGTCGGATTGCGCGCGCGCACGTGAATGTAAATTATAAACAAAAGCCGCAAACTGACAAGATACCCGACCGATTTGGCTACGGTACACAGAGGGAAAGAAAAGCTCACATAAAATATTTCGCCATATTGAATGAGCAGGCGCGAGGAAAATATACCAACATTTATAAATTATCGTGAACTCGAGTGTGTGTTAATAAAGTGCAGCCGTTGCGTCAACGATAAAAGCAACGACAACACGAAATAGGGAGAATACGACACAGAAATTAGTACCAAAAAACCCGCAAAATGAAATGGTCTAGTTCAAATTCAAGCCTAAGCAATGGCAGTGTTGTTACGATGGCACTCAACAATTCAAACAATAACAATAGTAGCATAAGCAGCAGTGGGAGCAACACATCATCAAACTACGGCCACAATGGTAATATCGTGCGATCTACAGCCACGGTTCGTCGACATGAAAGTGATCGCAGAAGCATCTTCTACACCGATCCCCACGATATGGAAATATTTTTAAAGAATCACAACAATAAAAAAAAGGTTCGTTTTTGAATTATTCAATCCATAATTTAATATTTCCCTTGTCAGGCCATCATTGTTGTACAGAAAAAAGAGAGAGAGAGAGAGAAAAACCGAAGCGACAAGATTCGCTTTGCTCGAGCAATACCGGTGATACTCGATCGTCGTTTTTCATATATACACATATAAATGTCTTATGATGTTGCCGATTTCATCATTAGTTTTGAGTGACGTCCGTAATGAAAAGCATAAGCACTCATAAAATAATATGTTTTTTCGGGTTTTGCGATGTCTTGGTTTGTTGTGTGTGTGCATTTTGTGGTTTTGACTTTGAACATGATTCGTTTTGTATTCTCTCATCGTGTACTCCATATGCTGGTCGTGTGTCAAAGGAAATATATGACATGAAAGCGATAATGGATTTTGTAATTTATGTGACGTTTATCGTCATATTGTCTTTTGTGTTCGTATGTTTACAAATCACTTCTCGAATCTGAACTGAGGAAAACGACGATGACAACAAACAACGTCGATGACAGAAAAAAACGACGACGAAGGAAAAAAAAACTGAAATAAAGAAGCAATGGCCACTTCTACATGCATACAATTAGTCATTTGCATTTATTGTAGATAGTTATATCATACGGGTTGAGTTTTTGTTCCTTCTTTTTTTTTCTTTGTTTTGCCACATTTTATCTGTTCACTTCCTTTTGGCTCTCAATGTGTGCGCGACATTTACTCGCGCACAATTTCCATTGAATTTTTTTTTCTTTAATCTTCTACGCGTCCACTTGAGACATTATAAGCGATTTTTAAACTACGATTCATATAAGCACCAAAATAATAATAATGGTTTCCAAAATTGCCTAGTCAAGAGTTGGCGGCAGTGGTTTGTGAATTCGTGACCTTTTACGCGTCATCGTAGTATTGGTGACGAGCGTTTAATTTGCATTGCAATAATGTACAGAAAAAAACACACTTCGGTTTCATTTGACCGGAGAGCAAAAAAATAGCCATTTAGCCATTTTGCACAATTTAAGACACAACATTTTGACTTTTGAATTGGTCTGGTCTTTTGTGCTACGTGTCTACTTTACCTTTAGCCATCCATGAAATTAAATGTTGCCTTTTGTTTCTTTTCAATCGTCGGTGTGTCTGCTTTTTTTCGCGGCCTCTCAATGACTTTGTTTTTCGGTGGGTTTTCTATGGCATATATGGTGTGGATGTTTGTTTGAACCTTTGCCACTTTCATTTTCATTCCAATTAAGCACTGAACCAAAGATATCCATCAAACCTCATATGTCAGTCTCGGTTGTTGTTGTTGGGTTTTTTTCCTCACCTTTTCTCGTTTAGCATTGAAATTACTCAACAATCGACAAAATCATACTCTCGATCCAATTACACTGACCATTTCCCAGTTGTATACCCCGCTATCTATTTCTTTATCAAACCTCGACCAATTGGCCAATTGCTGTTGTTTTTTTCCTTCATCTCCGCTTGACTTACTATTATTATGTATTGCCTCTCATATTTCACACTCTTGAATAGTTCATTTTGTTGGTGGATTTTTTCCCTTCTCGTTACTTCTCTTAATAATCGCTTTGAGATATTTGCTTTTCTTAATCAACGCTGATGCTGTTTCCTTTCGGATTTAATTTTTCTTTGTTCAACGGCGATTGCGTTACATTGCACACCCAAACTGGAATATGTTGTACGGGCACACACAAAAACACACCAGCATACACATATCATGGTGATTATGTTTGTGTAGTGAGCAAAAAGCGAAAAAAAAAATCAAAATCGAATCCAAAAGAGATCGAAATCACTGCACAACTGAAATTGGTTGTGAGTTTGTGTAATGCATGACTTTTGAATGATCACCGCCATAAACGAGATTAAAATTTATTTTTCGCAAACATAGTTTAAATATTAGAGATTTTCTTTTGGTGGATCTCATGTGCGATTAGATGTTGTTGTTGTATTTTTCTTCTCATTTTAATTCGTTTGGTTTTGGCTGTGGAATTTAATAATCCGGCTAAAACTCAAACATTCCGCCGCAAACATTTTAATGCACGATTTTCGTGGTGATACAAAAATATAAATGACGACACCGCAAACGATGGACAATTTTTTTCATTTTTTTTTTGGAGAATGAACTCAACAACATCAAAGAGAGAGAAAGAAAAAAATCTGAATGCATTCAGATGTTTATCAATTAAATACAAACACAGTGGCTGTGAGAAAGTGTTTTTTTTGTCTTCTTTTTTATTTCCATTCAAATAGTTAACCCGTAGTGTGAATGGCCGTGCAGTGAAGCAACCATCACTTACGCTCCATAAACTATTTCTTCGAATCATACATTTCTCTAACGTAATCACTTGTTAAAAATTTAAACTAGGTGCTAAGCGGTACTCTCTGTGTGTTCATGTGGTTGTTATTGTTTTTTTTTTCCCTCTTTTCGTGTGTCTTTCTATTTCTGATTTTTTGTTGCCCCGTTCAATTTCCACAATGCTGCGTGTATGGATGTGGACGCAATGGTTTGTAATTACTAAAATTAAGTGGAAAACATTACACACAGCCATATGTTTTAGGTCAGCACATTTCACTTCGTTTCGTTGTCATGGACAAGTGGATGCAATGTGTCAAGAGAGAGAGAGAGAGAGAGAAAATGAAATGATACATCAAAAATTAATATGCCATAAATGAAAATTAAATTATTAAAAGAAAGAAAGAAGAAAGAAAAAAACAAATGAAAATGTATAACATTTCTCTAAATGGGCATGTTATATAAAATTCGACCTCACATTACTTTTATTTCTTGTTATTTCTTTTGAGTTAATTATTTATTTATTTTTCTACGGCCTGTTAGATCCTGTTCGGTCTGCTTGTTTTTTATACCTTTATTTCACACCTCATGCAAGCCACTTCAGTTTATGGCTTAAAAATTCAAATGCGCTTCGTGGTCATTAAAGAGATGGTGAAATTGTGCAATGGAAAATTAAGAAGTGTATCGCAGGGAATCACACACGACTCCGTCATTAAATCGATATTCATTGTTGCCACACTTGCACTCAAATATCGATATAAATACCTTCCGATAAGAATTGATGTGATTGAATCATGCTATTTTTGCAAATTCCTTCCAATCTCTCGGTCAAACGTGTTCATTTAGTCATCAACCCTATCAGCAATTAACACTCATATTTGATTTGCCTAAAATGATTAGATAAAATTCATCGAAAAGATAGACAAAATAAAACATCAAAACAGATAACAGATTTCTGGCATGAAGGTTGACGGCTATTCAGTTTTTTTTCTCGTTAATTAATATGACTCAAGACCTTTGTGCGCCTGACATTATCATGTGGCTATGTCAGTGTGTTAGCATAATATAAACAAAACCAAAACCAAAAACATAACGGATAAAAACGATTAGTTACAATGGAAATATGAGGCGCAATTTTTCGTTTGGATTTTCTTTCTGTATTACTAGTCCGCACACCGACTTCACAGTAGTAGCGCTAAATTCAAATTTGATTGCGATAAAGTATTGTAATCACTCGAAAACCGTGTAGAAACCCATTCATAATAAATTATTTATCTATACACATTCGACACCAGAACAGTTATATTATGGACATGTGGGCCAAAGTGGCATCCATAAATAGATTACAAATATGGAATAGTACGTCTTACAAGCGTAAAACAATTTCATTTGAAGTAGAAACCGTTCAATGGTATAGTCATAAAGTCATATATTTGTTTATTTTACGTTACAGTTACGTTGCAACCATATATGAGTTAGTGCGCTACCTATCAAATGTCGAACAACAGTGTTTTGCTTGCATAACAAAAATCTCAATGATCCAGTGAATAAAAATTCCGTGTGTGATTTATCATATATGAGAATCACAATTTATTTGCAACAAAAGACGGGCGAGAGAGTGAGAAAAGCAGTTTGGTTTTGCGAGTTATCCTTGAATCTTGTATAGTTTTGCCATTCATTTCTCTTTTTTGCCCCATTCTGTCCTTGCATACGCAATCGACGCGGTGGTACGAACCAGATGCAAAAACACAATAAACCAACTTCAAATTTCAATCCGAAGTACACGCATTACATTATTATCAAGGGGGCATATACATATATCATTTAACGAATGTATTCGCTGAACATTTACACCAAATATTCCAAATGCTATGAACTGAGAGAGTGCCAAAAGCTTGTTGTGGTTAGAGAGATTTATGATTTAGTGTGTATGTGTGTGTTTGTGTCGGAGTGTATGCGACATGCCGTGCAATTGCCGCCGCACAAATGTGCAATTATGAGCTTCTATGCCATGTTCATTCTATTGTATTCGGCTAAAAACTTTATGGTTTATTACGTTGATTTGTCGCACAATACTGCACACGGTACACATATTTCTGCCTATTTCCTCAGTTACATTTCATTGTTTAAATTGTGCGATAAGAATATATTGATAACAAGCGACAATATGAACAGAGAATTGTGTGTAGAGTCAGAATGAAAAAGACAACCGAAAAAATAAAATAAAACAAAGAACTAACGACACGACATCTAAGCGCAACCAATGGCGCAAAAACAACAATTGGGCACATACACACTCACTCACACTCACAAGCACATCTACAACGCTGACAACTCCGATGTTTAAATAAGATTATCACAATTTCAATTTCTTAGCTGTGCTCTACCCCAGTCGTACACTTACGAGAATATGACAAAATTTGAAATTCAATTCGAGCCCGACCAATAAAACTGCCAGCCAAACAGCCAGTCAGCGTTTGTCGCGCTACAGTTGTCCGTTTCCATTTGCTTTGGGCACTCTAACTATGTTCAACTTTTATGAAATGGTAAATTTTTCAATCGTTAGTTTGTGCAATCGCATCGACAGACATAAAGAAATTGAAAGAGAAAAAGAAACACATCAGCAACAACAACAGCAACAACAACAAAAATAAAGAGATAAATAATTGAGTGTGTCGTGCGCCGCGCTAAAATTCTTTTTATCTGTTTTCGCCGTAGTTATTCATTTCTCTCGTTTCTGTGTACTCTTGTCAACTTCAATATTACATTCAGTGACTGTATTTTTTTTATTTTTTTTCTCATTTTCTTCTTGTTTTTGTTTGCTCCCATTTTAGATGTCACCATCACTTAGCTCGAGCCGATTACCCACTAGCAATGGCATAACCAAAGTAAGCGCTACAACGAATGGAAACAGCAAAAATGGCACAGTTCATTCGCGTCTTCAGGCTAGCAGAAGCAGTAGCAGCAACGGTGGTGGCGGCGGTGGAGCGACAACAGAAGCCGATCAAATGCAACGGCGAAAATGCGAAAATCTCATTTCCTATTTCACAAACCAAATCCAAAATCTGAACAAAGAACTGGAAATAGAAAAACATTCGCGTGACACTCATTTAGCGAAAATTGCAAAAGCTCTGCTGTGCTTCGAGGCAAAATTGAAAAACGATCAGAAACAGATTCGTCAGCAACTCTACGAAAAGGATACACAACTGAATCGTTTGGCTAGCGAAGTGCTATCGTTACGGGAAAAGTACGGTGTAAAAGATGATGAAACGCAACAAATCGATCCAGTCGCTCAATATTGTCCGAATTGTCGAAAACAGTACTATTCGCTTGGCACAGCCGATGTTAGTGTTCAAGTTAATAAGCATGGTCCAATTTGTCGCGATGACATTGATAAAGGTGAGAAAAAAAGAGCAACAATATAATGTTCCATCATCAACGTATGTACGGGATTTAGTCAATTTAAAACATTTCACATTTATCTTTTCAGAAAATAATATGCGTCCAAACTCATCGAGCGAAGACGGATTGGGACAAGTATTCTCATCGGAAGCGCGGCGTAGCAAGCGTTATATGAGCAAACGAACATCGGGCACGTTTCGTGAATACCTAAATTCCAGAAACATTGACCTGGCATTCAACTGCAGTGATGAATCGTCGTTTAACAAAAGTTTCGAGAGTTCACAGCCACAATCCGAGCAAATGGAACATAAACCAATCGTTGAGACAAAAACAAAAGACGGTTTTATGCGAAAAGGAAGTATGCGACGATCAACGAAATCATCTGTTGCGATAAAATGTGATAAAAATGGCAATAAATTGAGTGATAAAACCGATAATGAAACGGCAATCATCAAAGCGAAATCGGCGGCCACCGATTCAAATGGCAGAAGAGCATTCGACATTGAAGTATCTGCAAATAACCAGACAACAAAAAGTGTATCTGGTGCAAATAATTCGTTTTTAAAGAAATACGATAACGATGTGAGCAAACCAAAAAATCCGCAATTTGAATCGAATGACGATGTATGGTATGCGAGCGCAAGCGATATGGATGACTCGGACGGAGCGGTATCCAAACCATATGGCTACAATGCAGTGAATCCAGTACTGGAATGTGTTAATCAAGTAAGCGTTTCAGCATTCACCACTTGCTATGCTAAAACCCCAATGGAATTTTTTAAATATACTCACTCTCTTTCTCTGTCCCGCACCACAGATTCTCTTGCAACAATCAATGGATGGCATAATGGAGAGCTGTGCGAATAGAAATGATACCAGCACTGATATGCCCGCTGCGACCTCAACACCATCGAACAATAATAATTTAACGGATTCTCCTCCCAAAGAGACTACAAACACATTGAAAAAACGTGTACACTTTTCCACACAAAACTCAATGGTACAAGTTCCACGGTCCGATAGTTCATCGAATTTATACCGTTTGAATGCTTCAGCAACGTCAACCGTTGATGCATGTAATGCCAAGGATCTTAGCTACGCAACCATATACGGTAACGAGTATGAGCCAATTGGATCGGAAAATAATTCAACAAACCATTATGTTGATATGGATTCAAAATTGGAAGATGAACGCTGTCCGTCGATGATTGAAAAACCAAAAACACCACCAGCTCTGCCCCCGAAGCCACCGAATCTGCTGAAATTTCGCCAAATATTGAAAATGTCCTCATCATATCCCGTTGTCGTTCAGTCAACATCAACGAAATCCGTTGATAACGAATCTGAACCGGACTATTGTTCCATTGGTGACGTACAAGAGACAGTTAAAAGCGTACAAATCGTGGCTGACGTGCATAAAAATGCAGACGATGATGTATCATCACATGCCAGCGAAGAGACGAAAACTGACATGACAGATGAAACATTCGCTGATATTCCAAAGCTACCAAACGTGGTCGCTTTGTTATCGCCGAAGAAAGAATCGTCACATAGCAAGGTCATCGCTCAAGACAATTACGTGATCAAATCGTCTCCGCCGAAACGTGCAAAACCGGCCGTGTTGCCTACGAAAGCGGTGGTCGCCAATTTACTGTCTGAAATAAGTGCACAGAAACCCAAGGGTCCTATCAGCAATCAAATATCAAAGCCAAAAATTATAACTGAACTCGATGAAAGTACCAAGAAGAATCCATTAAAATTGATGGGTCAACAGAAAATGACGACAATTGTTGAGACAACGACAACGACAATGTCAACGACGACAACGAATGCGGCACAACAGCAAATGGTATCGGTGCACCCGATGAAAGCGCTGCCAATCATTAAACAGACCGATAAGATACTGATGCCCATTCAAGCTGAATTCGATTGGTACAATTTAGATGTTGAATATGGAAAATTGTTACCCACGAACATTCTGGAAAATGGAAAAGAAAGCGAAACTCAAGACCATGTTGAATACAATTTGGATGCGGAGTTTTCGTTGACTTCATGCTCCGACAATAATTCATCGCTCGAGTCAAGTGGTAGTACCATTCATTTTGTTCCCATTACAGTTGCAGAGGATTGCAATGGATGTGGCGGTAATCAAATTTCGGATGATGATATTGCCAGCACCAAAAATAATATTTTGTTGAATCCGGCACGTTTGAAGAAACTTATTAATAAAACGGCAACCGTTCAGACCGATGTTAATGTTAAGTCATTCGACACATTCTTAGAGCAAACCGGTTTAACTGAAAAACCATTACCGCAAAAGCGCAAAATTTTTTATAATGCACCATTTGTATAGTGTGTGTGCGCGCGCGATATGAATCATTCAGTGCGGAACAACAACAACAACGAAAAATAGTAAAGGCGAAATAAAGCAGCAACAGCAGCAGCAGCCGTAATAACAACGAACGAAAGCGACAATCGAAATATGCTATCGATTGGATTTCGACCTTATATTTAAATGAAAACGAAACAATGGCAAAATTGAAACGTACTATTCTATTGTAATACTATAGATATATTTGGGTACCGTTAAGCTTGCAGCAGAAAAAAAAATATAACTATTTGTATTTAAAGCACGTTCAAAACTATTTATTTGTATTGTGTTTTCCCTCAATTTTTTTAATTTGTATTTTGGCTCAGTATTTTTTTTTCTCCTCTGTTTAAGATGTAATTTATAAAATAGAAGTTTGGTGAGCTTAAAAATGATGTAGAGAGAGTTCAGTTGGCTTGCTTTACAATGTACATAATAAAAGCATAGACTAGACTAGTATTTGTAAAAGTGATATTTTTGGCATTTTGCTCTTTGCTCTATCTCGAGCTAATTTATGTTTGCTATTCGAAACAATAGATGTAACAACAAATCATACTTTTCGAGAAAGAGAGACATTTACAATTGTCTTTTCTTTTATTATCTCTCCATTCGCAAAAGATGTGAACAGAAGAAGAGAAAAACGCGCGCAATAATTTGCTTCGACTTAACGGAAGTATAACATTTTGAAGGACCTTTGCACTATATTCATTACTTTGCGGAGGATATGCCATGAATGAAGACGAGCCAAATTTGCATACGAACCGTATCTCGCTTTCTTCGGTGCTCGGCACGATTTGCACTAAATCAATACATCTTATTCAATAGTCTCACGATGAATATTATCGGTGATTCGCCCGAATAATGATTTGTGATTATATTGATGGGGAGAGCGAGCGAAAAAAATTGGTTCCGCTTGAAAAGCAAAAGTAATTCGGGCGGATATCATTTGATTGTAAACGGAAAAATAAATTGATCCAATCGGAATGTAATAAATTCATGTCCTAGCTCTGCTCTCCAACGTGCCTGAGAGCAAAAAATGAGAAATGACACGGAAAAAAACTAGGTACTTAAAGCTACATCAAATCCCAACAAAATATTTCAAGCTCGATAAGTAGAAATTTCTGTGTAAAGATGAAAAATGCGAAATAAAATTGACTATATTGACATATTGCTTGATTTATTTGATTCATTTTTTCTTCTTCTTCTCTTCCATGATGCGTTTTCATTTAACGCCGCAGGGACTTTCGTGCATTTGGTAAATATTTGCGAACTTCAATTCCACTGCAAAATTCCGAAAAAAAGTGTATCTCTTGAAACGATACATCGGATGTATCCATCCTGTTGCTGTGGCGACTGGCGACAGTTTTCTTTTGTTTTGACATCTATTGCTGATTTCTGTACGTAATATCATTGCTAATGGTATGACAATAAAACGCGATTTTATTTACGATAGTTAGTATATAATTTTATTTTCATTTCTTTTATCAATATTTTCCTTAGTAATTTACAGCATTTCACACTTTTACATTGGTTAAATAGTAGTTTTTATATACGTATAGTAAGCTTAGAAACATTATGCTTTTGCAGTTTATTTGTTAACGAAAATATAAGCGAGGACCGTTTTTTTGTTCTTGTTTTTCTATCTCTCTTAAAACACACAATTGTGTCAAACTGACACTGTTAGTTATACGTATTTATATGTCATTTGAATGGGTTTTTCAATTGCATTTTATAATCACATTTACGAAGCTCTGCTTGTGAACAGTTAAAAGTAAACAATTTCCTTTTTCACTACAACTGTTTTCATTTTTATTGGAATTTTTCCCCCAACAAATGTTTACAAATAAAATGAAACCAACACACCTCTTAAGTATTTATTATCATCGGAATATTGCCAACACACTTCATGAAACTTTAAAGAGTTAAACATTTGGAATTCGGTCCTGTAGATGAATTATGAATTACTGGAAAATGATAAAATTCGTACACAATTACATGCGAAGCATTCGGCTTTTCCTATTAAACTTTGTTAGGTTTTAATTGTTTCATTTCTTTATTGTGGAAGCGATAACAAAAAAACATTGTTAGGTTTGCAAATTGAAATTTGTGATTAGTTATAAACGAAAAAAGATCGTTTGTTCTTGTTATTAAAAAAGCTATTGTTCAATCAATTGTTTTTATCACACTTTTCCAGCAAACCGATCAACTTTTTCATTCGCTTTATTTTCAATTGATTCATTTTCTGCGTTTTTTTTCTTTCATTTGTGCACAACTACAAGCAATTAACGGTGATTTATTAATTTATCAATTCATTATATGGATTTTGTTTATTCAGATCAGTGCACCAAAAGCAATACCAAAAGCGTATTTTGCGTTGCTTCAGCCATTTATAGAAATGCTAAACGAATTATTTTAATAAAACATGTAAAAATCAAACTCAGCGAATTCATTTAATTGACTGATTTTTTTTGGAAGCTTTAAATTTTATGCACGCACATGTGGAGGGTGTTCCAAGCGTTATAATTTGGGATGATGCTAGCAATGCCCAATTGCTAGCAATGTCACATTTCGATTAGCAATAAAATCGATTTCATTTCTTTTTTTTTTCAACCATCAAGCTTGGACAGTTGGACTCACCCAGTGTGTTGAGGTAAAAGAGTTTCATTTTCTTAGAGTGTAAATTGTGTAGAAAATTGAATTCGTGCAAAAATATATTCCACTGAACATTTTGAATATATATAGTGTATTGCATGGAAGTATATATGGAGGAAAAAATCGACCGTATGATTTAATCGGATTCATGAACTTTTTTTCTCCTTCAAAATGTATAGACAGCTCTCAGAAAATGTGTGTTGAAAGAAGATTGTTGTAGATTGAATTTTTACTGGTTAACGTGTGTAATTGGATAAACACTCTTTTTTTTTGCTGCATGCATAGCCTTCATTCATGGCGTCCGGATTTATGTTGAATATCTCTGTGGTTTTGTGAGGTTTCCATTCGAGTATGTGTTTCTGTTTCGTCTTTTTGTGCCACAGAGAGCGGACGTGTGATTGGTTCTCGTTTTAAATGCTCTTCCTTGGCTTATCGGAAGATTTCATCGAATGTCAAACGTAATTCGGAGCTTGTTTCTGAGCATCAATTGATTCGCTATTGCCACGGTCGATCCAATGTTTGAGTCGACCCCGTAGCTCTTCTAAGCTTTTTGATTTTGCCTTATTGATTCGCTTGTACTTAACATCTTTTGGCTTGGTCACTGTACGATGATTCGACATAATGCGATTGTAGCTAACTACATTCTTCGTTTTATCTACATTTGGATATGTGATGGTGGGTTCGCTGATACTTATGCTTACTGTTTCGCATTCAATGTTTTCCACATCGACCGTTGACTTGCAAGCACTGATTTTCGATTGTCGTTTGAAATTTTCACGCTTTTCGGTCGCATTCTCTGTTTCGGGATCTTCTTCCACACTGTAAACGGTTTCCAAAATATCGGGCCGCCGTAAATAGCAATTCGAGCGTCGATTCAAGTTACCGGACAAATATTTATTCAACGTGCTGTCAATAGCATCTGATACCGATCGTATAATATCGCCCCCATTGTGTCTGCGTCGCAATGCAATCGATGAATTGTTGCTATCGGAATCGATATCATGGTCCAGTACAACGGCCGAATCATTGTCATTCAATTTCTCGAAATCACTACACGAATCCAATTTATAGTCAACCAAACGACTAGACAGTGTATCAATAATTTTCTGTTGTCTCACAATCGTACATTCCGTTTCAATCAGAACGTTTGCAATCGAACGTTGTTTTCGTCGCAAACGTGATTCCAACAAATATAATTGACTAGTTAATGCATTTAATTGTTCGGTTTTCAGTTGACCAATGGCAAAGTGCTGTTGTCGTTGCATGTTATACGCTTTTTTCCAATTCAAAATCTGCTCACTTTGCATCCTACATTTTTGCTTGAATTTGTTGATTATCAATTTGGCGGTTGGCAAATCAACTGGATCCTGTGTAATGGTGGAACATTTGCCGAAGTATTCATACACACAAATTTATTTGTGTCGTTGTTTAGTGCGCGAGCGCGTACGTAGGTGGCAAAGGGGAGAAGAGAAATGAAATAATATCATTAAATATTCATGGTATAAATAGTAAAATTATTTCATTTAAGTCTAATTAGAATGGTCGTCTTAATAGAAACAATTTCCATTGTTAAATATTTCGTGGTGGCAGCACTCGTGTTGGCATTGCCCGGCATAGATATTAGGATGGGTGTTAAGTATAACGCAGAAGGATGAATGCGTGCTCACTTGAATGTGGCAACTACACACTCATATGAACACTGACGTGGTCATTTCGAAAGAGGGAAACGTATCATAATCGTAAATTCGTATATCACGTTTTATTTTTTTTTCTGTCGTTCTTTTTCTTTCTGTGCCAGAAAAATATGATACGGTTGGTGTGTTTTTATGTGATTAAATCTGTCACGAGCATATGGTGGACTTCTGCATGCACAGGCACACACACACTCAGGTAGAAATAACTATTATTCCAAGTTCTCATGCAGCTCATACGTGATCACGCATATATGCTTTCAAGTTTGAAAATATTTCTGCTTCAGTTTTTTCAGTGCCACAATAATGTTTCTGTTATTTCTTTATCGAAACGTAACGACGAATGAAAACAAAACTAAGCGCAAAGTCTAAATTTAGCCAATTTACCTCATTTAACGAGATGTTATCATCGGTTGTTGTGTTGCTATCCTCACCCTTATTCGCCATTTCCGTCTGCCGTTTCCTTCGATTTTTCCGCCGAATCGTAAAAACTTCTTTTTTTTATTTTATTTTTGTTGTTGTTTGTACTTTGATTGCAGTTGTAGCAGCAGAAAGCAATACACTCGAGTCTCTCTTCCTCTCAACGGCGGAGTTGCTGCTTCATGCGTTGGCACGTCGCACAAGAAAAATCAATTTCTCCTCAGAGTTTCCTTTTTTTTCACAATGTGCCATGCAAACCGAAAATTTGGAATATCTAATGGCGGAATTTCTGAAACGAAAACGAAAGAAAAAAATCGCCGAGTCAACATTCATTCCATATTTTATTGTCTATAAAAAGAGAATTGGGCTGATGAACAAAAAAACATGAGGTGTGGTGTACGCTCGGCAAGCTGGATTTGGATACCGAATTTCGGAAAACGGATGATAGTAGAAGAGCTGTATGAGACGAGGATGAGTATTATTCAAATTAAATTATAGATTAGAAATGAGCGTCACCGATAAATTTTCGATAAAAATGTCTTTTCTACATTTCGTATAGTATTCTACCCTCAAATACCCGTGCCACTCACAAGCGAAATATGTCCTCTTCATAATGCAAAACGACGCGGTAAAAAAAGGAAACGGGAGAATGTGATAGAGAGAGTATTCGCAACCCTGACCTATGAATGTTTCACACAGAGTGAATATGTAATGATAAATATAATAATAACCTGAATGCCCCAGCAGCAGTAGCAGCATATTGAAATGCGTTAGGACATATTCTATCAATGTAAATCCCTTCCACTACCAATGCATGAGCTTTGAACATTGAACTTCCATCACAAAAATGGTACATCGGCACAAAAACATCTAATGCCACTTGAATGGCTATAAAAATAAACGGCCCCGTTGCCATGAACACTTTGGTTGAAAAACGAACAGATACCATATCGAATGTCATGTGAGACCAACTCAATTCAAATTAGATGGTCACGTTAAAATAATCCGCAATTAAGAAAAACCAAATACCGCGAATCTCCGCCACTGTATACATAGCATTGGGAATTGGTATGAAAAAAAAATGGTGAAATAAGAGAGCAAATGGAAAATTAAGTGAAATGTAAATTACCACGTTACAAACTCGGCACTCTTCAGTACGTCGCATCCGATGTGCATTGCTTGAGAGTGTGTTTTGAGAAAGCAGAGCAAGACAATCAAATAAACAGTATGTGAAATGTGTCGATTGTGTATGGTTTGGGACCAATGAAACGCTTAAAATTGGAAATCCACTGAAAATAGATCGATCAATTGGCTGCTGTACAGCAATACAACTTTGCTGCTGCTGCTCTTTTTTTCTCACCATCTTATTAGATTGAATTGTCAGTAGCAGAGTGAGTACTATTAGAGAGACCGAAAGTTACAATGCACAGAAGAAGATGAAGAAAAGTGGTGTGTGCCAGTTGAACGGCAACGTGAATAATTGAATGCCACATTGTAATAATAATAAAAAAAACGAGCGGCCAAACGACGATACAAAAGAAAATCGAACGGCTGATGAAAGAAAACAAAGAAAGATGAAAAAAAGAAGAGAAAAAAACCGATTCGGAACAACACAAAAAATTTTCTTTTCACTCTTCCGTCGAAGTACATTTCGACCCGACCGATGTATTTGTAACATCTGTATTTATGTTGAGCGTTGATCAATATTGAATATGGTTGTTGCATTTAATATCCATACGATATGGTGGTAAATCCATTGGGGGGGGGGGGGGCATATGATGAGCGTGCGGCCGAAAATAAAATTCCTTTTTTGTATGTGGATGTGTATCATTTTGCAATAGTACTGTATATATACACCAAAGTACTACATGCATAGAAAAGCAATCACGATTTATAAAAAGAATTTCGCCTCGAAATTGAGAAATATGAGAAGAAAGACGGAACGAAATGGAAAAAATTTCGGCAAAATGAGAAGAAAAAAGAACAACAACACATAACGAGTACAACACGACGCAGCATTATTTGAATCTCTGAATTGCTTGCGTGTGCTTTGTAATAGATCGAAACAATTACTTTGTTGCTTTTGTTTCTTCTGCCATTTCGTACCAGTGTCGTACTCTTCCCTTCATTTTTGGGCAACATCAGCTCGCTCTCTCTCTCTGCGAAAGAGAGAGCAGGAAAGATCAGAGCAGAAAGAAAGAGCAAAGACTCGATAGATGGAGATGGCCACTCAATTTCATTTCATTTGTCCATAAGATCAATGTAATAACCACCTGTATAGATGTGCTTTGATTCAAAGCACTGTACCTTCAATTCATAAATTTCAGACGCGAATGGAATTTGAGACAAATGAAAATACACACATCAAACATTCCATAGTATTTGGTTCGAGCATAACACACATTCATACAAAAATGAACAGCATCAAAATATTACATATTCCTTTGCTTGGAAAAAATAATAATCAAACATTGTGCTTCTTGTGACGACGTTCCAGCAAGATATTCAATACGGTTATCTGGTATTTTTCTGGTATGTTGACTGCGTTCTTTTTGTTCATCTTGATATATTTCTGAGTTTGTTTTTTATTTTAATTTGTCGTAATATCCATAAGTGTTACGGTAATTTTGACATTTTTTTTCATCCTCTCTCTCTCTCTCTCTCTTTCTCTCTCTCTCTCTCTCTCTCTCCAGTATTTTATTCCAGAAACTGTGTCGTTGAGTTCTATCAAAACAAAAAAAGACAAGATAAAAAAGAAATCGTCTTTCATTTCATAAAAGTTTGAATGAATGGTCTGGAGGATGATGCTGAAGATGGGTTTTGACTGATACATTTCAGCTCGTTTTGATTCAAGTTTCAAATGAGTGTGCCAAGTAAAGTTTTGTGCAAATGACGACGATGAGCTTAGCAATCATTCGATACTTCGAAAACAGCAGATGCACAAAAAACATCACTCTGAAGAAGAGAAAAATACACATCTACGGAAATGGTCCGAATCGAATGAGTGAGAATCAGACAGCAAGCACACTATGAATGGCATGGAACATTCGTTTCATACGTATCTAGTATAAAACGTGCACCACAAGTGAATTTCTATTGAAAAGAAATATCAACGGTACTGTGAACGACTTTAGATTGAACAAACGAACGAAAAAAAACGGCAGAAACAAATCAGCAAACGCGGAACAATATCATGTTGACGGTCTTGTTGTGTATGCTTTATTTCTTTATTTTTGCCTTTATCGACGCGCGCGTTGTCGTTTGCTTTGTCGAGAGAGTCGTTGTTGGTCGTTTTTTTGCGCTATTTGCTGTTGTTTCTTTCTTCTTTCTCCGACTGTTCATCTGCTATGCTTATTGCATTAGTCTATATTTTGTTGTTGTTTCATATTGAAAATAAATTATACGTACAAGTTTATCGTATTAAACGTATTAAATCTCTCGTTAGAGAAAAAGAAAACAGAGAACCGTAGAGTTGCAGTTAATTTCGAGAGAAGCAGCAGAAAGGAAAAATACACAGCGGCGCACTTTTTTCCTGCCTTCTTTCTCGGTCGCCGTTTTTTCAATTAATTTTGTGCGCTGTGCATTGCATATTCATTTTCTAAGCGAAACGTTTTTTCTCTCTCTCTCTCTCTCTCTCTCTCTCTCTCTCTCTCTCTCTCTCTTAACTCGATGGATCGGAGGGGTTTGATTTCATATGCTTATTTTTTCTTCTTTCGTTATGGAGTTCACATTTCTCCCCGGATCAACCATTTACTTTTGCTGTGTGGAACTTTTGTTGTCGGAGTACAAACGGAATTGTTCTTTTTTTGGACATTGAATCGTGTGTACGTAGGTATGTAATACACACACTTTATTGCAAATTGAAAGTAGTTGGATGCACAATGGTGTGTTTTTTTTTCGCTCTGGTCTTGGTGCGATACCAGGGCAATTTATATAAATATTTCAGTTGTTTCATTTCCTTTACTTCACTTCATTTCAATTACCTACGCTCACGAACACGTAGAAAAATTACTTGGCAGATTTGCGCTTTTATTTTATTTATTTAAAAAAAGAAGAAAGCACAAAAAGCGACTGACTTTATATATATGGATCACGAAATCAGCGTACATTTGGCGAAATATAAATTCATTGCATTGCGCGCTATGGTGCGCTCAATTTGGCTTTTCGGATTTGGACGATGATGACTAAATTACTAATTGAATTACGTTGAAATGCATTCAAAACATTTTCACTTGGCCAATTTTGACAATGTAATTTGTGCAATACACTCCATATAATTTGATTATACCATAATTGCGGTGACAAACGGAATGTTGTCATATCAAGGTCTCTCTTTTTTCGGATTCCAACCACATCAAATTGCAGTTTGCTTTGATTTTATATGATAGCTAATAAACCTCTGTCAGTAATCATAGTCATTGCCGTTCCCTTTAAATCGTACGCTTTTTATTCAACCTTTATCCACAAAACAAATAAACAAACCCAGAAAAAAAAATAACAAAATAAATCGGTCACCTTTTATCCGAATAATCAATACGTATAAATTGGCGCGGTGCAACAAGTCCGACAAATTCGGAACACGATGGTCTGAAGTACATAATTCGGACACAGAGTGTGAAAATGACGAAATAAATCGTCTGAATCACTCACTTAATATCATATCAAATAAATAGCGAACAATCACCATTAACAAATTTGCACAAAGTAAATCATCAGCAAAACGTATCGTTTTAAATTACAAATGCCACACGCACACACTCACACACAAGCACACGTACATCAAAATGGTAAATGTTCAATGGGTGAAGAGAAAAAAAAAACGATGTAATATTTTAAACTCGGACACAGTACACATTGGGTGATATTTAAATCAAACAATCGTGAAATACTTCAAGCACTACAGCAATAAAAAAAACGAAGAAAAATGTTGTTACACAAACACGAATACAAAGCTCCAGAAAGAGATCAAAAACTCACACACAGCACGGATTCAAAGCTCACGGAACAAAAATCGGGCCTATGGTTGTGCTTGGCCGTTGTGTCTAATCTAAATTGTAACTGCTGGGTTTTTGTTTGCTGCTAGCAGCCCGTTTTTGGGTGAAAATCAAATCGTAATGCGAAAATGAAACCAAAAAAATCAAACTAACTAAAACCATAACAAAACGAACGAACTATTCCGATCGAAGCGACAAAATATACTAGTTTGGCAAACTGCTCTCCGCATACTGTTCGCTCTGGTTGTATGTTCACAACATTCGAAGCGTTCGTTGTGGCTTGCTGCTGCTGTCGCCGTCGCCGTCGCCGTCTGTTGTGTTGTTCTTGTTTCTGAATGTTTGCTTGGCTGTGCACAGCCAGTTGATGTTTCGCATGCTATGTGAACTTTTGTGTTGTGTGTTCTCTCTCTCTCTCTCTGCATACGCGCGCACACAAGCCATTTATCGCGTTGTAATGTTTACGGTTTTACCTATACCATTTTATGTGTACATTTCCAATGAGGAATTGTGTGTGCTTTTGAAACGGACGCGTCAGATTTGTGTTTTTTCATGTTTTTCGCTTTGTGTCGTCGTCGTCATGTTTTGTTCAGCCAGCTCTCTGGTTGCGTCGAGCCAGTATTCATTCTATCGTTTGGTCATGAACGTGTGCGCTGAAGTTTTTCCATGTAGCATGTGGATAGGTGCACGCTTTTGCACACATTACACACTCTTAGCCTGAATGTAATTGCAATGTAATGCAACGAACGTACGAATGGAGCATTCATTTTGGTACCCAATCCATCGCATCGAGTGTGCTTGATTCTACACCGTATTTTTTTCTTTTCGGCTAGTTGTGCATTTGAGATATATATGTATGTTGGACTCTCTATTCGCTTTTTCGTAATCGGCATCATCGCAGTCGTGTGCATCGTCGTCGTTGTCGTCGCCGTTGCCGTCGCCGTCGTGGTCGTCGTCATTTGTTTGGCGAGAGTCGTAAGCATTGCTTGATACTTGATGCGCGCGTTCGCAGCACTACAAGTCAGGTCTAGTTTTTTTCGGTTCCATTGCCCGCGCTTTCAGCTGTTGATGCCGAATCCAATTCTACTTGTACTCTGTAATTCAACGCAACGCTTATTATTGTTATTATTATTGTTCGCCATGCTTTTGGTACATGGATTGCAGTATTTCGCAATGTACTCAACACCAAACTCAAAAATACCATCAACACAGAGCAGAATACTCGAACATAATAATGATGTACAGCGAGCATGAACACACACGAATTTCGTTTCTTCTTATTTGTTACTTCTGTCTCTCCCTCAAACTCTCCCTCTTTCTATCTCTCTTTTTCAAAATTTCTGCTCCATCTCTTTACTTGCCACAAAGCACACTCATGTGTGCAAAGAGTCTTGTATGCAAAGTTTGTTCTTTGTATCCCCCCGAAAAAAAACGTACACTCGAAATGTTTCAAAAAGATAGGTAATTCCACGTCGAGTGAGCAAAACCATCACACATATTTTGTTGGGAACATTTGTATCAAGTGGTATTCTCAGTGAGTTTATAGCACCATCGTTAAGATGGCAACCGCTCACAAAAGCATTACATATTAATAATTGAATTAATTAGCAGCGCATTTTGCTCGTTTCATTCTTATCATTCGGTGGAAGAAAGAAAAAAAAATCACCATAAAAGCAAATCGTTATATGGGCGCTAAAAAATGTGTACATTTATTGCCGCAAAAATGCTTGGAAATTGGTGAACAACGGCATTGCATCAATTTTCAAGACCATAGCCTGTCTTCCAGTCCAACGGTGTCTTTTATTCATACCGTACTCAACAAATCACAAAAAGCGAGAAAAATGCTATCAATGTAAAAACGTTACACAAACACAAAGTGTTGTTGTTGTCAGAAAGAAAAGATGAAGATGAAGACGCACAGCAGAATGGATTTTCTTCCTTTCTTCTTATTAGTTATGCTTGTGCATTTTACCATTCTGTTTAGGAGACATAATATTCATGACTTTCTTATGTGTTTTCGGCTTTTATCGCAACGAAACAACGAACATCAGTGTATATATAAACTTGGGACTTGGCGTACATGTACACTGTACACTCACAGCAGTGACTTATGCTTACTATTAATATATGATGAGAAAGAGTGATGCTACTGTAAGGAAAGAATTCTTGCCTGTTGATTTCATTTGCATGCATATATAAGACAGATATCTCTCGGTCTTTCTTGTTCTCTCTCTCCTTCTATCTGTATCCGCACGTTTTGATCAATCTTCACGTTTCAGGAGCGCATAACCATTCCAATGAAGCACGCCGTATCGTAGACAATGTTTTTTCTTCGCTTGTTGTGCTTGCAGTTTGCTCAAATCGAACCTTAACGGAAAAAGTAAACAAACACAACGACGTCACGCTATCGAATAAATCATTATCGTATTATGTAAGTTATGCATGGTCACATCATCATGGTTTGCTGTTCCTGTGGTCAGCTGTGGGTTCGAATCGAGGCAAAGTTTTAAATTACCCGAAGGCAAATTACAACAACCACTCACTGTGTAGCCGTTACCATCGTATGGATTCATCGTTTCCGAAAACCGAAAAATGTGTGCTGGGAAATATTTGCCAAAAAAAATGAAAAAACTTTAGCATTTCGGTCGATACGGTTGAATTCTGAAATGTTTGTAAAATCGGTATTCAGCTCAGGTTTCTCGATTTTCCTACTTCAATGCACACACACCCACTTGATGCTTCATGGCAATATTCACCGTTCGATTATTATTACTCGCTGGAGATTATACGATTTCATATGCGGCCTTTTATACGCCTCGGCTGTAAATTCAGAATAATTGAAGACGGAAAGAAGCTACATCGAATACAACCGAGCACAGCATAAACGTAGCACAATATATATTACATCAGGCTTCTGCCAGCTTGAGTCTCGACCACACGGCATCATTTTACAATCGCATGAAAGCAGAAAACATGCGAAACGTATCCGAAAATACGACACAAAAAGGAAGCAGCAACAAATAGAAAAAATTTCACCCATAATTTCGTCGTACGTGTATATTTGATTCCTGTGCTGTGTATTGGCCATGTTTTCCTTCTCACACGTTATTGTTATCTCGCAGTTTTTGCTTGCCATGCATATCTTCATTGTTTTTCTTCGCATTTTTATTCAATACATTTTCCATTTAATACCAGTAGATTTTCTTTTCTTTACTTCTTCGGCTAACATTTACAGCGCATATCTTTCACTTACTTACGTCTCGTCTTCGGTTTTTTTTCCTTACTGCGCTACGCTATAAATACCTAAATTTTTATCTAATTTTGTTATTATGTGTATTTTATTGTGTGCAGGCCCATGAATCGCTACTGAATTGCCAACCAGCTAACTCATGCACATTATATGTCAGAGACTGCATATTTACTGCTGTGTAGGCCTGAGCTGAGCTGAATTTTCTACCTCAGGCGTCTGAAGCGGTATTTTAGCGCGCTTACGGTGCAAAATTGTCGTGGTCTACTGGAATCCACTCAAATATAATTGATAAACAGCGTGGGTTCCAGCTATCCACGACAATTTTGCACCGGGATGATGTGCGCTAAAATACCGCTTCAGGCGCCTGAGTTAGCAAATTCAGCTCAGCTCAGGACTGCTCAGCAGCAAATATGCAATCTCTGTTTTATGTACTGATGCTTTTATTTAGTCGGCTTTAAATCTTTATTTGATGTTGATTCGAAACGGAATTGACTCTGTTTATAAGCTTTGTGAACGTGTACCTAACATAACAATAATTTCGACTGTGTTTGTTCAACAAAAGAAAGAAATACGTTTGGATGCATAGCATATTTGCGAATAGAGACACAATCACAACAATGTCGTTTGGAACAACGCTTGACGAAGCGAAAAAGAAAACTTTTTTTATGGCAAAGCTTCAATTGTACCTTATATCCGATTTACTGCAGATAATTGGATAAATTTATTAGTCTATTTCTAATGCTTATATTATATGACAGTCGTTTATAATGTCATTATTACTTATTTTTTTTATCGCCTTTAGCTACTTATGTAGGAAGCAGCTCGCTCTTCGAATATTACACTAATGAAGCTTTCCAAACTTCGAACAAGTGAGTGTTTGAAGAGTGTTTGTAACTATTTAATTATAATTGTACGACTTTTTAATGATCTTCTAAACGCACTGTAAATCATCATCATATACTCCATACAATCATCATTATTTTAAAGCTCATTGAGAACAACTCATTCACTTATGATGCTCCATGAAATTTAAATCACTCACCCGATTTTCGGGTAAGTAGAAGCGCACATGTCGTTTCCACCTTTTGCACTGTAGCAATACCAATTGGATGTGCGACGTGATTGTACACTATGCTGCTGCCGTTATCATAATAATCGATGACTTATGTACTTGAAACGGTGAGTGTGTTTTTGTTCTTCGTTTGCACGAGTGCATTTTAATTCTTGCGATCTTTTGATGTTCACAACGATTGTATAAACATTGATTTTGAAGAATGGAGCTTGAAGCGCTTTGTAATGGATGCGTGTGGGTGAAGATAATTGATAAAACCTTTTTACATAAATTACGATTATTTAAATATTCATTTGACTTGAGTGAATTACCAAAATCATCAAGACGTTCTAGACTCATTGGTAGATATGGTATTTATTCAGCATGAGTAAATTAAGATTTGGGAGTCCAAAACTCATTCGTTTAATTTCTTAATGGCAAAGCCTAGAAAAGAGCTGATATAAACACTTATAAATGGTAAGAGTGAATATTTGGAAGAAATTCTTTTGACGTGAATTTTTTTCTACCTGCTTTGAATATTTTGTTCGTACGTCATAGGTTTGGCAAAAAAATTTTCTCATTAACTGAGCTGCATACTTTGAAAATTATCTCTTTATTCCTCATAAGAATCGATAGAAATATACATTTTTTCATACATTCAGAAGCACTTTGAATTCGTTAATCTAAGCAAAACACTTGATAGTATTTTTAGAAAAAAAAACTCGTTCTCACTTCATTTCCCATGCCATTCATAGAGAAACCTTTCAATTGTTCCAAAACATTTGCAAGTACTTGGATCTGTTATATATTTGACATCAGTTTAAGTACCAAAGAAGTACTATTCGCTTAAAATCACGAATATTGTTCACGCAATATTCTTCGATTATGATATCATAATGACATTGACATTACTTGACCTTCTTCTCCGTCTCCGTAATGTGTACATAAGACTCATACAATAATTAAAATCAATTTACCGATGAATGTGTTCGAGATTATGTCACTCTCTTGTGTACTGTCATCGGTGATATCGAATCACATTTTTGTTATCAATGTGTAATGCATAGATGTACGTGAGCAGGCTGTTGTCTGTTTAACATATATATATATAAAGGCTAACAAGGCCGTGTCGTCTAGTCATATTTTTAGTGACAGAAAAAACATCAGCTGGTTCTAGTGTCTGAAAAAGTTTAGCTATAATGTTGTCGCGTAGTATATGTCCAAATTTAGCGAAAAGCTCGAAAATTTTACAACGTGGCTATGCAATAAGTTTTTTTGGCTCAGAGAAGTAAATAATTGTTTCTGCGTATTCGGATTAAATTTGAATTTGCTATTTTTAGATATTCGATTCAATTGTTTTCATGTATTTCACAATGTTTCGTCTGTGTTACAGTAACCATTAGCAAGTGATATTATCTAATCTAATGTTTGTTTACTGTTGTGAATTGCATTGACAAAATGTTTGTTGTTCACTTTTGCTTTTAACAGAGTGGAAAAGTTCGATGTTGTTGTTGTCGGAGGAGGTATCGTTGGAGCTGCATCGGCTCGTGAGATTTTGCTCAGACATCCATCATGGAAAGTGGCAGTTGTTGAGAAAGAGGAGCGACTGGCATTCCATCAAACGGGCCACAATTCTGGAGTCGTGCATGCTGGAATTTACTATAAGCCAGGCACACTGAAAGCAAAACTTTGCGTCGAAGGCATGCAACTATGCTATAAATATTTCGACCAGAAAAGCATTCCGTACAAAAAAGTTGGAAAATTGATCGTCGCCACAGAGGAAGTCGAAATTCCGAGACTGTTGGTAAGTTGAATTGTCAACAAATCAACCAGTTGATTGAATTTTTCTTCATTCGCAATTTTCATAAACACAAATTTGTCAATATTTATAGGATTTGCACCAACGGGCCATGGAAAACGGAGTACCAGACCTGCAGCTTATCGATGGTGACAAAATTCAAGAGATTGAACCGTATTGTGAGGGATTAAAGGCATTATGGTCCCCACACACCGGGATTGTAGACTACGCCCTTGTCACTGAGCACTATGCAAGCGATATACGTTCGCTGGGTGGCAAAATATTCCTCGAATACAACGTAGACCAATTTTCAGAAACTAAAGACAATTCGGAATATCCCGTAACTATTGCTTCTTCACAATCCAATACAGTGCTGCAATCCAAATTCGTATTAACATGCGCCGGATTACAATCCGATAAAGTAGCTGAAAAAACCGGATGTCCACGAAGTCCACGCATCGTTCCAATTCGTGGTGAATATCTATTGTTGTGCAAAGAAAAGCGTTTTATGGTCAAAGGTAATATTTATCCGGTACCAGATCCTAGCCTACCTTTTTTGGGCGTTCACTTCACACCTAGAATGGATGGATCCGTATGGATCGGACCAAATGCTGTGCTCGCATTCCAACGTGAAGGATACAAATGGTACCAAGTGAATCCATTGGAATTGATTGACGCTTTGAGATACCCAGGTTTTCTTCGTTTAGCCTATCAGCACTTCCGATATGGTCTTACCGAATTCTTCAGATCGACACTCATTATGCTTCAAACGCCACATGTACAGAAATTCATCCCAGACATCACCGATTTCGACTTGAGCGTTGGACCGACCGGTGTTCGGGCTCAGGCATTGGAAATGGACGGCACACTGGTTGAAGACTTTGTGTTCCATTTTGGCGAAGGACAGAGTGCCGTAGCCAAACGAGTATTACATTGCCGAAATGCACCAAGCCCGGGGGCCACCAGTTCACTGGCCATCGCAAAAATGATTGCCGATAAAATTGACATTGAGTTCAAATTATAAATTAGAATTTATGGTTTTGACCACTTGTGTCGAATATATAAAAAAAAAATTTTACGACATCGATTTTTGTAAAATCTAATCTGTAGGTATAATATTTTTTGGCAAGATTAAACACACACAATTGTTATATTGCTATAAAGCTTGCTTGGTTTTCATTTTATTTTCAAATATTGAAATGCACAAATTTATCGCTGAAACTCAAAACAAAATATCAGCTCTGAATTGTTTCCTCTCAAAATTTTTACATTCATTTCAGTCGACTGTACTGATTTGCTGTGATCATATCAAAACCGTTGATTCTGTCGCAAACAATTATTTTGTCACTAAAATCCCAATAGGCAGTCATGTGAAAAGCCATATTCGTCAGCACTACGATGTATTCCATCAGGGCGAATAATGTGTAAACTGTGAATTGAAAAAGATAATCATTTTGTTAATTGTATTTCAATTAAGTTGTTAATTTGATAATCAATTGTTCTTTCCTTATCTTAAGTCAAAATGCCTTACCTCCAGCCTCACAGTATGAATTGTGCCGCATAAAAAAGTATCCAGCAAACCAAAAGCCAATAATATTCACGAATAAAAATGTTCGTTTGTAATACAATGATTTCCGTTCCACGGTTGAAAGGACGTCGAGAATTTTGCGCGAATGTCGATTAAGTATATATGAAATAAGCATATAGCACTCTGATGTCGCGATGAAGACAATGAAACAAAATTTGTGGATTTCTGTGGAAAAGAGAATGAAAAAGGGTTTAGAAATTGCATGAACAGCCGAAATGTTGACATATATTTACCGTAAAAGTCTGATGAATTCCATAGACTAAGTCCGACCAACGCGATATTTTCGATCAGGTTTAATACAAATGCCAAATAGGCCAAAGCACGACGATTCCTTCGGATGCGACTGCTATTGTGCCTTAAATACTGTTGAGCGACTAGGAGACGTGGCAATGCCTGCAGCAAAATTGCACACTGCCAAATGAAACGTTGTGGCTGATAATTACCGATGGCCGCCGATATTGAGGGCAGGTAATTGACAACGCCGCAATGCGTAGCGGTGGATCTGTCGAAAAAGTAAAGGACGGACCATACGACACAAAAAATAAAACTAAAAAATGGTAATGAAACTATTGCCACAGCAAACTTTCCGAATGGTATTTTAAAGAAGTGGGCTTTGGTCGACTGGGATAGGGGCTCATACTGTCTAGGAATCATGTTGTTTTTTTGGTAATAATGAAAAACTTAATGCGTTAGAAATTTTAGGTCTTTTTTCACAGCCCTTGTTATAGTTGTGAGTTTCCGTCGCTGAACTCCCCAAACTGTTGTCGGTAAACTAATTTTAAAACTATTCATCATTCGTTGCGACGGTAGTGAACGAAATGTATAACATATTTTCTTTAGAATATTCGAATTTCTAGTATTTCTAGTATTTTCAATAAAAGAGCACTTTGTAGCAAAAAAAAAATCGCAATGCAGTAGAATAATCATTTGTTGACAACACACTTTTTGTTATTTAGGTCGATTTCGTGTTCTCTGTCAAATACTCACGCCCTCGTGATTGTCACAGTGCATTTGACATTTGTGTCGTTTTGGAAACATGCTTCATACACTGACATTTGTATAACCTAAACAAACAAGTACCGAGAGAGTATTGCGTTTAAACTACATTTATGACGAAATGAAAGTGTTTTTTTGTTTGTTAAATAAACGAATAATTTGTACAAATCGGAAATGTTGAAAGTTCGTGTGGTGGAATGGAGCGCCATTCGAGCGATGTCTTTTTACAAGAATGTAATAAAGACTAAGAAGTCGCCCAAAAAGAGTCACATTGGTGAGCCATTGTTAACATGCCGACGACCGGAGTTTAATTTGTATCGAGGTGATAAAATTGAAGAGAATGCAAAATTCGGAAGCATCCCGCTTACATCTGACGGCTGGCATCACTACAAATCGAAAGGAGACTTCTTCATAATTCATCCGCACCATTCAGAGGAGGATATCACCCGAAAACCCGAGTACAATCAACCGTTTGAAACGTTTAATTTGTACCCCGAGCTACTAACGAATTTATCGGGTCGATTGAATATGCCACGAACAACGTTCATTCAACACACGGCGATTCCCAAGATTTTAGCCAATCAGCACACATTGATTGCGGCCGAAACTGGATGCGGAAAAACCATTGCTTATTTATTGCCAATCATTCAAAATGTATTGAAGCGAAAACGAACGATCAACACAGAGTCGACTACGGAATTCAACACACCAAAAGTGCTAATTATCACACCGAGCCGTGAGTTAACGATGCAAATCGGAGATGTGTGTGAAGATTTATGTCATGGCTTAGAGTTGAAAACCAAAGTTTTAATTGGTGGCCACACAAAATCAATTATGGCCAATCCACCGATTGAAGAAATTGACATTTTGGTGGCGTCAATCGGAGCGCTGAGTAAATTGATTACGACAAACATCTATCGTATGCATGAAGTATGCCATGTTGTACTAGACGAAGCTGACACTTTGCTGGACGACAGTTTCCAGGATAAATTGCAGTACATTTTGAGACGTTTCCCGGTAAGATAAAGCAAATTCTGTATTTCGACCTCTTTTTCTAAGATTCTTTTTCTTTCTACAGTTCCACAAGAATGTGAGCCGACGAAATCATGATGAAGTAGCAACTCAATTAGTTTTAGCATCAGCGACAATGCCAACAAATGTAAGCGAGTCTTTGCAAATGATCATCGACACTGAAACGATACACGAAGCAGTTAGTCCGTATTTACACAGAGTTATGCCAAACATAACGCAGAAATTCATTCGAATACGCAAAGCCCAACGCCCAATTGAGCTACTTGACTTGGTCAGAAAAGATATCGACAAAAAACGACCGGTTATTGTTTTTAGCAATAAGAAAACGACATCGGATTTTGTTTCAATGTTCCTCAATGATCATGACATTGATGCTATATCAATGAATAATTCGATCCTGGAGAAAATTCGACAACAGCAGTTCAGAAAGTTTCAGTCTGGCCAAGTTAACATTCTATCAACGACGGATCTTGCCAGCCGTGGACTTGACACAAAAAGGGTAGGGATTGGATGATGAAATGAAAGAAATTTTTTAATTGTGTTTTATCCATATTGTTTCAGGCTTGTCACGTGATCAACTTTGAGTTTCCTATGTATATTTCGGATTATATTCATCGATGTGGACGTATCGGACGTTATACCAGCGCAACGAATTGTCAAGTGACCAACTTCATTAGCAGTATGCACCAGCTACCATTAGTGAGAAAAATCGAACACGCTGTACGGACCAAGGGCACTCTTCCAAACGTAAATGCCAATATCAACAAAATTCTATTCGACAAGCATGTTAAGGAGGCCGAAAAGGAACAAAAAGAATTAATTAATGCGTTGGAAAATGGTTCATAAATTAGTTGACTGAATTCAAAATAAAAATACGGAAAATAGAAATTGTTCATCTTTTTTTTCTCTATCGTATGTATTAGAGCAAATAGTGATTGCCGGAGCAGATTCATTGTGTTTCAATCTTGATTGATGATACGAACCTATAAATGGACAATATCATCCATAAATAATAAACTCTATAGTCAACTTTCTAAACCCATGATCAAAGAAGAATCGGGGTTTAAAGTACATCGTTGAATACATCGGCGGGCTTGGGAGTTGGTTTATTCCCCTCGGGAAGGGAGGGGTTTCTTAGGTATTTTGAAAAAATCTATCGTATTGTATCCGTTTCCCCGAAAATGAACAACTCTTCTGAACATAATTGCCAAAAAATCACATCTAATGTGTTTTGAGTCAAAATTTTCGAAAAAAGAATTTTTAGCCAAAAAGGTGAACAGAACATAATTTTTTGGGTTGATGTATTCAGAAAAGTTGTTCATTTTTACACCAGCTACAATTTCGCCGAAGACCGTGCCAAAAAATTGAATACATCCTGCGTTTTACTAAAAAATGCGGAAAGAATATGGGATAAAACGTTTCAACCTAGGGGGTAATAGCGAGAACAAATGTATGAAAATATGGTAGGGGAATGTTGTAATGAGCGGATCACCCAAGCCATTTCGGCTATAATTTTTTTTTTTCTATGTGGACTTATGTGGAGTTATGTATACAGTTTGATAGCTATTGACATTAGCTAAAAGTTTTTTGCAGCCGTATCTTGTTACCTCTTCAAAACAAAATTTTTGCTTATTTTTCCAAAGTGTTGATTTTTGGCACCCTTAAATTTTGTAGTAATAAGTGTGGCCCACCTGATAAAAATCCCAAAAAATGTCAAAAAATCAAGTAAATGTTTTCCAAAATTCCAAAGTTCTAATGTATAGTTAGTTCTGAAACATCGAAATCCACGTTTTTTGGAAGTCATATTATTTACAGGTGAATTAGATGTGGTCATATTTTCGTCATTCGGATGAACGGAAATATTACACTAATTGCGTTTTATAACGTTTTTGCGGTGCAATCAAGTCTACACTATACACGGGTTTTCGGTCTCAATTTGATGTTTTCAGGGAAGAAAATAATGGGTGGTCCACTAATTAAATTTAAAGCCATTTTGATTGACTCACTAAAAAAAGTGTGAACATCAAAATTACTCCGGAATAATTTTAAATGATCGATATCATGGCTTGAGCTAACCAAAAAAATAAAACTCTACTTAAAAAATACGATTTTCGAACTTGTTTCGGGCTTTGGTTGAATTCACTTTCTTATAAAATGATTTTTTTCCACAAATTTGGTCTAAAATAGTCATTTTTCGAAATTTTCACCAAGAAATGACACATTTTTACGGGAAATAATTGAAATAGCGATTTTTCGAGGTCAAAACTGCTATTTGTCAAAAGTAATGAAGGATTGTTGGGTAAAAGCAATAAATTTCATCACTGTTGTCTCATATCAAAATCTAAAACGAAATTAGCCAAACTAGTAGCTAACACTGTTGTATTGCAATCCTGTCATGAAGAAATTCTCATTGAACTTTTGGTTAAACATTAAGCGGAATGAAAGTAAAATTGCTGTGGTGCGGAAAAGTTTGGACTAACTGGTAAGTATGTAAATCGTTTTATTTCAATTTTGGAAACAACTTTTTAGCCACGCAGTTGTTCAATGCGTTCATGTAATCGAAATGTTCTTCAGCACAAGTCTCTTCAGTTTTTATTTGAGAATTAACTCGGTCATTGCATGTTTACAATTTTTCGTAGCTTTTTGTGGATTGGAAACATCGTCTTGAGTTTTGACGCTTGGAATTTGTGCAGCTTTGAAAAAAAAAAAATTTCTCATCAATAATTTTCTTCATGTGGAAGTACATCAAAATTTGAATTAGAAATATCGATTGCAATCATTCAAACGTTATCCACATATAAATTGATGGCCCCATAAAATATTAAGCGATAACATTGATTTGAAGGGGAAATGCAATGCAAGTGTCATGAATCGCAGAAACACGATCTACTACAACACCGCTATAACTCATTTCCCCTCATTGTGACGTTACTATGTATCTGTGTTTGACGTATAATAGACTTGCTGAGATAAACCCAATTTAGTCTACATGCGCCATTCGCAGAGTACAGTATTCCGTGAATATTTGTGCACATTTTTCCAGTCAGTAATTTTCCATAAAACAACATCAGAGCTAACAATGGCATCACCAGTACCAAACATTACTTTGAACAATGGTCTATCCATTCCTCAACTGGGTTTGGGCACATGGAACGTAAGTATTGAAATAAATTAAATCAAATTGAAAAATCATTCCAATTTAAATGGGGTAGCAACACAATAATTTTAACACATGAGTGGTACCAGTTTGATTGGATTTGCTGGGAAACGACACCGCCGGATGTATATTTGAACAATATTTCAATCATATGCATTGAATTGGTTTTCAAGTTTCAACTGGTTGTTTATTTGGACAATCATGCGCGTCATCGTTCGAACGTTCTGGAAACTATACCTTGATTATTGTAAAATAGCTCACGAGAGCAGTCTTCAGAGCATTGCAATGTTACACAGTAACGCTACATTCCAACAATTGATTATATGATGTGAAAATAAAAGAATTGGATGGATGGCAATGAGTGAATTTTGTCACCTGTTTCGAACTAGAACGATGCTCGGTGCAAATTGAACGATATTCGTCACTTGTCATACATATTTTACATAACCTTAAGATTAGCATTGCAATGTTATTTCGTTGAATTTTTCATGAGAGCAAATATGTACGGCGAATCAAACGAAAATCGCTGTTTTCGCTTCAATTACAATAATTGAATGTCAATTTTCTTCGTGTTTGCCAACGCTTTCCTCGGAAGAGAATGTAATGCACGGTTTCCGTAGTCTTTTTTTTAGTTTTGTGTTTGCTTCATATTTCGCTATCGCTGCGTACGTAACTTTTGATTAAGTAATGTTCAATGGTTGATAAAGCGAATAGGCCAAAAGGTCGTTGCGGGGTAAAAAAAAACTATTTGCTTGAAATTTAATGACAAGATAATTATGATTTAGAAGTTGTTGTTTCGACAAACTTATTATCTCCATCTACCCAGTTTGAGCCCAATCATATGGAATTATACCAGTTTCAATAAATGATCAGAATTTTCGATAACCATGACCTTAGTTACAAGATACCCACTTTAATTCTACCGTTATAAAACTTTAAATATGCTGCTCTAACGAAAGTATATGCACAACAGATTGAGAACCGGTTGAACTTCGAACGGTGTCTTCCGAATCATTTGCATGTGCATCATGTCGTTGGATACGCTAAGAATTCTTTTCGTTCGCATAAATAAATCAATTTAGACTCTCTGGAAATAGTCGGATTCATAACATTTCGACATTGTCGTTCTCGATATTTTCAACTTATGACAAAAATCAATATTGTGAATTACGTGTGCAACTTTACAATTTTATTGAACCAATTGAACTCTAGACAACGGCTTTTAATCAAGTACACGTGAATTTAATGCGCTAGTAATAATCTGTGAATATTTTTGAATTGAACTTGTGACGAAAAAAATGTGTCTTACGATAATGACTTCGCAATTTTTTTTGATTGCACAATGCACTCGTCATTCCATCAACAAACATTAACATCCCGGCTTATCAATCATTTATTGTTGCTGCCAGCAAATCGTATGAGATACATTGTCACTTGCATGTAATATCTTATCGTTTCTAGAAATAATAAGAAAAACACTTTTGATAATTTTTTCCAATTTATTTGCTGTTTCCGCAGTCGCCACCCGGTGAAGTTTCGCAAGCTGTTAAGGACGCCATCGACATTGGATACAGACATATCGATTGCGCTTACGTCTATGGTAACGTTTTCTTCTAATTTCATTAATTTGAAATGATTAATTTTTATTTGTTTATTAATTGGATTTATTAGGCAATGAAGCCGAAGTTGGAGAAGGCATCAGCGCAAAAATCAGCGAAGGCGTTGTCAAGAGGTTTACAATTTCTACTTTCCCACAACAGGTCAATCAACTTAACAAATTGCTAATTGAGTTTTTTTTTTCTCTTTCCAGAGAGGACTTGTTCATTACCAGCAAATTGTGGAACACATTCCATCGTCCAGACTTGGTTGTTCCGGCTCTCAAGAAAACATTGGAAAACTTGAAAACACCCTACCTCGATCTGTACTTGATTCATTGGCCGTTTGCCTACAAGGAAGAAGGTGACCTTTTCCCAAAGGACGAGAACGACAAGCTCCAATTTTCCGACGTAGACTTCGTTGATACCTGGAAGGCCATGGAAGAAGCCGTCGACTTGGGTTTGGTTAAAAGCATTGGAATTTCCAACTTCAATGTCGCCCAAACCAAACGCTTGCTAGAGTCATGCCGCATCAAACCGGTCACCAACCAGGTCGAATGTCACCCGTATTTGACGCAAATCCCTTTGAGCACGTTCTTGAAGAGCGTTGATATTGTTTTGACTGCATACAGCCCATTGGGATCACCAGCTCGCCCATGGGTTACGAAAGACGATCCAGTTTTGCTTGAAGATCCTAAGGTAAGAAGAAGTGATTATTTAATTGATTCAAATATTTAAATATTTCGTTTCAATTCGAAACCAATCGCCCAATTGAAAGAGAGAAAATAAATCACACGAATTGTATTTTTTGTCAGATTCTCGCCATCGCTGCCAAGTACAACAAGAATGCTGCCCAAATTTTGATCCGCTATCAACTCCAACGTGGTCATGTGGTCATCCCGAAGTCAGTCACCAAGGGTCGCATTGCAAGCAACTTCAATGTTTTCGACTTCGAATTGACCCAAGGCGATATTGATGAAATCAATACGTTCGAATGCAACGGTCGTATTTGTCCGATGGCTGGGTAAGAAACCATTTAATTTTCTACACGTTTTACTTCACTTGTATTTTTTCCACTTAGATATTGTATTTACAATTTATTTGTCTAATATATTTGAAGCGTAACTTTGTAAGCGACAGCTTTCACTAAAGAAAATGCACAAAATTTTAAAAAATAAAAATTTTTTGACCAGGGGAGCGATTGATTCAACAGCCCATCGTGATTATCCTTTCCATGATGAATTCTAATTCACCTGTAACGGGCTAATCTAATTCAAAAACCAAACAGCAAAACCAAACCAAAATAAAAAAAACAAACAAATTTCATATCAAAACCATATAACTATTGGTTAAATCTCAATACAAAAAAAAATGAGCATTTGAACACGTATTCTATTAGGTAAATTGGAGTGTGTTTTGTTGTGATGTAGTTGTGTAGTCTTTCTTTTGTAGTCTCTTTTCTATCAAAAATTGAAGCAAATTTTTTTGCATTTCCTGTTCTTTTTTTCACATTCTTATTTGTATTCCAATCCCTTACGTTCTTCCACTTGTTATGCAATAATAATTTTTCTTTGTTTTTCCCACTAAGTTTTGTTGTGTGTTGCCGTAGCAAATTATGATAATGGGTTTGAAATTGTTTTGGTTATGTTGCTAATATTGAACAATTTACTAAGCAATTTGTTTGAGTGCATGCTTGCTTGCTTTACTTTGGGTGAAGTTCAGAAATAATTTGTTTTCTTTTTCTCTCTCTATTTGCAGCGCACTTGGTCACCCATTCCACCCATTTGAAAAAGATGAGTTCTAATGCACCAAATACGAACCAGATTGTTCTTAGAACAAATTCCTACAAATATTTTCATGTACCAACCAAATTTAGAATTACATACACAGCCTCACGTATTTGATGTTGTATGTTGTTTGATCGTGGAACGTTCATGAATACCTCAACATCATTTCACGTGAGATAATAATTTGATGCTATGAATAAATCAGAAAAACCAATAGCTTGTGTCTATTTTGTTTGGTTCATTCAAATTTCACAGCGGTTTGTCAGTTCATGGCATAATATTGCTTAAAAGGTAAGTTTTGAGCAATTTTCGGTTGGTCCATAAAACAGAAAACCGAAACCGAACACGTAATTTTGATGAAATAACGGCACTTTGGGTAAACCAACAAGAAAGAACAATCAACGTTGGCCAATGTGTTTAACCACATCATTTGCCTTCAGTGAATTGAACGAAAAAAGCAAATTCAATTGGGTGTTCTATTTTCCGATTGTATCGGTATAATTGAATGAGTTGTGCCATTGTATCACACAAACTTGTGTAGAATGAAGCGAAATCGCGTTGACGACACAAGTTCACGATTAAGAGAAAAAGCAACAGCAACAATAACAAAAACAACAACAACAGCAACAATAATAATGACTGAAAACAATCCGGAAACCGTAATCACAGTAAAGCAAATTGCCATCCCGTACAATTGGAATGAAAAAATGTAATTGATAAACTAAGAGTCTGTTTCCACATGCGAAACCTGTTAAAAGTGGAACAAAGTCAAGAACATATGCAAACAGAACCAAACGGATCATGTGTATGATGCGGAGGATGTTTCATATATAAACATATAGCGATATGAGTTGCTTATTTCTCTCTCTCAGCCAACGATCATCTTGTCGCACAGCATCGACGTTCTTACGAACGTATGTATGTTGTTCACGTGTTTCCCATATCTTTCTGTTTCGCATCATTTAACGGTTTTTCGCCATCTCGATCGAAAAAAAAACATAAATTGAATATTTTGTAGCTTTTGGCATTGCTTAATAAATCTCGACGATGAAACCAAGCCAAAAACAAGCCGCTCCAACGAAAATTTACTTTGGATGGAATATTTAGGTGACAAGAGAGATTTTGTTAGAAACGGCACGGCGCATGTATGTTCTTGCGCAATGTTTTTGTATTCTTTGAACGGAAAGACAAAAAACGTAAATCCATTGGGAAAACCACAATGTGAATTTAAATGAAATGTTCAGCCGCAGCATGAATTTTGCGTATTCTTTCATGTTTCCTACTTTCTATGCCTTACCATTCAGCTTGAATGGTTTGTTGGTCTATTTGGCTGAACATTTCTTACTCTATGGTAATATCGAGAATTGCTGCAGAACCACCGTACGGCCATATTCCTACATGCATCTATTCAATTTCGCGTGCGAAATGACAACGACATTTGACCATCGAGTAAGTCTAATGTTAAATGCAACACAAATGACTTCTTCGAGAAGCGAACAAATGCTGATCTCTCTCGTACGGCAAAAAAGATGATTCCTATGTATTAATGAGCATGTGGAAAGAAACAAAAAGACAAATAGTTAACATCAACGCACGTCGATTTGTTGGCTTTATTTTCCTCTTTGCTTCGTTTTTTTTTTTCTTTTTTTCGTATAAAAATATTAGCTACATAAAGAATAATAATAAGCGACAGAAAAAAAAAAATAAAACTGCACGCATACACACGGTCGTCGTCGTCGTCTTCTTTGGCTGTGTATACAACACTGAAAGTCGGCTGAAGCTGAAGTGGAAGTGGTATGCTGAGTATAGAACTTTGAATCTCGTCATTTCTTTACACCGTTTAACCAAATACAAGAACTCTTCAGCTTAACTGAATTTAGTCGATTGATATCTGCAGACGCAAACGGACGGTCTACCACGCGCCGCGAAACTCAACAGTTGTAAGAAAAAATAAAGAAGAGCAGGCGTTTTTCGTAACAACGTTTTTTTATCGTTAATTTAAATCGAAAATAAAAATGGTGAGTTTCAGTGATTGTTCTGATTTTTTCGAAGAGATTTCGAATGTGAAACCCAATCTCAAGAGGTGTTGCGATTTAAGTGGTACAAAAAAATAATTTAGATGTATTAATTTTGGAATATAGATCTTCAGTGAAGATTCTTCACTTAAA
This sequence comes from Sitodiplosis mosellana, assembly GCF_009176505.1. Lineage (NCBI taxonomy): Eukaryota > Metazoa > Arthropoda > Insecta > Diptera > Cecidomyiidae > Sitodiplosis > Sitodiplosis mosellana. The sequence continues at coordinate 743,930 of NW_022595256.1, forward strand.
AATTCAGCGATGAATATGATTTAAAAAAAGAAATATGTTTGAATAATTGGCTCTTTGCTTCCATGTCGATCGGTCGAAGTAAAGAATATTTACAACGAAAAAAACAAAAAAGACTTCTTCATTCGAAAAACAAATTCGGCGAGCAGAATTTGTAGAACAGAAATACATAAATTGCTTAATCGTAAACATAATGTGAATCGGCTTAAAATCGACAAATCAAAGTTGCGTAAAGAATGTGATCAATTAAGAATTCATTCATCGTTCAAACCAAATGTGTCATTGACATCGACAAAATTTGCGTACATGTTCTTACATAACACCTCATAATTATTCGGAAAGTCAGAAGAAAGCCATCGTCTTCATTATGAAAATCCGAAAAAACCCGTTACCTTTACCTCGTCGATTGAAATTCGATTATGCGCTATAAAATTTCAATAGTTCAATGTCCAATGAGTTGAGACCGAACCAATGTCCAGCACCGTGCGACTGAGCCAATGTTCACAATGTTGAGAGACTGCGAGCTGTGAAGCGAATTGGATTTAATCTCCAGCTGATAATTTGGTGTTAAGTTAACACTGTTACCCATTTCCACAGGAACATAAGTAGATTTTATGCATAAGTAGTTTACGTTTGCATAAGTAGATTTTATGTAAACTTAAACGTGCACATCTAATTAACAAGAGCTAACGAGTTATAAAATATTCGCAAAGTTATTGGATCGAAAAGTCACTGACTTTGAGCTGATCCCTTTAATTGCATGTGATGATTCTTTAGAAATAAAAGATTATTCATTCCATGCGATGAAAGAATGAAAATATACCTACCATACGCAAGATTTAAACAATTGTGCACCATTTTAATTACACGTTTTTAAGAGCAATAACAACAGTTTCATTCTATCAAATGGAAGGAAAAAAAATAATCGTCTTTCACGGTGTAGTCCAAAATGTTAACCGGATTTCGATGCGAATGCTATTTGTTTCATTTAATTTGAGTGAATTTTCATTTTCTGTCTACAAATAAATTATGTTTTGTCGGCAACACTATAATTTAAGCCAAGCACAACAAAAGGAAGAGAACAAAACAAAAAGTGAAACCGAACACAGGAGAAATAGCATGAAAACAATTTCTGTATAAATTTCATCACACATTTGCTTAGATATAAATGAGTTAATGGCCTCTAATGATGATGATTCGTTTAGAATCACAATTCAACCTCTTTCATCGTTGTCTTTGGAATCGGTTCAAAAGTGGAGTGAGAATTTAATGTGAACACGACTTTGTAAAGTTTTTCTTCATCATTCAGTGATATTCGAAAAGAAATTATGTTTTTTTTTTCATTTTTCTTCATCTCACCTCAAGAGTGTGAGAGCAATGATGACAAAAATGTACACTTCAAAGGAATTTTAAATCAGAGAAAAGCCCGAGAGATTAAAATGGGATTTTTTGTTTTGTTTCAATTGGCAGTTTTTTTTCTTCTAAATGCGTCAAACAACATACAAAATAATAATTGCTTCTTTAATTGCACTGGATCTCATAATTTATGTGCAATTTAATAAGCAAAAAAAAACGCAAAGAAAACCTAGTGGAATGGAATGAACATCTTCTTCAGCTGGTAGAAATCGTTCTGAGCGCAAAACAACCTGTACAATAAATAAAACAACGACGATTGTTCAACAGTGCGGAACCGCTTTGATTCTTATACTTACGCTTTGTGAAGAAAACAAGAATTTTCACTTATCACACTTCGTTTGCGTAGAAAAAAAAACGTGTTGTGTGCCGCTGTTGCGGCTGTATGAGGGGCCTCGTGCAAAACAAGTGATTTTCTATTCGCTTGAATCACACATCACACAAACAAGCGGTCGTTTCATCTGAGTCTCACTATAATTGCTCGTCGCTGAGCTGAGACGAATCCGATGAACCTAGAAAAAAGAGCTTAAGATTGACACATGAAACTTAAATTGCTGTACGTGTTACAAGAGCGTCGTAGTTTGTTGACACATAACAGCATCTTCCCCCCCCCCTCCCCATCCATTTAGAATGATTATCGCTGTGGTGCAAAAAGAACTCTCTTTTTTCACGATATTTTTTTAGCCTAATTGATGGCTCAAAGTGGTTTTTTGGTAAACAATTAAATGAATCCAAATGAGGTAAAAGTGACACCGACTTAATTTGATCAGATTAAAACGCTCGGTTGGGGGTTAGTTGAAGAAAAAAACACAACAGTGAATGAGCACAGAAATCGTCGAGCACGTTTAGTAATGTTCACCGAAGAATATTCTTTAGACAGTGAAAACAGAAACAAAAACGAAATACAAAAAGAAGATAAATGTTCACTTTTTCGAGAACAATACAATTAAACGGAAAAAGAACAAGCCAAAAGAAAAGAGAAGCCGATGGAATGCTATTTTTATTGTTGTGGCTCCATATCAGCATATTCATCGCCTGCAAACAGAAACATCAACGATTTCTCATTTCATCGAAATGAAATGTGAGCAATGCGGCAAAAAATGTTCTAAAAACCACGCGCGAGACTGTTTCTCTTTTTTCTGCATTTCTCTTTGAAAGAGAAGATCTTAGGATGGTGTAAATAAAAATAATTAATTTTATCCAAATCTTTCTTTTCCCGAATTCTAAGCTGAATCATTGTGTTTGAATGGCAGAAGATACCATCAAAAGAAAAATTCAGTCAGCAAATATGGATTTGATGTTCAGCATATTCGCAGCATTTTTTATCGTGCAATGGCAGCCGACAAATGGATATAGTCTAACAAATGCAACAGATTCGGGTGAGTTTGAAAGTTTTTTTTGCAATCAAAATTTCTGCTGCACATTCTTGTTTGCAAAACGTTCATAAAAATGGCAATTTATCTGCTCGAAAAGAGAAAAATAGAGCCAAAACCGTTACGTGCCACACCATAAACGCGATAATACTGGTAGAATTCTATTCATTGCTCTTAAGTGAGTGACCGTGTTTTCAGCCCACGTAGAATTATTCTGTATTGTATGAATGCGTCAAACGATAACTTTCGAATTTGTGCTTTCCATTGTCAATTAAAATGTGAAATGGGAACACACAGTTTTGCAAAACACACATTGTTGATATACGTATGAATTCACTACTTTGACACGTGCAGAATAAAAAAAAACGCTCACCAACATTAATGAAATTAAACTCGGCATTATTATTACCATTGATTGAAGCTCAATTCATATACACACTACAATTACTATGGCAGTTATGCATTGTGAAACTAGATGATCAAGGTTGTGGTGACTTAATTCCATACTCCAGATTAGTTATCGGTTTGCATTTATACTGGTATGCAAACACACTGGTTTAATGCACTTTGTTTCCTCTTCGCTTCTGTCGTGTGTTTTTTTGTTGTTCTTCTACGTGTTACGGTTGCATATGAGCCATGCCCATATGAGCCACGGGTCTCATGTACCGGAGGCTTTCTTTCCTCGCAATAAATCTAACTGGATTATTAACTCATATGCAGCATATTCTTGTGTACATATTCTGTTGCGGTGTTTCATGCTGTGATGCAGCACAAAATGAATGTGTGTAGTACAAAACCGTGTGTAGTCAGACCATTGGCGCTCGGTTCTCCGTTTCTTGAATAGCCTACTTTTCGATTCGATCACAATACCGTTTAGATCAAGTGATGCAACTTACTACTATTTTTTTCTCCTCTTCTTCTTCTCTTCCTTTTCTGTTTATTTTCTCTGTACAGTTTTGGGATGTTCTCACAACAATACGCGATTTGCCAATGGATCGTTTGTGCCAACAGTAGAGCCTTGTCTGAACTGTAAATGCATAAATGCAAACTTAATATGCGCTTTGCGTGTGTGTCCTGATCAGGCGTTTCCGCCGCCCCGCGGCTGTGTGATCGTGCAAAAAAAGAACTCGTGTTGCCCATACATGACATGCTCAAAACTCCATACGGTTTACAAAGATCAAGAGAAAAAGGTCGTTACACACGATCGCAAATGGTACGAACAAAATATTCGGAATCGAATATTCAGCCAGAATGCGCTGCAACGACGGATTGAGGACTCAGACGCAGAGCAGCAATTGAGCAATGGAAAAAGTATGTTTTTGTTTGTTCATTTTCATCGATTTATCCAAGTGAAACCGATAATTTTACCGACTCAATTACAGTGTGCGTGGTCAATGGGACCGTTTATCGAAGTGGTTCAGCAATGACGAGTTCATCATTGTGTACTTACTGCTACTGCATCGAAGGCAAACAGAAGTGTATCCAACCGAAATGCACTCTTCCAGCCAAAGGCTGTGAACCAATTTTAATCGATTCGTCTTGCTGCCCAGTCCGGTATGATTGCACTGAAAACAAAATCATCAAAGCCAGATATAACACAAAATATAATCGGCGACGAAACGATAACAAGCATTACCTGCGAATGACATCGAGAATGCAGAGAAGTCGAGGTGGGTGGTATTCGGTTCCCAAAACAAATCGTTACTTAATGTTTAACAAATAAATTTCCAAAAAATTATATACGTTTATGTTGACAGGTTGTTTGTTTAATTCCACATTCTATCCGGAGGGCCATAAACTGCCAGCAAACCAAACGAACCCGTGTGAAATTTGCTTTTGCATTGGCGGCAGTAAACGATGCGCACCAAAGAAATGTGCTCCGATGATAAGAAACTGCAGACCAATCATTCCGGATGGCCAATGTTGCCCGTCCAGCTACGATTGCAGTAAGTTTTTATTTTGTTCTTCTCGCCTGCTTCGACGGAAATATAAATAATAATTCGTATTCTCGATTCTCAGAAACGGTTTCAGATCACAAGACTGCTCGGGGTTTTATATCGCGACAGTATTCGGATTTGTTTTCGTTGTTTTTCGGTGATGAAGATAAAGAGAATTCAACAGCATCATGGGATTATGAGACTGAAACCGAGTCGATAAGTGCCGAGCTGAATGCAACGAATGAAAAAGGCCTGCTCGACGTAATAAAAGACAGCTTGAATTATGTCGACGGGAACAAACAGACGGCAGAACAGCAAACAAATGTTCCTAACCAAATAGTTCAGTCGATAGCAAATTTACCAAGCTACAATGTTAGCGACGGTGATGACGGCAACGGCGGTGGGGACGATGATGATGATGACGATGAAGAAATAAGTCTGCTGGACTTTTTCTTAAAAGGTGAGAGTGAGTTCACCTCAACAACAACTAAGCCGTTTGTGTTCAATGTGACTGGGAAACCACTACTTAATGGCATGACGAACAGTCCGATGCAAATTCAACCCATCTTACCAGACAATATGAAGAATGATTCCATTAGATTCTCAATGTTGCCCATGTCTCTGTATAATATGGTGAAAGATGATGGTACTGTGATGTTTGATGGTGAAAAGGCAAATCAATCACAACAAATTGTATCTTCGCATCCATTAGGAGTGTCTAATTCCAAACACGCAATCAAAGAGATCGAAAGTGACGTATCACCAATTAAAAGCCACGTAATCCACGCGCCAACAATTAGCAGTGATGTGAAAACGACAACACATTCATTTGTTTCAGTAACAAAGCCTAGCACCAGCACTCAAACGTCGACCTCTGCACCAAAAGCAAAGCCACACAATGATTTAAATGTACGTGTTTCCAATGAAACCGCAAAAATAAATAAAACAGAAAGTGTCAGTGTGAAAAGTGCGGTGAATAAAACGGAAAGCAGTCGGATCGAGACGACGACAGAGCAAAAAATCTCAGTTACAACTACTCCAAAATCGAAGCCAACCAAATCTTCGGTAAATCAAAATATGACGAAATCCACTGGTTTAACAACCAAAAGGATTATTACAACATCGACCATCAAGCCCACCGTTAAAGTGACATCAACTACACCAAAAATCGATGCAACCACCGTAAAAACAGCTATTAAAACCACAGTTAAAACGACGGCCAAAACAACGACAAAACCAACGACTACTAAAGCACCACTAATAGAGAGCACCACAGCTTCGATGCAACCACTAACAACCAAAAGCACGACAATTCCGAAAATTACCGCCGTTCAAATCAATTCGAATCCATCGATACTCGAAACGGATGTCAGTTATGACTACAGTGAACCTACTCTGCCTCCAAGTCTTCCGAATTTGAAAATTATACCATTTTTGCCGACTGATGCCGTTAAAAATATAATCCATCGAAATGATGGCTATAAATCAAATTACAATTACTATCAATCCAGTTCGAATCACTATGCCGGCCCCGAAACACATGTGGAAAACACGGCATATTCACCGTTCAACGTTAAGCCAAATATTGAAAAATATCCTACATACACAGTAGCAGATGACCGCATCGATTATGATAGCTATAAAATGCCGGCTGAAAATGTGGATGGGTTGGATTATATAAATGTATACTCAAACGGTGGTAATATGATTCAACCAACGTCGTTCCAATTAAGTGTCAATTCAAAACTTGACTACGGAACCACAGATCAGAAAGTGGTTCCATCGAAAATTCCACCGATAGTGAACAAGAATTTGACAGTGAAACCGCCGCTGCCTCCGTTTGAACCCGAGCATGAATATCATCTGTATAATCCACCACCGAAGCCGCAGCTTGAGTTGGGCAATGGCTATAATGAGTACAGTGTTAATGGACCTATTTCGAATGATCCGTTCCCATCCGAACATAATTATAATGTTCCACATTTTGTGACAATGCCACCGTTGAAAGAACCACAACACAGACCGGTAGCCAATAAGGATACAGTATTTAGTTATGGTGGTAAAAACAAATTCATTCCACCGGCAAAAACAGAAGGTATGTCGAACACCATATGGAAATATGTGAAAAATCTAAAAATGTCTCGTATTTTTTAAATTATGATCCAATGTTGTTTCAATTTGACTCATCTATTTGAAGGTGGTTTTGTGCCGAAGCGAACGAATGGAGAGAATTACATTCCTTTGCATGGATCTAATTATTATGCTGACAGCAAAGAAGACGAAACTAACTCATTGAAAAGTAATTTTTCCAAAAACAGATCATGAGATGTGAACTAAAAAAATTAATTTAAATTTTATTGCTAACCAGATTCGTCGGATACACCAACAGATAAAGTGCAGCCGAATGAAAGTGAAGAAAAAACAAAAACAGAGGAATCAAACCAAACCACATCGAATTTGGATAAATACATAATATCAATAACGACAGAAAAGGACTTCAAAATCCCATCACTCGAGGAGTATAACGACGCTTTCTTGGGTGTTGACATTCTTGGGCCATATAAAAAGCAGTCGGAGGAATATGAAGTGGCCAGCGACAATGACCAAAATACTGCGAATGCTCAGCTTGTTGATCATAACATTTCCTTCAATAGTCTTTACGGCGTGCTATTTTCAGATGAAGAACACGTACACACACCTTCGACTGCATTAACCGCTTCCAAATCTTCGAATACTACAAGCACCACTACCACTAAATCCACCACTTCGACTTCAACACCAAAGCCTCCTTCGAAAAATTTAACAGATAACGCCATCCCTTTAAAATTGATAACAATTATAAACAACACGAAGAAGGAGAATCCAACAAAAGTTGAAATACCGCAACGGAAAAATAACAAAATCATCGATCCGACTGATGAACCATTGGTAGAGAATTTGCCGACAACTGAATTGCCCTCATCCACCACAAGTGAACCGGAGAGTAGTGAAAATTTGGCGATACTTCGCGATGTGTTCTTTTCAAGCCTAAATCGGGCACCAATCGTCAGTAGTGATATTTCTGAAGACTTACTCCATAAATCTCCTATATTCCTGTCCCGTCCAATAAACAAATTCGGCATCAGCACTGCTGGTTTTTCAAATCTAAATTCATTGGAATCAAAGCACAATTTCCAAACCAATCCAATTCGATCTGAACTCGATTTGATCATTCCTGAACTGAACAAAAATAAACACAACCACGATTTCAGTCATACCAACAATTTCAGTTCGGAAAATTATCAAGTGCTTCCCGCTGACGATACAAACATTTCAAATACCGAATCGTATGTAGTGAATCCAGTTGATGTGGACAAATTGAAGGAGCACCATTCGAATGGTGAAACCAAAATATATACACCTCCGCACAAAGATCCGGCAGGTCTGTTGAAATTGGCCGGTTGTAATATTTATGGTCGCATGTATCGCGTTGGACGGATTATTGCTGAGCTATCGAGCTCATGCCTCGAATGTAGATGTACAGAGGTTGGTGTGTCGTGTACGCCATTGAATTGTTAACAAGTGTATTCAACGAAGCCAAGTGATAGTGACAAAAAAAATTTAGCAATTTTTTTTATTCAAATTTATCTCACTAATACATAAAACTTGTGTGCCGAACGGATTATATTAATTTTAGTTTGGTAGAAGAAAAACAAATGCACGAAATTGTTTCGTTTGGTTTTAAATTTCCAGTGAATATCGTTGAGAGTTTTCGCATTAAGCAAAGTCAAAGATTTTATTTATGTTTAATGTTCATGTGCACTCTTTTTTTAATAGTGTATAATTTCAGATCTAATTTTAGCATCTTGACGAATTTTATTGCTATGGAATGAATATTAATATTCACAATAATTATTATGGTTTCTTTTCGTACAATTTTTGGTCATAATGTGACTAATTCTAAGAACTCAATCGATAAAAAATAATATAAAAATCGAAAAAGAAGATGATTGTTTCAATTTTTCTCGCAGAACTCAACTTTGGTTGGAAAATAATGGTTTTAGATCATTATTGCTTACTTTGTAATGAGTTTGATCGATTGTTTTTTTCTTTTCTTAAAAATAATTAGCCCTGTAAATAACCCAGCAATTCCGCCACCTAAACGAGGGAAAGTAGTGAAGCAAAGTAAACAATTTAGTAACAAGAAGAAGAATTAGAAGTCAATTGAAGGCAAGGCTTACTTACAGTCATGGACAAAATTGAGCGTACGCCTATAAATTTTGTGTTTTATTTTTTCCAGTAACTTTTCATCTCAAATGTAATATATCAATGGGAAGTACATGAAAAATGAATAACATTGGCAATTTTGAACATCAAAATTGGTCGGCCAATAGGCGGCTTATGGCCCTCGGTAAAAACGGCCAAAAATTCAACTTTTTCCTCAGCCGTTCGATTTAAAAAGTTTAAATGCAGTTTCGAAGGCCTTCAGGAGCAGATGCTTTTAAACGCTGAAAACTTTCTGTTTGGTTTCAATTTGGCCAAGTTATGGCCGTTGGAAAAATGGCCGATTTTTTTCGAAAAATTAAACCAAGCGTTTGATTGCGAAATGTCATATGTCGTTGGAAAGCCCATTTAATGAAGATAATTTTAATAGTATAAAACATAGAAATCGGTTACAATTTAACCAAGTTATAGGCGTACGAAAATTTTGGTCAACATTTTTTTGGGTTTTCCAACGGCCATAACTTGCCCAAATTGAAGCCGATCCGAAAGTGTTCAGCGTTTAAAAGTATCTGCTCCTGAAGGCCTTCAAAACTGCATTTAAACTTTTCAAATCGAACGGCTGGAGAAAAAGTTGAATTTTTGGCCGTTTTTACCGAGAGCCATAAGCCGCCTATTGGCCGGCCAATTTAGATGTTCAAAATTGCCAATAATATTGATTTTTTATGTACTTCCCATTGATATATTACATTTGAGATGAAAAGTTACTGAAAAAAATAAAACACAAAATTTATAGGCGTACGCTCAATTTTGTCCATGACTGTATGTGTACTTTTTGCATTGCACTGTATATGTCCATAGTATATGTCCATAAGAAATACACAGAGACAATGCAAAAAGATAGGCAGATTTGTTTACAAAAATAAACAAAACAAAAATCCCCATAACTAATGCATTGGCAATATAAAACTAAATGGCGAACATTTTACATTTCTTAAGAATACTATGTAAAGTGGCAATGCGTGGATATAGGCAGACTTGTTGACAAGGGTCAAACACTATGTGTGAGAATCGTTGAATGAACAAGCGCGCGTCGTTTCATAGCCAGAAACTTCAATGCTCTGGTTCTGAGAGTTCATTTTCGTAATCTCCGGCGCACATCATGTCATTTGTTTATTTTGTTTGTGTACCTCGCACTATTTCTTTGTCCAGATTTGAATATGAGTTCGTTGTGCTTTCGATCTGAAATACATTTGTCTGATTGTACCAGTGCCACACAATTGCACCGCACGTAGTGCATTTAATACTAATCACTGTGACCAATTAGCGGAGATTGTGGCAAACAGATCGGTTAAACATTGTGTCCAAACGGAACGGCTTTGTCTAATTGCAAGATAGCAATATCAAAGTCAATGGTCATCAAACTGCTTATATCAGAAAATTGATAATTCTCGTGTTTATGGACACGTATAATGTTTCGTCTGATGTCATCAACATTGGTACCACCCAAGCAAACTTCTGTATGCTGATGCATTTCGTGATTGTCAACTACTTCATGGGCGCAAGACCCTGAAACCAGCACATGTTTATCTGATATCAAAGAACCCGAACAAATGAAATTCATGGGATCCCCGTATGGTCCCCAAAACACTCCGACTGTCTACAGATTTTGATCGGGCTGTTGTTCGTTTTCGCCGAACTTTTGTTTATCCTGACCGCAAACTGGTAAAATTAAGGAAGAGAAATGGTTACAATATTGTCACAGATCCTATGCATTGTTACATCAGTTTCTACATGCTCTGTAGCTCAAATCTACAGAAAGGAACACATTTGAATCGATGCAATTGGCATCTACTTGATGTAATATTTTTCAAATCCGTACTACGCCGCCAATAAATTGTTTTCATGTCAGAATAAATCTAGAGAACATTGCTCTCAGAACAAATTCAATTATCAATTCATAATTACCACAATCACAGGAATTATTCTCAGCTGGGTAACAATTTACAGCGCTGACAACAGCCAACGAAATGAGCATTTGAATAATATTCATTTTGAACTGTTTAATTTTTAATCACCAAGAGAAATTCCACAAACTCATTTGAAACAAGTTTTATTTTGTATTTATTTAAATTATTTCCTTTTTTTGATTTTGTTATTTTTTCGAGAAGAACGGCATATGTCAATCCAAGCCACTGTATTTGCATAGTGTCGTCCATTTCATTTTTCTGAATTCATTTTGGTTTTACTTCAGTTGTTTTCAAAATATTACAATTCACACATACAAAAGGATAATTATCCTCGGAGGCAGCATACATATACTCACTATGTGTTGCACTTTGTGGCGCCGAACATTGAAAAGCTATTAAAGCAGATGTTATTCTCCAAAAATTGATGTTATGCATACGTGCATTGATTGGTTATTTGGCTTTGAATCCATGCCAAGAAATTGGCAAAACGCGTATAAACAATTGGCGTTCCATGTGAGAAACTGGATCTACGACCACTGAAAACAATAAAGAGTTAAAATTTTCCGCTATTAATTTCCTGAAAATATTTCCGATTTGATTGAAAATTTGTAACTAACAATGAGTATATTCCGACTAACTCCGTGCTGCCATATACGTTTTCACAGTTACAATAATTCCAAATATTTAATCAGAGAAATATATATCAAACTGAATGTTCGTCTCTGTGTGTGTATGTATGTAGCCAGTTATCTTTCCTTTTTTGATTCATGGATTTGTTGTTATGCGCGCTGTTTGATTTCTCGCGGCCTCAAGAAGGATCTTATAAATGCAGTTTTGATTTTCAAATGAAATTTTCAAAAGTTTGAAGAAAAAAAAAATTCATCGTTTTCCGATACAATGTACATTAATGTGGATTGATGGCAACGAACATTTAATGCGTATTATTGTAAAAGAGATTGAAAAAAAATGATAATTCGCATCAGGACAAACCATACATGAGTGAAATTTGTTTTGAAAGAAAGAAACTCAAAATGGGGAGAAGACACACGTAGATTTTCTTTATATAAAGTAGCTTGGAAGAGGTAATGGTTTAAGCTTGAAACACTGATTTAAGAGAAAATGTATTGTTTTCTTCAATGCAAGAAAGAATTATGCGGTGAAACAAAAAATTGCTCTGAATTCGAGTGAAAAATATAAATTAGATATATGTTTATTAAGAGAAAAATTAGAACGTTAAACGAATGGATGATGATGATGAGTGACTGGAAAATGAAAAAATTATTCGAATTAAAGATAGACGTTATTCAGATTTTTTATTTTTTCATTTGATACGCGAAGCGACCTAGCCCCGAAGCCGAGCGAAGCGAGACATAAAATTAATGGAAATGCCATTTTCTATTTCCGGAAGGAATACAATTTCTTTTAGCGAAGGCAATGCTTTCATAAGCAATTGTTTGTCCATAAGGATGTTCCAACACTCAATCGAATTTTTAAAAGTCAATTTTTCGATTGTTGGATGCTCATTAATAAACATGAAAAATGGTTTAGTTCCTCCGTCAAAATACCCATAAAAGGTAAAATCTTTCAGGTGCTCGCACAAAAATGGAATTTTTTTATTTCCAGACAGTACTAAATTCAAATGAAATTCTCTTACATTCGGTAAATGTATCACATTTTGGTCAGAATATGAATAGTTCATTTTTAAATGAAGAATTTCGATTGATTGAAAATATTGTTGCGCGAATGTTAATGGTGCGCTGCTCTCGCCGAGATTCAAACTCAAACTTCGTAATTGAGGATTACAACGCAAAGCAATCGAAAAGGCGCAATGTTCATGGTCATATGAAAGGTGTAAATAGTCAATTTCTAGATGTTCCAAATGCGGAAAATATTCCGATATGCATGATGTTCCACAACCGTACAGCTCAAGTTTTAGACGACGTGCTCTTGGAAACACCTTATTCAATCTATGCACTTGATAGGATCTTTTGAACTCAATCTCTTCAACGTTTATAAATGGTTTTGTTAGAAAATCTGTATATTCAAAGATTGTGCCCGCTGAAAGCTTGACTAGTGAATCGGCACAGTATTCGTTCATATAAGATAGAAGTAAGAAATGTCTTGGGTGGTGCTCCCATTTGCCTGTCATAAACGGATCGGATATTTTGGTGATCATGTGGCCAAAACATCGTAAAGTTTTCAAGCTCGTTTTGAAATCTTTGATTACTTTCACACTGTTTGGGTCTTGTTCAATTAGTCGGTTTGGGTTCACAGGAACAGGATTAACTTCAACGACTCTTTTTGAATATTTTCGCTGAAATGGCAAGTACGTACAATTTCGAAAATATTTGTTCACGTGGGCTACGTTAATTAGGTCCTCCAAATCCAAATACATGAATATGTGCTCGAGACATTCCTGAATCATATCAGTGATATGAGTTCCTTCGGTTGGATTTTCATTGTAGTATTCCATTTTTCTACGTTTGGATTGCTGACTGAGTTCACCGCACAGAAGTTTGTCTTCCTTTTCCACTTTAATTTGTCTCCTTCGAAATGGCTGTCCAGCAAATTTCTCAACAATCGTCTGGTTTATGTCGATTGTTCCATCGGGAAATATTATTCGATTTAAGAAAATGCCACAATTTCACTATATATTTATCTTAATGATCTTCTGCCGAGAGTCGATTTAAATGCAAAGGCTGAGTGTTTTACAAATTCAATCTGTATTCGTCAAAGGCGAGAATGCAACTGACTCGGTTTTCTCTTTCAAATTATCCAAGCTATTATTTCAAACATTTACACATCAACTAATTACCCGTAATTACCTTAACTGTCAAATATAGGACGTTATATGCTTGCACCTGACCACACCAAAAATGTGTATACACAGTCACTGAAAAAATTGGGATTAATTAATTATGATCCGAACATAAGGAAAATTACCAGAAAAATATCAAAAATGATCAGAAGAATATTCAAAATGATCAGAAACTTTTTTATTAATTTGATCAGAAAAATATCTAAAATGATCAGAAATCTTTTTTCAAAATTGATCAGAAAAAAAAGTACAATGATCAGAAGTATATTTAAAATTATCAGAAACTCTTTTCGTAACTTGATCAGAAAAATATAGAATTTATCAGAAATATATCGAAAATTAACAGAGAATTTTTCGAAATATGATCAGAAAGAAATATATTTTTATCATAAAAATATCCGAAAATGACCAGAAAACTAAATAGTTTTACCATGAGTTATATTACCTATTTTTGTGCTGTTTTCACCTTTTGGCTCTTTATTTTATTTGATCTCAAAAGAGGAAGAGTAGAAGGAAAAAAGATGGTATTTTGAAGAAAAAATTGTCTTGAGAAGAAGGTCAGACCTATTACAAGGTAAAAATGGCCAACCCAGATCTCACCAATTGTGAATATCCTATTCAATGAGTAAAAATAAGACTAAAACGGAGGCAATTCAGCGGCTCTGGAGCACGACCGAACCGATGGATTTGGTGCTTTGGTGGTCGAAATCAAAAAACAAATCGAAAAAGAAAAAAAAAAACTAAAAAAAATCACAAGAGCTATCAGCCAAAGTTACTAAAGGTCAAAAAGCGAAAAATGTCGTAGCTTCAGAAGAGCAAGAGATGTCGCGAATTTTCGATACACTCACACACATTCAAGCAAACAAATAGAAGGATAATTATCCTCGGATGCAGCATACATATACTCACTATGTGTTGCACTTTGTGGCGCCGAACATTAAAAAGCGATTAGTGCAGAATTTATTCTCCAAGAATCGATGTGACCAGTGTTGTAAGGTGGACAGTACTGATGGTAACTCACTTTCCAGTGAATTAAGCCATACATGGCCTATGGATATATATTATTCAATTGCCAGTTCAACATTTCTTTGATTTATTTTCTCCCCTTTGATATGAAGGAAATGGATTTCCAATTTGGACATTTAGGTACATCACTTTTATCCGCATGAATTTTTACTATTATTCTCGGATGAAGACACAAGTTTGTTTGAAGTTCTCGCCATGGCTGGCTTCTTTAGGTGCATACGTGCATTGATTGGTTATTTTGCTTTGAATCCATGCCAAGAAATTGGCAAAACGCGTATAAACAATTGGCGTTCCATATGAGAACCTGGATCTACGACCACTGAAAACGATAAAGAGTTAAAATTTTTCCGCTATTATTTTCTTGAAAATATTTCCGATTTGATTGAAAATTTGTAACTTACAATGAGTATGTTCCGGCTAATTCCGTGCTGCCATATTCATTTTCGATGACTAATTGTCCAAAATCGAACTATGAAACGAGAAATATGGTCAAAAAATGAAAAAATGTTGGCGAATATTTTCACTTTTACAAACTCAACTTACGGACACTGCTAAATGCAGTCGAAAAATTTCATTCAACAGCGCCGTACCGCTAGAAAAAATGCAGATGGGGCTCAGCCCCGACGATTTTTCTAAGGAAAATATTTAATTCAAATATAACTTTTGGTCTTTTATTTTAGTTATAAAACAATATTTATATCAATGCTAAATTTTCGGTTAATTAGCACAGAATCTCCATGATTTACAACCACTTGAATGTCCTTTTTCTCTAATTCTTGTTTACTCATTTCGGCTTTGATCAAATCCAATGAAACGACCTCATCCACTGCGATGTCTCGAAGAATGTTCGGAATACACGACTCCTTAATGTAAACCAAAAAGTATGCGTTTGTTGTGTTCGCATTGTCATTACCAAAGTTTTCCTCGACAGCATCTTTTAGTGAACATTTTGTAACCGTTTCATCGTTGACTTTAAGCCATTTACCATCGGCCTTTGGGCAAACGTATGCCATGTAATGACCCGACGTGTTTGTGCCTGAATGAACTGTTGCGAAGAATGTTTAAGTCATTCGAAATGTCGATAAAATATGCAAAAATCTGAAGATTAATTAGCAATCAGTCTTACCCAAAATGGAATGTAGCGTATATATCGCATCTTTACAGAAATTGGTCAGATCAAGGCTTGGATAGAACCGGAAATGTTTGTTATTTTTACTTGTTTCTTTGGTCGTCGGATTGAGATTGAAACGCCGCAATTGTACATGCAATATAGCCGGCAAACTGGTAAGCTTGTATTCTTGTATCGCTTCCACTTTACCACTTTCATGTTCGTAACTGGATGGAACGCAAGAAAAAATGTGAATATTCATTGAAATAGGCCAGAAATATGTTCAAAACAGGGAAATCAACGAAACTTACTCAGGAATTTTCAATGGCTGCAAATACGTTCGAAACGCACCAAATATGTCATCATCATCTTCGATTGGCAGCTGAAGATCCCAGAACATTTGTGATTGTTTCTTCACGAAATTGAGTTCACTGCATATGGTTGTCGTTTCCAATTCACCAACGAACAATCGTGTCAAGCGCTCTTTGAATTCTGTACCGTCGACGAACTACTCTAGCTTATCTATCAGGCGTCACAAGAACTCATGTATATCTTGTTGCGCTGTGGTGGTCATTTCCTTCCAATCAAAACATTGGATCATGTTGATTGTTCGGATTTTGCTCAATCCACCGAACTGCATCGCGTAAAATATGTATTTCAGCCAAAAAACGAATGAATCATCGACATCCCCTGGTTCGATCTCTATACCGTACACAAGACGATGAAGTTCATTTGTGCAAAACAACGACTGCAGCAACGAATTGATGTAACAGGTGGCACCTTCATTTACTAAACCTTTGTATTCCTCTTCTGATTCACTCGATTCATCGCTTTTCCTCTTGAACAGACACCAAGTACGGCTTCATTTACTAAACCTTTGTATTCCTCTTCTGATTCACTTGATTCATCGCTTTCTCCGCTTGAACATACGCCGATTCCGATTTCGTTTTCATTTTTGTTGTTCGAGTCGTCTTCGCTTTCTCCGCCTGAATAGACACCAAGTAAGGCTTCTGACATTATTCTTGTATATGGTTTTAAAATATGTCGTTTTGGTTGCATCTAATCAAATCATTGCCACTAGTCTTTTTGAATCCAAGAGGCAAATCTTGCACAATGTCCAAGCAAAAACACAGTACAGCAAAATCGTCTGCTTGATTCCAATTGGCAGGCTTTGTTATGGGCTAAATCCATCACGCTGAATAAATTCATGCGATAGATTTATGCGATAAATGTGATGCGCTCGCTTTGCGGTGAACGAAGTCTGTTGCTCTTCAGTTGTTCACGCATGAACGTTCATGCTTCACCGTTCATGCGTCACCGCAAAGCGAGCGCATCACATTTATCGCATAAATCTATCGTATGAATTTATTCAGCGTGATGGATTTAGCGCATAACAAAGCCTGCCAATTGGTGATGTATTTATGCATTTTATGACCATTGTTATCATTCTGTGTCGGTTTATTTACCTTTGCTTCACTGAGTGCCTTACTTCCGCGATTCATGATTGTTTCGAATACGGGATAAATCTCATTTTTGATTGGAGATTGGAATGGAATGACCACAAATGTTGTTTTTTCGTTGTCGGCCAAGTACCGTTTAATCAGTGTAATTCTGTGTGAGGTTTCTTCCAGTGGTCGGATGTGAAGCGCTGTAATGCTTTTATCCCAGCATCTTTTCCGTTGTAGAAGTTTGTAATAAGCGTAATCATACCCTTTAACATTCTTTTATATTCAAAAGAGACTGTCAGGTTGTCCACTTGTTTCATCATTTCGAAATCATCTTCTTCTAGAAGCGTATACATTTAGAGGTGTCAACGGACACGGACAAAAATTCGGACATTGGTGTCCGTCCGTCCGAAAACCGAAATATCTTTTCGGACGTCCGATCCGAATGTCCGATTTTTTTTCGGACGGACGTACGGACAAGGGGTTTTGTCCGAAATTTTTTTAATTAAAAAAAACAAAAGAAAATTGGATAAGAATACGCTCTCGACTTCCGAGAGTTTTCCAACCAAAAAATGCAAAAATGTCGCCGAAAAAGAATACGAAGAAAAATATTCGGACGTCCGAAAAATTTCAAAAAGTTCGGACAAAACCTCTTGTCCTTCCGTCCGTCCGTCCGAAAAAAAATTCGGACATTCGGACCGTCCGTCCGAAAAAAAATTGGTTTTCGGACATTCGGACCGGACGTCCGAATTTTTTCAAAATTTTTTCGGACGGACGGACAAAATTTTGTCCGTTGACACCTCTATATACATTCCGCACATTTCAGGTTTTTCTGTTATAACTCGTCTTATGCGTCAATTTTTAACCACATGTTGCCCTTTGTCTACCGCTTCGGACCAATACGAACATCCTGTAAGGAATTTTACTTCATTCCATTGCCTCTTTATTTGTTTTATGAGGGGTAAATGCCCTGCTTCTAACCAAGATGGCTGAATTCGCACTTTTACTCGTATTTATAAGACGATGTCCAAATGATTCATAAAAACATGAATCCATGCAACAGGATAAATCTTGTTGCCTGAATATTCATATTTTATTGTTTCTTCGGTATAATCGACCACATCGAACTGAAGAATTCGGCTGTTCCATTCTGGCTTATTCATGTCGAAAATATCACCATTATTCGAACAAATGAACGAAGGTGCACCTTGAATTGTTTTACCAATGCCATATTTGACATTAGCTTTCAATGATGCAGCTTCCAAAATATTTAACCATGGCTTTTAATAAGGGCCGGTCACTAGCTCATTGAAATAGTTGATTTTGCAATCAATTAAGTCTTGGAAAGGAAATTGGCCGGGTTCTGTAGAATTACTAATACTACCGACCAACAAAAACAAGACAGTGAGAGACTCGACGATGAAAGATTCGCCAGAATTAGCTGGACCGAGAAGCCATATGGTACGTTGTTTGCAATTGCTGTTAATAATGACATTGTACCATTGTCACTTGATGATTGATCACCATGTGGATTTTAATTTTTTGTATGGTGAGGGAACGATAACCGCATGTGTAGCATTCGTAACTACGGAATGTACACACTCGCTCGTGTTTTGTAAAACTTTGTGAATCGACGAAGTTCAAAAAACAACCGTAGCATCGAATATGGCCTTTGGTGTGTGAATTGGCATGTCGATTGAATTGGGTAATAGTTCGGCTTTTATATGGACAATTTTCCACCGTGCATTTGCAGTAATTCCTTTTTAGCAAATTTCTTCTCGCAAATATTGCACCACCAAGCACCTTGCACGTCTTCCTTTCGAACTATTACCTCATTTAGAGCTCGTTTATGTGAGACCAATCCGTTCGCAGTGCCAAGTATTTGTGAGCAAATATTGCATCGGTATCCATTTACTCGTACAGATGTATCAACATTGACTTTTGGTGGTGGGCTTTCATAGTTTGGATGATCCTTAGCCATGTGTGCTTCCATTCCTTGCTTATTTCGCTATTTCAAATCACAAACAGCGCACCACCAACCGCCTTCTACATCTTTTGCATGTAGTAATGTTGCAGGAACTTCTTAGCTTCCATCTAGACTTTCATCATATAAAAACACGTTGCAAAAACATTTCGGCAACATATTTACAACTTGTGTTATTCAAGTTGCATTTCAGTTTTTAAAATATTGTATAAACGTAAGAGTAATAAAAAAAATTCTATTTTGCGTTTCAATGTCAAACAATATTTTGGATGCCAGCATATTTTTGGACAATTCTCTACGTTTTTTCTATAATTTTCATTCTTTTTGATTTTATCCCACGACAGTTTCAATGAAATCAGTCTGTTTTTGTTTTATTTTCCATGATTTTATTTTATTGCCACAGAATTTTGATTAGGCGATGTATGCCTTACGGAAAGAATTCTAATGACAGCCAAATTTTATTTATTTATGCAACATATCTACATTCAATATGTTCAGTTGAAGTAACCTTACTGTAACCTCTATATAACATGAATGTAACTTAATTATAACTTGAATTACGTTATTGTAACAAGAAAGATAGTAATGAAGTAGTTTCAACACAAGTTGTTTTTTGTGCTTTCTCTGTTTTTACTGTAATGATTGGTTTTAGATTAGATGAAATCCACCAACGCGAAACGTTTAACGTTTCCAACGTTTTCGAAACTCATTAGCTTGGCAAATTCTTCAACAGGAATTGCATTCTTGGACCAATTGTATGAATGTTTGACAAGGTGAAATGCACTGACGTATCATGGTTACGTATGTAACCAAATCGCAGTTGCAGCAACGTTACAATAAAGTTTTGAGATTATGAGTTATCTGGCAACCAGTTGGTAAACTTGTTAAAATATTTCTCCTTTTCTGCAACTTAAAAATAACTTTTCTATAACTTATATATAACAAAGCGGATGTCTTGTTACCTAATAACCACATTGCAACTGTTCTATAACATATTTTGTTGCGAATAACTGAATTGAAACCGATTTATAACAAATTTTGGTTGTAAGCCTGAGATTTTTGCTACTCGGGCTGCTGTGATACAAATCCAAAAGATGATGATCGCCTAAATTTTCTCTTGCTGCAGAACTGATACTAAACTCAACCTTTTTTGAAACTAATGCTTCTCTATTGCTTACTTTACAATGATTTTGATGGATTGTTTCTTTTCTTAAAAACTATCAGCCCTGTAAATAACCCGGCAATTCCACCACCTAAACGAGGGAAAGTATTGAAGCAAAGTAAACAGTTTTGTAACAGGAAGTAGAAGTTAATTGAAGGTAAGGCCTACTTATGTGTGCTATATAAGAAATCTTTGGTTCAACGTTGCTCCAATAAATATGCTTCAATATTAAGAATAACACATCGCTGAAAAATAGCATCAAAACGGCAGCCAGCCGAAAAGTTCGATGTGAAATTTGTGTCCACTTCTGTATCAAAGAGAGACAATTGAGGGAAAAAAGTATAGAGTTTCCGCAAAGTTGCTATTTTATAGTACATTCTATTTTCGTATCAAAACATGTGTTTCTTACCAAGATACATTGACTAATATGACTGAAGAGAAGAGAGTAAATCCCACCGGATGATCCCACTATTGCCTGTGTTGGGTTTAAAAGTAATGATCCAAGTGCTCCGAATGCCACACCAGAAAAGTAAACAAACAGAACTCGAATATGACCTTCAGTCGTTTCTAACGGTAACGCAATGAGAATCTGCCATGAGAAACCAAAAAGAATAGTTACCGTATCCATTGAATGTGCTTTGCGATGGAGACGGTTGAATTTCTGAAAAATTCTGAAAAGTTTCGTTTGAAAAATAGACGAGTTCAGTACCTGAAGAGCAACATTCAGTAGTAAGTGCGTTAAATTGAAATGAATGGTGTGATACGTGATAAAACGCCAGAGATCGTATTTCTTCTGCGGTTTGAATATAAGGAGTGCGATAGAGTCATTACAAGCAACAAAGTAAACGATCACCTGATCATGTGGAATAGAAAACAAAAACACTTAAATGTAAGAAATATTTGAGCGTAGATTTATCCATATTGACGCATTCAAAAGCCATACAAACCTGAACGATACTCAACAATACGATAATCCAAGGCATTTTCAGTGCGTATAGCTCGGTTATTCGTCGGATTATCTTCATACTACTCCTACAACAACAACAGCTGCCGGTAATTGTTGTATTCTCCTGTACTTGCACCACCGATTCGCATACAGTTCGATCATTTTGAATGTTTTGAATCACATTGTTCGATTGTTGTGGTCTTGGTACTACATACAAAACTCTTAAATTCAAACTTTTTTCACTCATCCCCTCAAGAAATTGTACACTCTCATCGGGTTCGTTATCTGCAGTGCACCAAGATAAATTCGAACCAGAACTCATTTTGTTTGAAAATCCGTGCAGATTACCAAAACAATAACTTCAAAGATAGACTTTTCTTATCAACTTATCGCACAAACTTAGTTCGACGAACAGAAACAAAAAGCAAAAACCAGTATGTTATCGGCACACAATGTTGACGGCTACGGGGTCAAAATAAAATATAAAATTTGTTGTTAATGAAACCTCTTCACTTCGACTCTACGACATGACTGATGTTCATTGAACGAATATCGATTTTGCGTTCAGTATCGAATAAATCCAAGTGCGAATAAAATGTATGCGTATTTCATTCCATTCATTCAAATGTCGCATACATTAAACAAAAATCAAATTGTGTTTTTTAATACACACAAATCATGTTTGTCAATTTTTTTGTATTCTTGGGTAGGTTTCGTGAACACGAACGAATATAATAGGCAATCGGTGGATCCATTTTCAGCAAAGCTTCATAAAAATTAGTAAAATTATTTTCATGTGTGTGTTGATTGATTCAAGAGAGAAGCAATCGCCACGTATGATCTGATCCGTTAATTCTGAGATCACGTTCGAGACGGTGATGTGATACGAATTTTGATTCGCCACTTCCAAACACGAGCCTTGCAACAATATCAAACTTTGACGTATTTGGAATAGCATGGCGCTATGCTATGGATTCATCCGCAAGCGATTTTCGATTCATTCAATAAAGTCAGCAGCTTTCTATGGCTTCAGCGATTTGAATGAAACAAAACACCGACTCGATTTTGTTTTTCAATTACTTTTAATACTGATAAAAAAAACACATCTTGATACAAGCACAATCGGTTTTGGCACAACAAAAACTAGTGAATATATTTCGTGACGTTCAAACTGATAATAAATTTGAGCATGAATTAAAAGTAGTAATCTCAGCAGCATATGATACGTATTAATAAATCAAAACATGAAATAAATTTCTACTATGGACGACAAGTGGAATCGAATGAGTTGTTTAATTTATTTCCAAAAACAAAATTATATGCTAGATTCCAATGGCTAACAGCAGACGATGAATTAAGAATTAGCATGCAGTTTCGGCGGAAATTTTCGCAGTTGATGTGGTGAATGTATTGTTGGTGATTGATTCGCCCAGCGATGAGGCAATTTGTGACGAACTGGAATTTTGTTGACCGCCTTCGGCATTCCTATTCCTATGCCGGCATTGGATGGTTTTCGATCGCCAGATTTGCTTCAATACACTTGAAACCTGAATGCATATACAATTACAATGAGAGAGGAAGATAGGGACAGATAGATAAAGAAAGAGAGACAGAGAGAGAGAGAGAGAGGGAGGAAGAGATACGTATCAAGATACAACGTAGTGAACGATGGTTTTGTCTATACTACATAGAGATTATGATATCAGTTTCGCCTTACCTGCGGTTGGCATCCGATAACGATGAAAATGAAAACACCTTGCAACGTGTTTATCAAATCCGTAACAATCCAAATGTAGTACCCTCCGCCAAACCATACACCATGCACCCATGATATTACATCAGCTATCCACGTCAATCCGCATACAATCGAAAGCTTTATACAAATTTTGCCGAGCGTCGTGCTGTGAAAACAAGAGAGCAACAAGACGCGTACATGTTACATTGCTGCTAAAATGTCAAGCCCATGTCCATGATGGTTTGCATGCAGTCGCTTGTCGCTTGAAGCGAACAAATATGTTACCGTTCTGTAGTTGATTTAACTTCTTCCCGTTTCCAAAGACCGCAAGTTAATTGTCGAGCGGTTGATGCAAATAGCAGTAGGTTGATAAACAGTAAAACTCCGACCGGCCCATAGAAAAATGCCAACTTCTCCATATTACCTATGTTTTGGGAACATTGAAAGGGCGAAAACATTTTAGGATGGCAAGTTTCATTCATCTTTTTTTCTGTTTGAAACGAAAAACTTTTAATTGCATTTGGTAAATGGTTTTTTTTCCGTCCATTTCCATCCAAAACTTAACATATACGCTGCAGCGTATTGATACATGTATCAACAATCAACATATTACCAAAATCGAAAATTGGATTTTGTTTTTAGCTAATGGATTGCTAAAACATATGAGACTAAAGCATCAGCACAAATTTTATTAGTCACAATGTAATACTGACCGGAAAACCAATACTCCGATTCACAGAATCTCGGCTGTAGATACGCATCTTGGGCGAGTGAATTTTTCCGCATGTGATCCAAAGTAGCCGCACCGCTTGATATTAACAACGGAATACCAAACGCGTATACTTTATAAATGCGTAATCGCACTTTTTCATGACTTCGTTCCAGTGACTTTGGCCGAAAATCTCTGCAAAATACACACACAAACATCACATGAGTTTTCAAAGTGACACTTTTCATTTCCTAAAAATGTGTTTTTGTTTGTTTTTTTTTTGCTGTTGCGACAGCATGAATCCAAGAATTGCGAAATTGCCATTCGTTCTTCGGAAATGAAATTAAAACTTTTGTTCCAGGAATTTGTCCAATTAATACTGCGTCCGATTGCATTAATTTGGTTGCCTATGGTTGGCAATTTTTTTTCCTCCTCTGCTCATAAATTAATAAAGACGGTTGAATTAGTGTGCATTTTCTTCCATTCAAAAATAATTTGAGCCGCTTAATTGCATTTTGCCTATTTAGTCGTTGTTGTCATCAAAATAATAGAGGGAAAATCGTGAGCGAGTCTGTGTTTTTGTTTGAAAATGTTTACTGAAATATACGGTTTCGCATTTCAGCCATCGCACTTTCGATTTTCAGAGGCGAACATTGTATGTTGGTCGTGCAATTGTTTATGTTTTTGCATTATTATTTCTTGTCTTGAACGTCAATTTCCGCGAAATATACGTTTTACTGACAGACGAACGTGCATTCGTAATTAGAGTCATTGAGTTGATGCACTTGTTCACTGACAACACTCTCTCGGTCCGTCGCCGCCGCCATCGCAATACTATTCAATAAGTTTCTAAGTGAAAAATGTTGTTATTTAAATCATAACGACTATCCGTACGTGCCATCGAATCAAATTTTAAACGGAAAACAAAAACAGTAGCAACAAATGACAAATTGACATGAACTCTGGCGTAATTAAATCTAAAGTCACCGAATCGCCTACATACAATCAAAATGCAACCAACATAACATCATTAATGGCTTTGATTAAACCAATTCAGAGTCGTTTTTATAAGCCCTTTTTATCTTTCAACGCACATTGTGTACTATGATGCGGAGGTGGATTTTTTTTTAAAACGAAAAGTTTTCAAACTGTCTGAACTTATGCAGAGCCATGTTAAGCTAACTTTATTAGTTTGTTTTATAAATATATAGAAAGAAAAGAACTCGTCGGTCGTTTTATGATTTATGTTGGCAAACGTCCAATTCGAAATATGCGATGAAAAAAAAGAACAAGAAAAACAAAACTTTGTTTGGAATCGTGAAACGTGGTGCACAGCAATCGGATTTGCTTGAGTCATTATTAAGACATTTAGTAGAATTTATGAAATTCTATTTTCACATTTTACGGTTAATTTGTGCAGAAATAAGGCGTAATAAGTACACGACCGACTAACAAGCATTTCATTCAGATATGTACAAGTTCATGCGAATCCGAATTCTCTCTTCCGACTTTTCGTCGAAACACGATTTAATTGTTGCAATGAATTCAAAAGTTGTTTTCGAAGTTGAAAAGAGTGAGATAGAGACTGAAAGAAATCTCACGGCGCTTTCGCGCGCAATTCTATTAAAAACATATTTCGATTTGCGATTTTTGCACGTTTCGCTTGCTTTTCGTTTTAGTTGAATTGAATCATCTGATTATAAACAATTTTATCACACCGTAATAATAATAATCAGACGGTGTGTTGATTTTGATTTGGTTGCCGTGCTCAGTCTGGAATGAAATTAATTGAAAGGCGGCGAATGTGGGCTCCATTTATCTATATATAAACTACGAAATAATTTGTTTACAAATCAATATCAATATATTGATTGGAAAGTAGCAAATGCAAAGTGTAAAAGTTCATCAAATGGAACCACGAAAAAAAAACAGTTTGGAATCTCCTGAAATGAATTTCATTTTTGTGGGTCACCAATTTGCTTTGAAAAATGAAATCGAGACTAAATCCAGATTATGATGTAATAATTCATAGCAAACGCCTATATAGACTAGAGGTACTCTAGTGCTATGCTATGAAACACATGTTCCAATCAAAATTATTTGAGCCACTTGACGACCTCATGCTCGAAATTATTTTCAAAGTACACACATCAATCATGCAATATGAGCACATGTTATCCGTGCCACTTGGCTTGAAACATAATAATAATAGCTATGCTTACTGAAAATCAACGTCGAAATGAATGGGAAGATTTCTGATTGAAATAATTAACAACGAGAATTCAATTAGCATATTTCCGAAAAACAAAAATATTTTCAAATTGTGTTTGTGTTTTAATTCCATCGAAAACTTCTTCAAACAACCAACATCACTTACCGAAAAAATGCAAAAAGGTCCAGTCTAAACTAATACTCACTTGAATGTGTACCAAATATTCAAACACATGGTATTAAGCCAGAAGAAAGCAGACAGGAAAAAGAAGTGCATCGAAACGGCTGCAATGACACAAAAGTTTTCAACAGTTTTAGTGTGATTTTGTTAAAAGCAGTAGACAGTTTAAAATGAGTTGACTTTTGTACAGTCGCCGCTTTTTTTGGCAACATGGTGAACTACTGTATAAACCGATGTCGATGTATACGGCAGTAACAAGCCAATGCCGTCTCATAATTTACTATATTGAGACCGTGTTTTGCGTGTTTTCTTATTTTTCTGGTGCAAACACACACACAGGCCGCACTCTGATGCAGTGCTTTCAACAATGAAGAAAAAGTTCTTCCCGAAGATTTATTTTGTAGGCAAAATCCATATAATCAAAGCTTCGAGTTAAAACCTAGGTTTAAAAAGTTGCAGCACTTTCATACTTGCTTCCTGTTCACCATCCCGACTGCTCCTATTTGTATCCACTATTTTTGTGTTATATATCGCAATTTTTCATCGTTCTTTTTTCCTGCGTTGTTGTTGGTACTGATGCTGCATTGAGCCTTTTCGGGCACTGCGAGAGAGCATTCAGTGTGCAACTATTTCAACGATTCCTTTGAGCGATTTCCATTCATTACGGCGATTGTTTGCTGTTTCAAAGGAGAAAATTGAAATTGTCTTTGCCAGCCGAGCTTGTGTACACGATGACGACGTTGTGAACGTGTAAAAATTCGCGCAGCAAAACTTCGTCTGTGTTCGTTGATGCACAAACTGGCTTGGTACCGAGATGCGAGGGAAAGGGGGAGAGAGTGCGAATTATTTTGAAGACGATGGACTGAAAGTTGATTTGCAAAGGAATCCATTTTTAAACTTTTAAATCTTTCTCGCTATCGCTTTTTTTTCTCTGGTGCATTCAGGCGTACAGAGACACAGCGCATAAGAAAAGAGAACCGACAATAATTTAAAGTTTTCTGTGTTGGAACAAGGGAAATAAATATGTACATTCAGCAATTGGAATCGACATTGCATATTCATTATCTAGCAGTGGTTTATCGGGTTGTTTCGCTTTTAAATTGCAACTAAACACACTGTTGCAGCAGCATATTTGACTTGACAAACTGTGTGTTTATTGCTGCGTGTTATGTTTTTCGTCTGATTTACACAGTCATATTGCTGAAGCTGCATCATTGAAGGCGACAAAATAAATATGAAGTAAACAACGCAAAAAAAGTACGCATAAAACAAATACTGCAGCGTTCTTTTTTTTTTAAAGAATAATCATTTTTTTGGTGTGTGTACGTGACTGGGCAATTGAACATCGTGTTCGCTTCATTATGTCGATCTAAACAGTCACAGACATAACAAAGAAATTTTAATAATCAATAAATCGGAAAATCAAAGTCTGTTTTTGTCGTTGTTCTCGAAGAGAACAAATTGAAGCGAACAGTCATACACATAGCATAAACGAGTCGATATCTTGTTCCAGTTGGATATGTTCATTTTTTGTCGTTCGACTAATCGCAAAAGCAGAAACTACCATTCGATGCACAATTTCAATCTATCGCGTTCCTTTCATGTTTGAATTTGTTATTAAACGTGCATATATTTATTCCACTGTGTGTGTGTGTGTGTGTGTGTGTGTGTGTGTGTTCAATCAGAGGAAAAAATCACATTTCAACACACGGAGCGCAATGCAAAAAGGGCATGAAAATTCCATGCCAGCCATTGTAGAATTTTTCCGATTTCCATTTAAAAACCATTTTTCGAAATCAGTGCATTGTATTCATGAAGAATACATGAATGAGCTGACGATGGGACGAATAGCTAAGTTCTCATTTCCATGCGACACAAATGTGTACATTGTACACTGTACAATTCAGCGCGAATGCAATTATTTCGAACAGCCAAAAGAATCCTCAAAAATTTCCGAGCAAACAAAGGAAGCCAAACAAAAACCCAAAACGAAATCAACGATACACACACACACACACACATTCAGCAGTGAAGGGAACGAGGCAAAAAAAGGTGCAATGAATCTGCCTGCACACAAATGATTTCCGCCATAAACAAAAACCTATTTTTGAGAGCTGAGCTATTTTCGGTTGCATTTCATTCGCCTTTTCATGTGCGTTCTCCATAAATATTATTGAGTTGTTGTTGTTGCTTTTTTTCAGTGTGTTTCACCACATTGTTTTTGCTTTTGGCGCTCATTGTCACAGCAAAATGTATGCACATATATAAATTTTATTAAAGAATTTCCGTTAATATTATTGTCGTTGATGTTTTTTTTTTTGTTGCTGTCTCTGAAAAATTTGCTGATAATATGCAAACGCAGCGCGCGCGCACGCATTCGAATGATGTGTGAAAAATGTGAGTGTGAATTTATCGACATAAATTGTGTCTGGTCCGCGTTTTGGCGATTTTTAGATGCGAATCGATAATATTTTGGCGCGATTTAATTAATATCGTGGTTGCATCAGATTGGTGCTTCCCACTGGCATTGTCATCTCTCTCTCTCTCTCTCACTCTCTGCTCGCGTGTCCAATGCCAATGCTGAATGTAATTGAACTCTGTACGAAAAACACAATGGAAAAGTTCACTTAAATTTATTTATGTGTCTCTTGAGAAAAGAGCGTTTAAAAACCTATAGCGTTTTTCTGCAGTCGTTGTTTTTGTTCGTATGTGGGAATTTCGAGTTTCAGCTCCCATAAATCCATTACATTTTACGATAAGTCGATAATGACCCTGCCAAATGTTTATGTAAAGTTAAAAAAAAAACTTTTTTAACCGTTGCTGATGTATCGGAAATGTTCAACATTTCAAATATGCGTTGATTCTGCCTGTCGTTCTGTCAGGGAATAGGGACACAAGACACAAAAAATCCGAATCCAAACATGGAATAAGTTTTCGTCAAACTTTTCGTGTGAAAGTGTTTGATGCAAATGCCAACAAACACAAAGCCAATGTAAACAGAGCGATATTTGTTCAGTTCTGTTGGAAATGCGTTCATTTTATTAGTCTATATAGCTTGTACTACGTATACATACCGATTGAAACGCATGTAAAACCATTTGCATTGCGACCAAATAGCTGGGTGAATGCCAACAGAAGATCTCCGATCAACAAGCATGTAACATAAAATGTTTGACAACGCCAATGAAGTATGTGATGATTGGATGGTAATACATAGCGTGTGGCAAGTGTCGCCAGCAAAAACACGACGGAAATTAACAATCCGATCGGAAATAAGATGAAACGTATGTCCTGAATGGAAGAGAAAGAGAGACAGAGAGAGAGAGAGAGAGAAAAAAAACCACTCGGGGTATATCAAACATGAATTGGGATGAAATGGGAGATAAATGTTGAAAGTTATCGACAGTGATTGTTACCAATTCGATTGTCATTATTTATGTAAATATCGAGAATTCACAATGAGACACAAAACTTACCCTTTCTGGCGTTGGGTTGGTATTTGGAGACGCATAAAGATGGTCGGCACATGTGAATACACTTAGGGGTAGTATGTTATCAGTTCCATTATCGATGACGTGTTCGAGACAAAAATCTTGCCAATTTAACTTTCGTCCGGATTGCAATACCAGTCGATTGGTATCCCAATCCAAATTGGATTCTTTGAATGTTTCCGCTATCGTGAAATATTTGCTAATTTTACATTCGGGGAAACCGAACAAAATATCCGTTCGCGTTGAATTGAACACAATCTGTCCGACATCGGCCAATGTGTAATCGTTTGATGGAATACATGTGCTGTCGTGTGATTTATAAACCGCGCTCTTGACACAGCACTTACGAATTTTCAACAGTTTTGTTGGCTGGATTAAGGCATCAGGTGAATTAACATCGGGATCACAGACAATGGCCGAATTCTTATCAACACAGTAATTTTGAGGCTCAATTGATTTATGCTTTGCCGATAGGTACAGTGAACCATTGGTAAATAGTGCCAGCTTATCTTGTCCGATGTAAAATTCGGGTTTTTCACACGACGGACGCGATTCACGATATTTCATAAATTTCGGAGCACCACCTTTTGGTTCGAAATACGATTGTAGTTTGATCATAAATATCAGTGGCCACCATTTATCATTATCACCGTCGATTATGCACTGGCCATTTTCACTCGTTAGCCATTCACCTGTGCCACAGCACTTATTCACAGTCACCGTTGCTTTGGTGGTTGTACCATTTTTTCGAGGTGATAACGCTACACTATTACTTAAAACTACGAACACAACCAGAAGAACGATGAACGAAAATGAGCCCGAAATCGATTTCATCGTAGTCGTCGTTAAAATGCAATTTTATGTATCGATGATGATGAGGAGAGGAAACGCTTTGAATTGTAAACGAGAAATGTAAACATGTCACTTGAGAATTTCAATCGAATTTTCTTGTATGCACTAACTTCATTGTATGCCATTTAAGGTCGATGTTGAGATCGTCGAATAGCCTTTGCTGCTCGCGCACACACGACCCAATGGGCCCACTCAATTAATTTCGAATAATTTAATGGTTCACGTTCAACTCACAGACACACGATACGTATAGATATGTATCGATGAGAGAGCAAAGAAAAAAACAGCGGTTTAACGAGCGCGATATTTTCAAGCGACTTAACTCAAAACCCGTTGACCTGACGGCGAACCGCACTAAATGGCAACTAAAAATCGCTACACGAAATAAAAGTTTGTGTGTGATTTTCGGATATTCGGATCGGTTGAATCGTGATTACGTCTGTTGATATATTTTGTGCGATGCTTTCGATTTTATTTTTTTATTTTTTATTCTTTTGCTTCTTCGTCTTTCATCTGTGTGTTCGCCAGACAACACTCTCTCCTCCATCACTCGCACTTCTTCTATGTAACTCTTCGTTTCGGATATTGTATGAAGGCAACTCACAGTCAAATACATTTACATACGTGCGTCGAAACTTTGCTCTGATTTTCATGTTGATTTTTACTTGATGATGCTTATATCGGAAAGTTTCAGTTGAATGGGATGCACGATGGGTGTTTTTGCTTGTTGTTTGCCGTCGTTTTTTTTGTGTTCCCGTTCGATTTTTGTTTTGCAAATACAAACGGAACAAATGTTTGATGTGTGAAATTTCACTCGTTCGCTCAATCGCTTCGCTTGCTCACACGTTCACTAGCGTTCGTAGCACACAACACATACGAGCGCTGTTTACAGTGTATAAAATTTATCGCTGTAGTAGCGGTCCACGATTACGCTTACCGATTTCAACCGAAAAATTGTGAATATCTTTCCGTCATTTGATTCGACGAAAAACTACTATAAAAATAGATTCGCTTACTTATCCGATTCAGAGGATTTTTCATGTTTTTTCATACTCACATATTTGTTTTTGGCACGGTCTCGTTCGTAGAATTCCAATTCGTGATATCAAACGAACAAATTATTTGAATTTTGATTAGGGAAATATAAATCACTCTAACTGTCTGCCATTTTTCACCGTTGAATTAAATGTACAATGTACAAATCGTAATTTTTTTTTCTACTCCGTGGTTCATAACTCTAAACTTTTCATTTCCAAAACAGATTTTAGTTTTATGTTTAATTATCATCTTTGGCTATCTACAAAATGGAATTAGAAAATTATTACCAATACGATACATATGACTGTTTTCATTTTGATATATTTTGGTGCAGCGTATTGCAGTATTCTAGCGTAGCATTTGATAAAAAAGGTTGGCAGCTGCAAATACCCATAAAAACTCGATGTTCACTAGACCCAATTGATTCCTTTTCGGGATTTTGAAAGACTCTACACGAAGCGTCGAATTATGGGCCATGAAACACACGGATTTTTCAAGTCCTGCTAACAATACAAGTGTAATATCCGTTCCTGTTTTAATTTTGACGCCGACTTTAATTTTTAAAATAGCAAATTTGTGGAAACCACCAATAGAGTGTGAACACTTAGGCACGATATTAACATGGATATCGTCATTTTTACCTATCAGAACTCAATTTTCAAGTTAAAGCCACGGCTTTAATTTTAAATCTCAAAGCCACAGCTTTAACTAAAAAGTTAAGTTCGATCGATGAAAAAAAAGATATCGGCAAAAAATTCTCGGTCAGTTGATCAAAATTTAATCACATTTTTACGCCTTATTGGTAGTTCTTCGATAAATGCACTCTTGAAAAATTTTAGCTGAATTCAAAATTAGAACAATTGGAATGGACATAAGACTTTCCTAACAACAGCTTTTAGTTTATTAATCAACGTTCGTGCAATTTGATTGTTTGAAAAGGCCATTTAAAGAAAAATTGTTCTCCAGATTATATTGTATTGCGTGTATTCATGAAACATTCAAGTGATAAATAAAAAAAACTAATAATTTATTAATGTGTGTATTGTGTCTCTGTTTTCTGTAAAATCAATATTATTGAAGGCTTTATTCATTAAAACATTGTGAACTGTTGAAAGGGGCTGAGCTTTTAGTGAATAATTCCACTCATTCAGCAGATTGCACGAAAAATCAATTGAAGAGAAATGTACCGATATAGCCACTTCAAGAAGATTATCGTGAATGGAGTTCGATTTCCGGTAAGTTCTTCAAACTAAATTATCATTATTAAGACTCAATTTTGTTTTTCGATTGACTTATAGGTACGACGGATTTTCCTGATTGTACAGCGATTGTCTAGAGAATATTGTAAAAATAGTACGATCCATAGTGTTCAGTATTTCACTGAACAGTTCCTGCATTGGACTGAAAGGTCAATATCTGTTACATTGTCTAAAAAAACTGCATTTGAATCTCCTCCCTACAATATTTTCGATAGATTATGGTTAGACCCCCCATCGATATTTTGGCAAATATCGGGAATTCGTCGTCGAAAAATCGGGACAATCGGGATGTTTTTTTTCTAAATCACAAAATCGGGAAATATCGGGAGTTTTTATAAAAAAAATCCGGATTTTTATTGAAAAATATCGGGAATATTATTGAAAGGAAAAAGCAAAAAAAATGTATATAAATATAATGAAGTTCCTGAAGATATTTCTAAGCAAAAACGTGAAAATTAGCAATCGTCGTCGGTAGATTCAATGTATGCCATGTTATTCAGTAGTAGAGCAGACTGTGACATTCGATTCTTGTCCTGTTGGTATTTAGCACCAGATTGTATTGCACTCATTTTTGTCGACTTATTGTCTAGAGTTGTTTATTTGATAAAATGATCGCCAAAATGAAATATGTTTATGTAATCGATTAATTTATACCGAGAATTATTCTTTTCTGCTTCTTCGCCAAAACATATGTACTGCTTAAATCCATGTTGCAAAAGTTGATTCGATTGTTATGATTCATCATCAGACGTGTGCAAGGGGGGGGGGTATTCCGGTTTTACCCCCCTCTAGGATTCCAAAATGTGGACCCCCCAGCGATGTGGAAAAATTTACACTAGATATAATCGATTTTCAAAAGTGAGGACCTTTTTTTTTTTTTTTAGTCCTCACTTTTTTCGGAGACTGGTTTTACACTAGATATAATCGATTTCCAAACCCCCCCCCCGGCAGGCAAATTTAACCCCCCCCCCCCTAGAATTTTTGACCTTGCACACGTCTGTTCATCATCGAACAAAGATAATATTCTATGATTTGAATAAAAAAAAAATTATTTCAAAATTTTAAGAAATATCGGGAAAATTGACTAGAAAACGAACAAAAACCGGGAACCGGGAAGGCGGTGAAAATATCGGGATTTTCCGGAATTTCCCGCAATTCCCGGCGGGATGGGGGGTCTAATTATGGTGGTTATTCGCTTTTGAAATTTCGATTTGGATGTGCAGTTCATTGATTCAGAATATTTGGTTGAAATGGTGCGATACGCCAGTTACAATGAACTCGGCAGAAAAAGATGTCCCCATTTCAATGATTCCATTTCCAATGGTCACTGTGTGTTCTTCAATTAAAAGTTATGGTTCCTTTTTAACTAACATACTCAAACATTTAAAGACATTGGACGATATAGAGTGAGGCAAACTAACACTCTCAACACATTTGAAAATATATTGAAATCATTTTTTCCTTTGTGCATCCTCTGCCTTTTCCTTTCTTTTCAGAGAAACGTACTTACTTAAATGCTTTAGCACACGTATGCCCACGAATAATATTTACGAAATAATTCCCGACGCACCGTACAATCTTTTGAAAGGAATGTATCCTGCGTGTTTGTGGAAAAATGAAGAAATTGAATGCACTAAATCGCTGAAGCTTATTTTCACTGAAGAGGGTCTCTGCTATACATTCAACGCCTTGAAATCGAATGAAATTTATACCGATGAGTAGGTGTCAATTTCTATCATCTTGTGCTATATCATTATTCAAGGAGTAGGATACAGTGAAATGGAATAGAAATGTTCAACAATTTGCCGATATTACAATTTTCTATAAAAAACATTATTTTTAGTCGTTCAGTTTATAATGATTGAAAAATATCTACAGATTTGTCCACAATCGACGAGTGTGAAACAGAAATTGCATATATGTTTTCAATTTTTTATCCGGAATTCAATAAGTCTCTTCTCACTGACACAAAGTAAGCAGAACGATTTTTTTCTATCTTCTGTTTAATACTTTGAGTTCATGTTACATCCAGTGTCTATTTTCAAAATCTACAATAGAATATCGCGATTGAATGTAATGAGTCAAATTTGTCGACAAATAGGATCAGACATGAATTTGATGAGGATATTTTTTAGAAAAAAATGGGTAAAATAGATTATTAAGTTATGATCGGGGAAAATATGACGGTAACTATAGATTTACATTTACGTTCTGCTTTATTCTCAAATATTTAAATGATAAATGAATTGATATATTCATTTGCCATTTTCTCTTTGTCAATTTCTTCACTTGAACTCTATCTCTGTAATCTAAGTCTCCGCTCTATGAAAACGAATCATTCTATTCTACAATGGAAGATATGGCCCCCCAATTGAGCGACACAATCTACAAATGTTGGTGGCGAAACAAAGTGGTCGAATGTTCCGAATATGTTGTTCCGACATTCACCGATGCATAAATTTTATGGCGGGAGGAATTTAAAGGCCACCACATCATATTTATAGTTTGAGTTTGCCCACATTTGACATGTACGCAATGGACGAGCATAGAAAAATGAAGCGAATCTGTGTGTAGATTGGTTTCGTTACTATCTTCTCCATCTTCTGACAAGCAAAAAAGTCGTGCTATGGCGAAAAACATTGTGTGATAAAACTCAACTCAAAGAACAACGCTGATAGTGAAAAATGAATGTTCCGTATTCCGTGTTCCCACATCGTTCGTCGACGGATTCTCATTTCGACGAAAAAATAAAACTAAGATAAATTCGTTGATTTGATGTGGCAGGTTCTCTCGTTATTCCGTCCATAATTTACAACTTGTATGCAATAATATATGTCACACGCGTTTTATAATTAGATTTATATGGTTCACAGCAAAGTGGCGCTTGCAAATAATGCTCTCTCTCGCGCAAGGTTCGCCAGCGAAATACAGAACAAAAATGTATTCTCTCGGCTTGTTTATTATTGCGATGAGGATACATCATGTTATAGACCGCAAAATGTGTTAATGTCATGATTGCAAAAACCTGTGTGAAAAATCTTCGAAGGCAATCAACACATACTCAGTCACGTTGAAGGCTTAATTTTGTGCCTCTTGGCAGAACTTTTGCACTGGCCTTTAATAAAACCAAAAAAGTATGACGTGTAATGTTGCAGAATAATCCGACACACTAAACTGCAGTCATGAAACTCTTGAAAACAAAAAAAATGTACGATTTTCGTAAATCCTCATTTCAAATGCTCTTCAATGTTACGAACGCAAACGATTGTTGTCAAATTAACACATGAAATACGAATAAATATGAAATACCGAACAAAGCAGAGCAATGATTTAAATCATCATGACGTCGCATTCATTCGCCGAGTTTTTTTTCGAAACTCTTTGAATACAGTTTGCCGCCGCTACCACCGCTGCTGTCAACAAAAAAAATCTCTCCCTCCGAACAATTTATACGACGTTCGTATTTATGAGGAGTCACGAACTTAAATTGCCAACAAGCAAATAAAATATTTATCCATATTTTAAATACCCAATTTCATCGCATGCGAGCGTGCATACAGTCTCTCTTAATCCTCATTTTATTGAAATATTATAACCATTTTATATTGTTGCTGCAACGAGATGTATTGCACGCACCGTCATTGCTCATGATTGCGATAACAATATGATTCTTTCATGCTATTCTATATATATATCAATTCCAACGATGTGTACTTTCTATCAAACAGCATACTTACTCATGTCAAATGTTTCCCTAAACACCAAAAAATTGCTGATTGAAACACCGACATTTATTGTTATCTTGTAATAATTTTATTGAATTCATTTTGGCTAAGTTTTTGAATTGAAAATAATAATAATAATAATACATAACGGATCAAACAGAATAGACAACTATATGTGCAAATTTACATTATTCTCTACACATACAAAACATAGTTTAAACATTGGAAACACTTAAATCTTTAGGACTGATACAAAAACAAATCACTGAAAAAAGTAAAAATAAATAATTTTCATTGATTAATCATCATTTATTGCTTTGAATTTCTCTTAATCAGGGGCATCAATTGTGATAAAAAGTGTATTTGTGCCGAGAATGATCACTTTTTGGTAACTGATTTAATTGCCAGAACGTGGTTGCCAGTTTTGAAGTAGAAATCATATATTATGATTCAAACCTATCAAACCATGGCTCATGTTATGGAATTAAACGAGTGACTACTTTTTTTTCTTCTAAATTTCTCTCATTCGGACTATAGTCCACAGTTAAGTATACTGATGTATGCTGAGGCTGACATTAAGTTGTCAGGCTAAGTTTAGCGAGTGACATTCAATTCCAAAGCATCACTTCACATTCAATGTATTATTGTCAAACAAAATTTCGATTACCTGTTTATGTTAGTTAGACATTTAGACAAGACTAAATTGTGAGCTGAAGTTCTATCGATTTTTTTTTGTTTAAAGTCTGTCGCAGATATATCGGAAATACAAAAGTTTTTTTTTTCTAATCAAAAAAGGCCCTACACTACAGTACTTCATAGTACGGTTTCGTCAATTTTTGTTGTATATTTTACGTTATTTATGCAAAATAGTCCGAAAAACTCTCTGCCCCTGTGCGCCGCATGTGGACCACAATATTGTTCAATCTGAAGAGTAAGTAGATGAATGTTTTGTTGTGAGTGTATTTTGATAAAGGGAATTAGGCTATTCCGTCACTTACGCATGCTATGAAGTCTTACTTAAAATTTTAATTCGATTAAAAACTACAAAATCACAAAGTTATAAAATTGTTCGATTCGAAAAATTTTCCTCTTTCTACCTTCCACGTAGAATAGTCTAATAATAAATTTCCGCATATTTGGTTTCACGTATTAATTTACTCGACACATCGGTCGAATGAATGTGCGTAGACCGAGTTGTGCCACTGACTTGTTTCAGCTAATAATATATTATGTGTATGACTTAAGCCTAGCAATGGCGATATTAAATTTCTGGATATGATTTACTTGATAGAAATATGAACATATATATTGAAAACGGTGCATGAGACTGAAAAAGGTTAACACTATTTTTTGGCAGTTTGACGAAATGAATAAATGCTTCAACAGAAGAGATAGAAAAACAGAAGTAGTATATCGTTTAAAGTAGCTGGTGTTTTGTGTGTGTGTGTTTAATTTTTTCATTCGGCTTCATTTCGAGAATAAAGTATGATGTATTAATTAACATACGGTTTCAAGGGGAGCTTTTGTATTGGCTGTGAATGAATTGTTAGTAAATGTATTATTCGTGCATGATTCTCCGATCGACGGTAATCCCTGCGATGAGCTGGAATGCTGCGGTCCATTTGTTGTGTTGGTCGTGTTTCGTCCCACTTTCGAGCACCAGAATCGTTTGATCGCCATCAGCACCTGATCAAATTCATTTAATCGCTTTATAATTTCTGACAATTTCTTTCCCATTTACAGGCTCTCGCACATCAAATGGGGGTTTGACGTGAGAATGAGCTTCCAAATGCAATGTATGCAAGCACATGATAAAGGTATGTTTGTTTCTGAACATATTTACCTGTGGCTGACATCCCACAACAACGAAGATGAATACGCCATGAAGGGCATTTATCACATCGGGAATGATCCAAAATGCATGTCGGTTGCCGTCCAGTGTTACGTGCACCCATGAAATTAAATCAAAGACCCAAGAAACGCCCATCACAACCACCAATTTCATACAGACGCGACCCAAAGCGGCTCTGACCATCGAGAAGAGAAACGTATAAATTAATCGCCAACCATTTTCAAGCGAATTAATGTCGCTTATCATTATTTAGCTGTGCATATACACATGCACTCAACTCTCTTTAACTCTCAAAATGATTCAACAGAATTTGCATTTGAAAGCAATGTTTGTTTGGTTATATCTCTTGTCTGCTTTTTTCTTCTACTTCTTCTTCTTCGAGTCAAAATGAATTTATTCCAAATGTTTTTTACCGTTCCGTTGTCGATTTGACTTCGTCACGTTTCCACAATCCGCAGGTAAGTTGTCGAGCAGTTGATGCAAACAGCAGTAAATTCACGATTAGTAGAAAACCTACAGGTCCGTAGAAATATGCCAGCAATTCTTTGTCACCTACGAATAAAACCAAAAAAAAAACACGAAATGAAAAGAAATATATCAAAAAAACGCGCAAATTGATTAGGAAAGCAGTCAAAGGCAAGTCGCGAAACAAGTTTTACGATCCTAAAGGATTTCAGCAATATATAAATGTAATGTCTATATAAGATGCGGCTAACAACTGTGCGGTAAAACAACAAAAGTGGCAAAGACGAAGTAGTGGCCGTACTTTTTTTAATCGAAACAAAAGTTGCTGTCTTTTTTTTTCTCGCTCGCTACATGGCCATATCATGTTACATTACAGTGTTCGTTTCCCTTTTTCGCGTAAAGCGTAAACAATAAATTTGCTTTGTGCATGATCGTTACTGATGTTCAGCGACGTAGCGAACTGTCGTTTCGGAATACAACGTCATTTACAATCATATCGTTTTCAAGTGCTGGCAACCACAACGGCATGGTGTCTAACGGTAAAACTTTAATTTTGTTCTGTTGTTATTGTTGGTCTTGTAAGTAAAAACACAAGAAAAGCACTCCATTTCTTCTGTACATTTTATTTGAATGTGATTTTATCTATTCCTAGGTTTTTCTCCTGCCCTCACTCACTCGTCTCAAAGACATTTCGTGTATTAATGCCCTTTTTTATGTTTGTTTCGCGTTTTATATTCATCAGTCTTTCGTGTAGATATTCGCCTATTGCTCTTAGCCAGAACAACCAAATAAACAACAATCAGTTAACGGAATGGAATATTAAGTCGTAATTCAAACAAGCAAAACCGAGCTGTATCAATTCAGACGGCTGCGATAGAAACGAATCCGAATAACAATAAAAATAGATATTTTTAAAAAGTCATAAGACTTGCGGTTGAGCGCGCGCATTGCCAAAGAACACTCATCAACGTAATTACCATGGCAGAGTAATCAAGTTCTCCTCGACGATGCTCGTATCGCTTTCCTACGCCATTCCGATTCTCTGCATCGTCATTTCATCGATTCTATTGAGCATAATATTGTGTGTATGTGTACATATTCAAAAGAGCCTATACTGCTGATCATCATTCGACAATATCTCTGTTTGCGGGTATGAACCATTCTACAGCATATTCTCTGTGTATGTGTTTACAAAATTATTCAAAGAATAAACAAAGAACGACCAAAACGAGCGGATGATTTTTTTCCATCATCTGTAAATGAATTTTTGAACTCGAGTCTTGTTTTTTTTTCCTTCGTCTGTTTGTTTGAGCTTGCTGCAAAGACGTTATTCCGCACTTATGATCTCAGCAAGTAAACTTATCGAATACCGCACACATCATGCGGTCGCATCTATTCGCTCTTTCTCTGTACAAATAATAATTATTTAATGAATTCTTGTTATGAATTTTTTTTCGTTTCGTATGTAAATTTTCTGACGATCCTCGAAAAGAATTTTTCGATTATTTGCGCTGTTGCTGTTTTTTCTTTGCGCTGACATTAAAAGAAGTCAAAATTTATATTTATTTATTATAACCATTTCGTATAGACGTATTAATATGGCATATATAGCTATCAACAAAGTTACTGCCTTCTGCCACTCATGTATAAAAATGTAAATTCCAATATTCGCTGTGTGGGTTTTTGGTTCAACGTCTCTATTTTGCCGCCCCTCACTTCAACTCATAGCCACAGTTTGTTTGTTGTCGCTGCTGTTGAAGACCCATCAAATTTGGTTGTCTACTTGTATTGTGTGTAAATTAAGGTTCAATTGTGAAAAATCTTTTCACACAGAAATTTTCCCCCTTTTGCCGATTTATTAGTTTGAATGACAATTTTATTTCCATCTTTATCCATTCGTAATTTTTTTCATGCGGTATCCGAATGAATTCGGGCAAAATACGAATAAAAAATGACGCACACATCGCACAAATCAATTTCGACAACATTGCCACAAACGGCGAATTAACAAACCGAACACAATGAATGATTTGCAAAAATGTTTAAATCCACTATGTCAATAAATCCTAGGTCCAAATTTGGAGCGCACGACTTGTTCGCCGGTACAACAATGTAATTTTATATTTGCTTATATGAGCACAACGAGCAACTATTGATTTCGAAGAACAAACATGCATTCGGAATATTTTAAGCATGTCCATAAAAATGACAACCTGCAGTTGATATAGACAGGTAGACATAATATCGATGGAAAAAAAGAGTTCGATTTAGTGTGTGTGCTTACCATCGAAACCGCATCGAGTCTGTCCAAAACGTGGTCGCAAGAAATCGCCATTCGGCAAAAAATCCAAAATCAAAGCCGTTGTCATAATCAGCAATGGCACACCCCATGCATAGGCTTGATAGATTCGTAACCGCATGGTTTCTTGCACCTTTTCCAGTGTCGACGGTCGAAAATCGCTGCAAAAAAAAACAAATGGTTAGAAACAAGATTCTTGTTTGGTTATACCTAGATAGTAGTTTTTCTATGAGATAATTCATGTCTAATATGTTCTTAACGACTGATCCAGTCGATTATTCATCATTTCTTTGGCATCACATGTTCTAGACCTATTCTTAGCGGTGAACGGTAGAGGAAGAAGTCAGAAGAATCAAAAACTTATCAAACTATCTGAAATATTCTGCAGAAATAATTTAATCAAACGAATGAAGATTTGAAACCGAACGAAAAAAAAGCGATTAACTCAATGAGCTATAGATCGTGATGATGTTTCGCTTAATTAGTAGATCATGAGGTTACGGAAAAAAAACACATCAGAGAGAACTGGAATGTGAGCACGAAGTATTAGTGGAATTTCTCACATCAAGTATTTCTCTGCTTTTTTGGCGGTTAACATGGTGTCCTCATGTCCGTTTGAAGATCATTAATGACAGCACACACGTTCGATCACAAAGTAACTACAAACCGGCTCAAAATATGGAATCTGCAATGCGAACAACGCAATGTCAATAACCGTCAAAGTATTCTCTATGTGCGTTGATTTTTTTTCTCTTCTCACTCTTCAAACTCTTCCTCTTGTCTGTCTTTCTTTCCGTCTTGCTGGATTTGTTTATCGAAACCACTTCAATTTGGTAAGAGGTAGCACCAAAAATGGGCAGAAGTTTGTTATTCAAATTCAGCTCTGAAGCATATCGACGAAGAAAAAGAGTGTTGTAACGTTTAAACTCTCGCTTGGAAATACCATTTTCGATAATCATAATTTGGAAAACACGCCAAGATCATATAGCCGATGGAATGGAAGAAAGACAGAAAAAAAGCGCGTCTTGTGATCTATGAAACAGAGATTCTGGTTTCGATATCGAGGAGAGTGTGATTGATACGCATGTCGATTCACAGTTTTCAATGGAGTCCCACTTGAAAATAATAATTTGTTTATTTCACTTCGAAATCGTTCGAAATCTTGATTTCAGAATTCCCAATCGATTGCTGTGGTGTTGTATTGTCGTGACAATAACCCAACAACGATATCACATTCGACCGTCGTTTGTTTGCCTCCAGCTGCTAAAGCCTGATTATTGCTGATAGCTACAGTATATCGACATATTGTCTGTTTGATACGATATTTTTATTGACAATTTTCAATCTACGTGCTGCCTTTTTTGGATACGTTCGACCGTCTATTTCATCAGTTCATGTAAAACATCATCGAAAATAATCCATGTAACTTATCGGTTAGACATATACAAGTATGGATGTGATTAAAGTTCATTAACTTATGCGATGTTCGTTAAATGGCTTAAACATTCTCTCGCTTATTATTTGAACAGAACATAAACTAGCTGCCGTAATTAAACAGTTTGACTCATTTATTTAGAAACGCTCTTTAAATACACAAACACACTTTTTAACTCGAAAACTTTTGGATTATAGACATGCGCTCACGCACGTCCAATGTTTACATAAAAACCGAACGAAAGCCGATTTGTGTCACTCAGCGCAAAAGTGTGCACATTCCAATCAGATTTCTTGCATCAATTGTGCGCACAACTAGATTTCCATTGCATTGCATTGGATTCAAGTGAAGTTTGTTATTAATTGTGACGGAGAAAATACAATTTATTGAAAAGAAATCAACAAGGCCAGCTTATCAATATGGCATGCATCTCTAACAAATCTCGTTTTGTAGCGAAAAAAAAAAACAAAACGAAAAAGAAAAGAAAATAAGTTCTGGTTGTATAGAAAATAAAAATTGCCATTTAATGTACGATGAGAAGAGGAAAAAAAATTACATTCGCATTCGTTGAATACGTATTATAATATAAATGCAATATAAACTATTCAATCCAGACATTCTTTTTCCTTTCTACCGATGATGATCATCATCATCGTGGCCATAAAATTGCATTGGCAAACGAACTAACGGCCATGGAGATGAAAACACATGAAC
The DNA here is from genome assembly GCF_009176505.1 of Sitodiplosis mosellana. NCBI lineage: Eukaryota > Metazoa > Arthropoda > Insecta > Diptera > Cecidomyiidae > Sitodiplosis > Sitodiplosis mosellana. The sequence continues at coordinate 787,275 of NW_022595256.1, forward strand.
GTATTAAAACGAAGTCAAGAATAAGGAAGAAATAACACGCTAGCAAGCGGTAGAGAGAGAGAGAGAGATTTGAAATGGTTATTGCCGACCTTGGACGCGATATATGCACATCTAGCTAGTTTTGAACGAGATGAATGCATAGAAAATGGCAATCGCAATTGCCATAGCCCAAAAGAATGCAACGAGCACTTCATTCATGGCAAACAAATGTTTTAGCCAAACGGACTCACAGTCGTCACTTGGTGCACTGGCACTGTACATGGTGTCGAGATGCATGTGTTTTTAAAATCCCATTTAATTGGCATTTTAAAATGTTTCAAATGGCTCAGCAGCCAAACACATACACACATACATACACAGATACAAAAGTGCAATCACTTTTATTTATGAATAAATGAACGGAACTGATTGCGCATTGGGCTGCAGCCCATAAAAATTATTTCTTCAACAATCTTAATTCTTTTCACACGAAAATGAAAATTTCATGAAACGTTGATTATTCCATTGAACAATTGTATACGGCTGGTGAAATTAGTCCCCATGGGTTATGAATAATAATGATAAAAAAAAGCGGAAGAAAAAATATTGGCAAACTAAAGTGAATGTACGAGTGAGACTGAAAAAGATGATTGTTTAAAAATGTAGCACATTCAAGTGATTCGGATCTTGGGAGATTTTAAGCGCACTAAACGCATTTCAGTGAAATGTCAAGACACTGCCACCGTCACACTGCACACGAACAATAAATTTTATTCCTTTTTTCGAGTTAATTCAATGAAACTCATTGTAATTGACATTGCTTTTCTTTTGTAAATCGTACGAATCCGCACTTTGGATTGTTGCAAATGTGAGAGTTCGAAAGAGATGCACATGGAGTAAAAATGCCACGCAGTGAAATGCGGTTGGGAATGCAGTAGCAGTGCTATATTTGCGAATTAATTATTTTGTCTCGAGCAAGTTGACTGCTAATGATAATACTGTACCAAGTTGTTACAGATGCTTGGAATCATTCCAAAAGCCCATTGTACTAAAAATAGCATTTTCTACACGGGTTTCTTTCCTTTTCCCGTAAAGGCGAATAGAGAGTAATTGATGTTGCGATTTGCAAGAGAAAGGAATTTCATTTCTACTGACTATTTTAGAGACTCCGATTTTTTTTTATTCTGCATCGAAATGGTTGAAAATTTCTGCTCGCAGACGTTATTTGGCATGTTCATCATTCCGGTTCTCTCACTTTCAAACAACAACATTAGCATTAATTAAATTCATATCACACCAGCATTGGATTTCCGATCTAACAATCGGTTTAGTGTTGCCAGTACAGTATACAACAATACACAAATCCATTGTGTGCCGTATGCTATCGAATGTTTTCACACCACTTCAAATTATAATAAATAATATGCATGACAATGCTACACAGTACGCAAATATCCACATTTCTTCACGTGTTTCTCCAGTTATCGTGTTGACCAAAAATAAACAGCATGTATTTAAGCGACGCAATCACTTCTTACGTGAATATGGCTTAATACCGAATCCAAACAACAGTGACTAATGAACGTTTGTTTTCGGATGGGATAGTAGGGGGAGAGAGTATGAGGAATTGAATTGTATGTTTGTGTTAAACAATTTGAAGTGATTTCATAATATAGTTACAAGTCTATTCGATTTGTTAGTGCCAAACCCACCTTAGAAGATTTTGTGAGTCGCTCACCGAAATGAATGTAACAATTTCCTCATGAATGAAACGGTTTTGTTCAAAAATTTTTTTGGCTGAAAATCAATCAATATTCTAAGAAATGCTTACCGGAAAGTCCACCATATATTGACACACGCTGTATTGAGCCAGAAGAAAGCACACAGATAACAAAAGTGTACACTTATTGCTGAAAATAGAAAATGAAAAAAAGAATGAGGTATTCGATCAGAGTATTTGTAAGCTAATTCTGAACCATTTTAAACACTAAAAAGCCACATTTCTACGTCAAACGAAAGGCGTTGTGCAAATGAGTGGATTCGAATTGAACAATGTCGATAATGTATTCAAAGTCCATCCATTCATCCAATCTAACTGTAGATATAAGCAAATTTTCATGTTTCTCAAATTCATGAACATTTCGGTTCCGGCAGAATCATCATTATGCAGTTACAGTGAAAATCAATTATCTTCGATTAAAGTTTTCATTCCTCCTTCTCTTCGCATTTTACTGGTGTTGCACATTTATACCGCTAGATTTTATAGTTGTGCTACATAAGCAGATGCTCACTCCATCGCTCTGAGTTCATTTAATATTTAGAAATACGGTGTAGCCAAGAGATTTTAGCATTTCCGCATTTCGGTCCAAATGGATTTTTAAGCGTGAACGACTTTAGACTATGATCACATACTACGGAGAAATGAGCCTCGAAAAGCGATTTTAACGAGCACCCATCAATCAAAACACATGATGATGATTATGAAATGGGTGCAGTTTTGCGCATGTAAAGCCATAAAAACAAGTCCTTCAAATAGATCTCAATCGATATATTCTGGATAACCTTGAAGGCTGAAAAAATCAAATGTCAGCACGTCGAACGATTCCGGCGAAACATAGAATATGTGTCCACAGTATCCATATGAGTTTTATGACTTTATTACTCGTAAAAAGTATAGAAGCATATTTTCTTTAATTGCATCCGAACAATCTTTGCGATAATTTCGTCGAAAGTCCAACATGTGTTTTCAATTATACCAAAGAATCTTTGTTCCCAATGGCTCCGCTGTTCTTTTTTTCTGCCTTTTGTGTGTCTTTCGGTAGAATCGTAATTGACAGTTGATTCGAGTTATTTTGAAGCATGAAGTATAATAATCATTGTTGAAATGAAGCATGTTCTTTACGACGTTACGCCTAACCAAGTAAGAGAAAGACTAGAAGTCAAATGTGTGTCAGTGAAATGCTTTTGAATTCACGCTAAATCGATGATTTTCGGCGTTTTTCCTCATCGCTTTTGAAATTGAATCACTAGCTCTGATTTCTATTCCAATTGAAAGAGATTGACCTTATTACTTCACAAAGTTCATCATTTGAACGCATTTCATTTGTTAATGGGTTTTGATTTACGTGAGTTTTCTTCAATTCATTCTATGGATTACAGTCTCAATTAATTTTCGCTTAAAACGCCGACTTTGTTCGTTGTTCCATTGAAAGTTTTAGTAGAAATCCAATTCAATTCACTTCACTTTGTGCAGAGAGTGTAATCTATATATCAAAATGCTCTCTAATGGAAATTTTCTGATTCGAATAGTTTCGAAGTTTAATTATTGGCAACGATTAGTTTAGCGGCATTCATTATTTTTTCATTTATTTCACGCACTTGACTTAAATGGTTCAGTTATTATAAAATGAAGTCATGTCTGAGAGAACGACCGATTTTTACCATCTCTCTAATCGACTTCAAGGTTCGAATCTATTTATTTGCTAGTGTGGCTGTATATCATCAAAACCGTAACACCAAACGCTTCATTGTTTCATCTTTTGAGTGTCTTAATTAGACACACCATCATGGTAATGGATAAAATGGATTGATTGTGGTTCAACGCTGAACGGGAAATATAGATCAACGTACAGTTTTGGTAGAATTTTTTGTGTTGAATCGTTCCCGTTACATTTGCGAAAAAAAATTGTTATACATCGAATACTCACACACACTCGACACACTGTGGCAAGGTTGTACCGCTTCAAAAACCACATGAACAGAGAAAGCAATTCAGTCATGCACATAAACGTTTAATGTGCATATCGAAATCCAAATCGTTCATTCACTGTGAAATATCTGTGTTTTTGGTTGACGGAATCCACCACGCCATTTTAGCCCACATTAATTTTTTTTTCTTCTTCCTTAGAATAGAATGCTAACCAATTTCATGATTGTATCATAATTCATAATGTTGGCGATAAAGCTGACACGACAATTTAGTTGAATGTATACGTGTCATTCTAATGATGAGCTATTACACGCCAAATGGTTCTATCTTTAAATTGCGTTCATCACAATTCGAGTTAGCGGAACTAAGTTACTAAAGATACGGTATTAATTAATTTATATCAATTTCGAGTCAACTTACTCGAATGTGGACTAACAAATGCATTGTTTGTGTGTTGGTATGTAGTGTTTTCATTTAAAAGGCCACATTTAACTAACGATGTGCCAGAATGAATGATTGATAAAAAAAAACTGTCTGTTTCGTCATCCGTTTACCGTTTCTACGTGAATATTAGGCAAATATGGGCAATATGTGGCGTAGGTAACATCACTCAGGTGACATTACTCACTGATTTTTCCAATTCGTTCAGCATTAATATGCGTCGCAACACGGAATTTTAATTGATTCTGTCGTCAGCAGGCAATTACGAATGCAGCGAACACTACACAAAGTACCGCTCCGTGGTCGAGTATTGCAAACGAATGAACGAATGAACGGACAACAACAACAACAACGTCGACGACAAAAAATGCTGAGAATTATTCCATCTTGTCACTCGGTGAATCGCACATCGCACAAAAAAAGACGCAAAAATAATATCGACGTTGACACGAATCCAGATTAGGTACGGAATTGAAGAGCAGCAAAAAAAACATACGAAAATATCACGAACAAACATGTAAAAAATGTTACTATGTTTTAATTTGTGAATTTTCTATCATCACTTGGCATGAATCAAGCGATTCGACAGTGTCTAGAATGAAAGGCTTTTTGTTTCGTTTTCATATTCATGAATTATGGCAGAGCATGCTATTTATGGATTATTGTTCGACTTAAAATGTGTATTTTTATTTTATTCGTCTCTATCACCAAGCTATCTCTTCTTCTCGATTCGTTCATTCGTACGTGCGATTAAATGAGTAGAGTGATAATAATAATTCGCATCGAAATTGTCGTAATGATCTAAATCCAACGTGTTTTGAATTGAAATGAAAGCAGACATGCTATTTGGTGTTTCGTTTTCTTCTCTTTTCACATGATAATTATGATTTTCACATTCGGACTGACTGCTGACTTGGTGTTATTCAGACTGTCCTGTGTGTGAGAGGAAGAACGGCTCGAAATGAAAAGAAGAATTGGAATTCCTCTTTTTGTGTTTGTTTGAATTTATTTTGCTAATTCTTTGATTCTATTCTCATGCACACAAGGGCCATTCCCGTGGCTGAGAGAAACGACATGGTACACACAGAGAGAGACCACGCACGAATAACGTTACGTTCAACTGACAGCAATTAATGCAATGCTGGTTTTATTTATTTTCTTTAGTTTTTTTTTCTTCATTCGTATTTCATTATTTTTCCCTTGTTGAGAAGTTTTCTTCGCGTTATTTAGTGTGAATTAACATCGGAATGTTGAATCGAAACGAGAGCCAATATTCACATATGCTGGCAGTAATGTGAGGAATTGCTCATAAAGAAAGATCAACCGTTAGTTTTGGAATTTTACAATTGCGTTTTTATGCCAGACTTTTTCAGAGCCCGTTCCCATTCATTTACCGTATTGAACTCGCGAAAAAAGCAAGCAAGCAAGCAACCAACCAACGAAAGAAACAGCAACGAAATAACAATGAAATACTACAAACAGTCGCACAGACCTACTCAACCAACTGCATTGTTTGGCGTATGTGTGTGGCGCAACTTTCGGTATTCGCATGAATCTCTTTGATTCCGCACGAAAAAAAGCGATTCAAAATTCCGACAATTCACATTTTCATATATGATGAAGCATGATTTATGCATCGGTATTTTCCAATCATACACAAAATAAAATGGTTAATAAACTCCCATCATTCAGACTTTTGGATTTTATATCACTGTGTCTGCATTTAAATAAATGGAACAAATCGGTGGCTTTCAAACGACTCCGACTCACAGTCTAGCTCATTTCCTCAATTTGAATAACAAGAAACACGAAATTTTACCGTTTGTCAGTATATCATTTTTTTTATAGATCGAAGTGTACGTTTCTTATACACGGCTTATTTGAGTCATTTCGATAATTCTCTTTTGTCGTTTCACTGCTAACGTCTTCGTCATTTAAAATTGAGAACAGAACAAAAATCAAAACAAAAACCAAGAACTAACCAAAATTGATATAGGTTAGTATTTCATCTAATTCGTATGCATCACACAATCGACATATAATGATATAAAATTAAAACGTATGTTCGTCACGCCATCAGTCAAGCGGCTACTATTTTTCATATTTCAATAAAAACCAGTATGTAAAAGAATATATCTCCAGTGGATTTATTCGAGCGGCTTTTGTTTGTTTTTGCAAAGCAAATTTCGGAGAGTTCCGCTTCTGTGTTTTTCTCTTCTCATTCAGAAGCCAATCATTTATGGAATTCAGACAAAACCGATTGATATAATTACATTTCGAAATAATTCTCGCTGCGAGAAGTGAGTGAAAAAGAAAAACATGTTGACTCATATTGACGTATTTCGGAAAGTGTGTATTCAGTTTGTAGCGGATGGATTTTGTTCAAACAAAAAATATTTTCGACAAACTTTTTTCAAGGTGAACAGACAAAGACAGATATGCACTGCATTCCGTTGTTGTTAATTTTTGTTTAAACCATACGCCTTCATACGTGTGAACATATATATATATCCAGACAACAATATCAATCAAGCAGCAAACAATCGGACAGCATGCTAATTTAATTTAGAAAAATTTTATTTGACTTAGTTGATACGTTGGAATGATCGGAGCTGATATAAATGTTTATATTCATGTGTTAAAAGAGAGAAGCTGTTTTGGCTTTCAAGTGACATTGTTTATACGAAAGTAAGACACTTGTTTTTCCACTGTTATTTCATTGCGTTATGTAATTTAAAAATAGCCAATGACTCGATCGCTTGAGTAAAAACACAATGAACTAACTGACGCATATGTTAACGGAGTGACCTATTTCGTGTTAAGTCTAAGCAAATCCAATGTTTTTTGCAGTTTAACTCGATTCAACGCAGACAAATTTTCTCTTTCCAATTTTGGAAATACTCTGCGAATATTTATCTTCAAGTTCTAAGAAACAAAAATGTATTTTTAATTTAAGACTTTGGTTCACCAGATATTGTTGAGACTGTTGTTATTGTTTTGATTTAAAAAAAAACGCTGACTCGAAAAAAATCAGTGAAAATTATAATTTTCAATTGACAAATCTTAAAATACGATTTAAATATTATTTTCGTTATTTCTGAGAATACGCGTAGCAGTAAAGATAAGAATATAAAGAAATCTAGTATTCGTCATTTTTAATAATCCGAAGAAAATGTCACATTTTAAAAATGAGTCAAACTTTTAATGTTCGCATTTTTTGAACGCTTGAAGTTAATCCATTGTGTAATATATAAGTTGAAAGCCACTCTCTTCTAGAATCCAAAACTGGCTAACACTTAACAATATCTGAGGTGATTCGGTTTTAATAGAAATGGAGTAGCCTCTGGGTGTTGTATATGGCAACGCTCGGTTGATTAGGGTTAATGTTATATAAAAACTTTCATTGCTATTTCTTTATTGAAATAATAATTCGTTGCTTACCTATTGAAACGCACTGAACACTCTTAACCTTGATTGCATTTCCGGATAGTTGAACAATGGCCAACAGAATGTCGCCAATGATAAGACAAACAACATAGTATGTTTGACAACGCCAGTGTAAGACGTGATGATTGGTTGGTAGTAGAAAACCAGTTGCCAGTGTCGTAATCAAAAATACAACTGATATTAATAATGTGCAGCCAATGATATTGAGCGTCAGTCTCGAATCGGTTGTCTAAAAATGGGAAAATGTCATTAAAATATATGGTTTCATTGTATTTCAATCAAAAATGGTGCGCTGTTATAGCTATAATTGGAAATGAATATTTTTTGTTATGATTTTGCATCGGATTTGTGGAGCGCGAGGACAAAAAAAAATTGGAATTGAATTGAATAGGTCGATTTTAATTAAAACTCACCTTTTTTTCGGAGGTCGGCAAATAATCGGTGCACGTGAAAACGTGCACATTTACCGTGCCAGTGTCATTGAAGTGCTCTAAGCAGTATTGGTCCAATTGGAATCTACCCTCGGCTAATGTCAAATTGCCGGTGCTTTCATCGAACTTCGACTCATTGAATTTACCAACAATAACCACACTGTTGGAATTGCATTGCGGAAAACCATATCGCAACTCTAATGGATTCGTCGCGTTTTCTATTAATTTCCGTCCAATGATTTCATGTCCGTCACGAAGTGTCACGCATGTTGTGTCATCATTGGTTTGGTAGATTGCTTTTTGTGGACAACATTTACGTACTCGTGTCCGAATCACTGGCTGATTGATTAGATCGACATTCTCTGCCAGCGGACTGCATATTAGAGCCACATCTTTATCAACACAAAAATTATCACTTTCAATAACTTCTGAACGACTGGGCAGATAAAGTGTACCATTAGAGAATACGGCCATCGTATGGTTACCGGTTACTAATTCAGGTGATTTACAATGCGGCCGTGACGATTCATTCACTTTGAAAAAACGTGGTGCATCACCATGCGGTGTAAAGTAGGTGGTTTTCTGTAGCAAATATATCACTGGCCACCAGTGATCAGCACCGGCACCACCAACCGAACACTCTTGATTTCGGTCTAATGTCTCACCGATGCGACAGCACTTGTTCACGAACACTGGTGACGGGGCTTTGGCCGCATCTGCCGTAAGCATGGGCCAAACAACAAGTGCGATTATCATCACGAAAAGTGACATCGTCTTCATTTTCGTTGTTGTACACGCTGCCGACGAAATTATGCTAAATGGGTCAGCGAAATTGCTTTTTTGCGGCACCTGTCGTTTTGTTTTCGCCATGATTAATCAGACTAATTTGCCGACGCGCGTGTGCCTTTTGTTTCCGATCACTAATTCTCTCTTTTTTTTCTATATACCACTCGATTAAAATAAAACTTTTTCGCCTAGTTTTCGTCGAATTCGTCCTACATTGTTTTTGCTTTTGCTGGCGTTTTCTTTTGTCTATTTACTTACTTTTAACATCGTCCAAATAGTTTCGCTAACTACCGAACTCAATTGTTGAACTCTTTCGTTCGTTCACTTTGGAAAGTTTCGAGTGATTGTCGCGCTTCGGTTGAAAAACTTAATAATCGGTAGAAAATCTCCTAAAATCGGTGTTTGCGTTTTTTCTCTCTCTCGTATTTCACTTCACTTTTTACTTTGTTCTCATTTGCCATATGATCATCGGCAAACCATTGTGTGATCTCTTGTGGAAAATTCACCTGTGTGTGAACATTTGTTGCAATTCGCGAGAGACACAGTCACTTTGTTTTTACTTTAAATGAAAAAAAAAAGAAATTTCAATTTTTCATTATGGTTTTTTTTTTCGTTGTTGTTGCTGTTGTTGTTTTTATTGCAATTTTACCACATTCACATACACGAGGCGAAGCTATCATTAAACACCGTGAACACGAGAGAGCAAAAAGAAAGTTCGATTTCTGCCGTGTTGTTGTTTTTTTGTTCGCTTCTCTGCTTCACTCGTGCACAATTTGTTTGTTAATAACGTTTCACAATGATTATATTTAACTAAACCGGATTGTGTGGCCGGAAGAGTGCAAAAAAAATACAGTATTTTATTGATCAACATCTAAAGAAACGCACATACGTAATGGCAATGATAATTTTCGCAATGCGTTGTGACAATGCACTCAATTATCTTATAAATATCTTATGATAATTTACATTTTCGTCGAAAATGATCGAAGATTTATATTAATTTATTTTCTATCACTAACACAGTATTTCGATTTGATCATAGTCACACACAAATATTAGCATATTTAAATTTAAAAAAATCTATTGGCATTCACTCAAAATAATAGATAACAAAAGATAGCCAAAAATAGCGAAACTAATAGAAATTTTTTTTTTCTGTTGAACAAAATACAAAATATCGGGATTGATATAGCGGAATGAAAGAGGCGCGCGCGCTCCTCGCTTTAAAACGTTCAAACCAAACCAACTCGCCGATAGCCGAAGAGCAACTGAATATGAGTGCTTTAAATGTTATTGGCTATGATGATGGTTGTGTCGCTTCAATCACGTATATATTTTTTTCAGTCGCTCTGTGTACGGTCACAGGTTCCAGTTTCTTTCTTCCCTTTGCATTGCATTCTGTTTAGTTCGCAAGCAGCAACAATTCACACAGACATACTGTGCCAAGCACACAGCACAGAGCCGAGCCGAGCACATCGCTTGCCGTTGATATAGTGAGCCAGCGAGCGAGTGCTGCTGGTGTGAGTGAGAGACTTGTTGTGGAGTGTTTAAGCGTGCGGCATGTATACAGCTCTGAAGCAGTAGCATATTTGCAGACTATTGTTGCGATTGTGTTGGAGTGTTGAACTAAAGTATGTGTGAGTCATTGTTATTATTGCTTTTGGTTTTTGTATCCATGCTCTTGACTAACCTGCTTGCTTGTTCGCTCACACACGCTCTCGCCGATGCTGCTGCTCCTCGGCTATATCATGCCATGTTAATTTTCGTGTGCCATAGTTGTTATTGTTTTTGCCCCGTTGCTACAGACTTTTCTGTGTTTTGTTTACATTTGACAGCCTGTTAAGCATGTGTTGCCTCTATTGAATACGCGCGCTGTCCAAAAGCACGGCATGCATGCATATATGTAAAACTCATTGAACGCAATTGTTTCGAGATTCACTCTCTTCCCACCGATTTTGAGTATGCAATTTTAAAACACTCGAATAGGTAAAACAATCTCCTAGATGCACTTGTACACTGTACAATACATGGAGACATATACGTGTATGTTGAGTGAACGAGTGTGTGAGTATGGAGAGGTAAACCAAGACGTACTTTAATCTGACTGGTTGCTCTTCAAAACTATAACAGACATGGTTTGGTTTGCAGATGAGAGAAAAGCAACCACAACAACAGCAGCAGCATCATCAGTGCATCAGCAGCAACGTCATCCACAATTTGGCTTCACCAAATGCACTTGTGAGCTGAGCTGAACTGAACTGAGTTGGCTGACTGCAAAGCAATCGCTTCTAGTGTTACAATATTTCATCTGAACTCCATTCACTTTTTCCATCCGGCTACTGCTGCTGCTGCTATTGCTCTGCAGAGCCATAATTTTTACGGTATTTTCATCATCAAAATGATCTTCTTTTCTGCTTTACGGACATTAGCCGCCAAGTATTGTCCATTCACTGGTTATATTCATTATGTGCAATCGTTCAAGCGTATCATACTTCACCATACAGAAGAGTCAAAAGACTGGAAAACTAAAAAAGTATATCTTAATACCGGAATCGGAATTCATACAACCGTATTCAATATTTCGAGAAGATATGCCAACAATGATGCCTCTTCAACCAACCAACGATTTGAAAAGCGGAATTAAAATTTTCTCCCGAAACAATCCACTTGAAACTTGAAATTCCATTCAAGACTGATATGTCACTTTATTAAGTAGAAAAATGTCATAAATTGCATTGCTTACCCAACACATACAGACAGCATTGATAGCCCGCAATAGCCCGTAATAAAATGTATGGAATGTCATGAAGATATTTTTGGTGCAAAACCCATTTGTTAATTAATTTTAATACTCCTGATGGATTATGGGTAAAAGATGACCGGTGTGCAAGCATCAAACGTTCAATTATGTTTTCCATCTGAAGCAAATAATTTCGAAATTGTAGAAAAAACAAAAGAAAAAAGTAGAAGGACCATATCCGTTCGACAATCAGAGGGAGAGAAATGTACTGCAACGAATTCTTTTGAAATGAGTAGACTCAACTCAGTAGAGAGAATAAGGCAAAAGAAAAAACAACAGAGATTATATATGGTTTAAATAGACTTAAAGCAAAAAAGGTAAAAAGTGTGGCTCCATAATGTCGGTTTTTTTATTACTCACTTCACAGATAATTTCATTTCACTCAAACTGAATTGTCCGGAACTCGAAAAATGTGATACGAAATTCAATTTTGTTGAAATGAAACTTTTTAAACATAGAAAAAGGGCCTGGAAATGCCATCAAAAAATTATCTATTAATTTTCCTTTTTTTTAGAAAAAAAACGAACCAAAAGGTATGTCCAACATTTCCCACATTCCATTTGATTCATTCTGTTTCCTTTTGGTGAAATCATCGTCGTTTTGTGTTTTTTTGTGAGTGTCTAGATACGAGCTCATACACGTTGAAAGTTGTGCTCCACTTCAGGTATTTGCAATAGCTCGTATTTCACTGGTGTGTGTGTGTGTGTGTGTGCGCGCGCCCGTTATGCAGTCACGAGAAAAGAAGACACATCTATTTACACATGTTATTTTCAATACATCAGAGTTATTCAACCCTAAGGCGTCGTTGCTATTTTTTTTCTATGCCGGTTTTGCTAGGCATCATCGCTGAAGAACGAAAAAAAACAGCAAACTCTTAACTTTTTGAAGCGTGTTCTATTCATCGTACAAGATTGATGTGCATGTTCATGTTTTCAACCGAATGGATTTCCATCAACAAACGTTCACGTCAAATTCATGCACGTCAAGGGAATTTTTTTTATCGACACGAGACGTGGAACGTAGCACTGGAATCGGTTTTCGCAGTAGTAGGCAGAGCAGTCAACAATAAATGCGAAGGGCGAAGAATGGAAAAACAACAACCAAACAAAAACGAGGGAGAGATTCAAAAATTCAGATTGCATACACTATTTAACCATAGTTTTGAAACTTTTCTGCAATCAATATCATATTCATGGGTATTTTGGGCGTGAGCGAGAGCATAATAGTCATTGTGTCGCCGTAACATTTCAAGCGATTTGTACGATTTTAATCAAATTGTCATGATTTATTCCGATGAAAAGAGTCAACTTTCTCCAATAAATAATATGGTTCAGAAACAGAAACTGTTGCCCACACAATTCTACGGAAATATCGCACCCGAAATCGCAATGCGACTACAGACTCTAGACCAAACGAAACAAACTCATTTGAATTCTATTTACAAAATATATCAACAACGATAATAACAACGAAAATGAATAAGTTTGCATCACACGGCATGCGGTTAGTTGTTAAACATTGTCATGGTAATGAAAACTACATATTTTCAACATCTGTCGGTCCGAAATTATTCTGCTTGAATGATGTAAGTTCATGCATATACCCCAGCCGAAGATAGTCGAATATTTCGGAATGAACTCAATTTTTGGTGCTTGTAGTTGTCGTTTTTTTTCTGGGCCGAAAAACCATAAAATTCAATGGATGCATCGCATTCAGAATGGAATAATATTGAATTCGATCGCATAATAATTCGATTGTGTATGATTACTGTTATATTTGTTAAACGACGGTATCCATCAGCTGCATGGTTGGAATAATGCGTTATTGGAACGGTCATAAACAATATGTGCTTGTGCGTGCAATATGTTCTACGAAATCGTACATCGTCATCGACAAAATACACACATCTGAACGGCAGTCACAAAGAAATCCATAGCACATATATGTCAGAAGAATGAGAAAACAAAAGCGAAATACACAACAACAGAGAACGAAGTGAAGAGAAAAAAACATCCATTCGCCAACTATGAAAGAGTCTATAATAAATTATTATTGTTGTAAAAGTAAAACGAACGACAGAGAGAAAGAGTTTGTGTGCGAGTGTGAGTGTGCACAGGAACGATATGTTGCAATATACGAAGAAATAAAACGAAGTACATTTGAAATCTCTTTGTGGTGTTTGTCTTTTTTGTGCACGGAGAGAAACGAAGAAACGAAGTGAAGAACAGAGAGAAGGCGCTGAACAAAATAAACCAAACAACAACAGCGCAAAAGAAAATTCTTTGCTCGTGCAATGATGAGAGACAACACAAAACTTAGCATACCGGCAAAAAAAAATAATAGCAGTGCGAGATAGAGAGTGAGAGAACGACGCAACAACAATAACTACATTGGTTATGCACCAATACACTGAATCCTGAACAGACTAATAAAAACGCGCGCTCACAACGTCGTCCCTAACACAAGCGGCGAATGCTTATCGTATCGGGAGAATAGAGAGAATGAGAGAGAGAGAAAGAGCCACATTGAGAATGTATAAAATTGCTTTTGTTGTGCCTGCTGCGGCTGCTGATGTCGCTGCTATTGCTGAAAGAGGGAAAGGAATGAGATGAGAGAATACAAATGTGAAAAAATAGTAACGACGTTTCTCCGTAATAAGAGAGACTCGACGATTTTCCAATGCTACGCTTCTACTTCAGTTGTTCGTCGACTCTGGACGATGTTACGCGCGTATTGCATGCATTCGTTTTGAGATAAATAAAAGAGCGTTTTATTCGTATCCAACATTTTCTTTTTATAACGTATCAACGTTCAAACTAAGTGCTAGTTTTTTACAGAAAAATAATCGTTTTTTGTTGTGTTCGTGTGAAAACCAACCGAATTTTACCTTTTTAAATCAAAAGTGAATTTTTTTTAGCGTGGATTCAATTGCACAAAAATTGGTCAATGAAAGGAGAGGAGAAAGAAACAATTCACTAAGAACTGCTTCATTTTCCACGCCAGGTTGCTTTCATTGTTTATATGTGTGTTAAGATAAAACTAGTTTGTTGTGTAAGAGCAACGGTAGTGCTGAATTCATTTCATCACTTTTTCCCCACAACAACGTCGTGCAAGTGTTTTTCGTCGTCGCCGTCGTACGTATGCGATATTCTCAAAGAGTAGTAAACAAGAGCAGAATTGTGCACGACAAAAGAGAAATATTCAATTTTAATTTGTTTCAAAAAATGTGTTCAATTATGTGCAGCGGAGCGGCTAAAAGTAATAAATGTGTGTGATATCGTTTTAGTGTGTTTTGTACTCGTAATTTTGTTGCTAAATTAAATTCAAGAAAAGAGAAGCAAAAAAATGACATCACATCGAATTAATGATCACTTAAGAGAAACAGCATTCCAACGCACTTAAAAAAATTATATTGTTGCCATTTAAGCGAGCATCAAATGATGTGTTCGCCGTTTTTGCGCCCGTGCTCAACGTGTACTTCTATTGTGTAAAATTGATATTGCAGTTTGTACTTCGAACAAAACGAAAAAAAGAAAGAAGTCAGAACACAGCATTTAATTGTGGTATAAATTGAATAGTAACGATTTTACAAAGAGCGGAAAAAAAGAAACTAAAAAGGTTGCGATTAAACGAAAAAAAGAGAGCCATACTGAGTTGATTGAGCCCTTGTGACAATGACAACGGGCTCTACACGCAATTTGTGTCTGAATTCAAGTGTTCATTGAAGAAAAAAAACAGAACGTTCAAAAAGAAACGCAGTCGTCACGCAAAAATGGAACCGAATTTCATACGTAGATCGTCACGAAGAACTTTTTTATCCATAATTTTAATACTCATCGCCAATGGCATCGGGATTGAGCATGTATCGGCCGTTCGCCCGCCACCACCTACTGTGGAGATAAATAAATGTTGTCGAATTGGCGAAACACTAGACCGTAACAAGCAGTGTTCGATCGGTGGAAACGGTACAGATCAATGGTGGCCACTAATTTACCTTGTTGCTAAAGGTACCTACTTTGCGAAACACGGTGAAGCACCGCGATTCTTACGAGCTCGTGAATTTACGCAGCCAACGTGTGAAAATGCCGAATTATTTTTAAATAATATCGCCTTATTTTCCAATGGTTCACTGTTTCTGGGCGAACGGAATTCCTTTATCGATCGCAACGACTACTGCATCGACAAAGATGTGGCTTTGGTGTGTTTACCGAATGTAAATAGCGCCGATTCACTGAAAACACCCATTAAATTAACCAAAATCCGAAAGTGTTGCAGTTTAAATTCGATCTACTTAACGCATGATCAAAACTGTGCTCAATCCGATGAAAGTCAACGAAAACTATTAGAAACGAAGAATACATCGAATATCGATTTGGTGTACGGATTTCCTTTGTGCAAAGGTTTGGCCACCAACAATTACATGATCGCCGATCAATTTCGCGAACACAATTTGAACATCGACAATGGGACTTATACATTGGAACCTTCACGCAAGACCCTGACCAATGATGAATTTTGTATTGATCATTCACATCAAAATGGACACTTAGTCACTGCCAATGTGTTTGCATGCGATGAATTGGTTGATGTGAAAGAAGCGCCAGAACTGAAAATCGAAAAGGTTCGTATTCCGTGCATCATTAGTACACATATTCCTTTTTTTCTCTCATACGACCGAGAATCAATTGATAATTTATTATTCATTCCCGTTTGCAGAGACGACGCTTTCTCATTTATTCGATCGCCTTAATTATATCGGTGATATTTTTGTCATTGACATTGGCGATCGGTTTTCTGTTGCCCTCCAATCATCATGTGCTGCATTGCAGATGCCAAACATATTACGTCGCTTGTTTATTGATCGGTGATTTATTGCTTGCAATCAACCAATTATCTGGATCGCTCATTAAAGGCATTCCCTGTCTGGCAATTGGTAAGAAATTTTACAACTGACTCTCTGTCTCTATACATACACATAGCATATATTCGGTCCGAAATATATTTTGCATTCGGACGGGAAATGGAGCAGATGTGTTTCGTGCATTTGCATGAATATAAATTAGTAAACGGTTTGTTTTTTTTTTTAAGTCACTTCAGTAAGCTAAATTGTACACAGTTGAATTGATTTCGAGAATTTATGTTTTGTGGTTAATTAATAATGGTTTGAAAATGCATATTTCAATACATTACACACATTCAACGCGAGCAAACCGAAATCTATTCAATCGAAATGGAATTCGATGAAGCCGAAACCTCAAACTCTGCTCTAAATTCGTATAATCAATTTCCAACAATTCCAACCCAGATGCAACGGCAACATAGTAGTGCACACATTCAGTGGCTTCTATCAAATTAAATGTGAACGCTTAATCATGATTAAACAACAATAATATGTTGATCCTAACACTGATACATGGGTGTCAACAGCCAAAATCAATAAACACGAAAAATAAGTACGGATTAACATTTAAATCTGTCCCGCTCCGACCACGGCTACGACTACTACTACTACTTTCACAAAGACCCAATCGAGAACGTCCACCATGTTTGTGACTGCACTTCGATGACCGAACTCCGGACCGATAAAGTCGTTGCTGCCGCTATGGCATTATGCATTCATTCGAAACTCATTTTGATATGACCTCATAAAAAACACTTAGGCCGAGAGAGCAAGACTATAATTTAAATAGCGAACACAAAGACAGGCGATTAACCAAATCAAACATGAATGATGCCATTTGTTTTTGAGTGTGTTTTTTCTTTCCTTTCCATCTATCTGGGGAACTCTTTCTGGTGCCATGTAAACACGTTTTGCCTCCTTTGTGCGTCTTCATAAGTCTCGGATTTTAATTGAATCGTTCGAATCATAGAGCTATAAATAATCACACTTTAATGGTGCCATTAGACGAGCTAGAGAGAGAGATCTCGAATAAATTCCCATGTGTCGAGATATTGTGTTTTGATTCAAAAATTCCTTTGTGCTGTTGAAATTGAATGTTGAGTGTAAGTGTGTGTGTGTGTGCGTCTGCTAGTAAATCGTGTGTTCAAACGCAATTGCAATTAGTAGCAATGTTTCGAAACCGTTTAAAATGATGTATAGCTCTTATCAGCATGCTACACGTGCTTTCTGCTGTTTGTTACATTTACGTACAAACATTGCACACATTTGATTTAATTGTTTCGGTCTTTTCGACTGGAAACCGATGATATTAAAACGTAAGCGGCAGTATTAAATTTACTCAAATTCCTGTTTGGATTGCATATTGGCTTTGATTGCCCGCAAAATACACACATTGAGTGTGCGTATGTGTGTGTGTGTTTGTGTGACCTCTCTGTTTTCAATTGTGTGTTTTAGTTGAATTCCGGATATGTACAATACAGGATTCAGACAATATAATGAAAATCTGTTTTGGAGAGATAATATTCAACAAACAAATCGAATAGCGCTCATCCCGTTTGACCATTGAATGACCACCCGATGTGTGAATGGGAAGCTGTTGTCATTTTGAAAATTGCACCATTCAACCGAGAATGCGATCCATAAAATTCGTCCGTCCGTCCAACGTACCATATATCATGGAATAAGAGCATCCATGGCAGTACCATATTAAAATCGATGGTTGGGAAATATTTTCTGAAAATATGATCTTTTTTTTTTAAACATAGCCTTTACACATTTCATGGAATTATGTCACATGCAAATACCACAAAAGTGGTCGACGTCTGTTTATCAAACATGCTTTGCTTCCTGCTGAAGCATTTTCGCATTTAATTTACTACATTGAATTTGTCATTCATTATCCTCTCTTGCTCAACACTTTCGTCGTTTTCGTCGTCGTCGGCGGCGGACGCATCATCTCGTTTGTTTTGTATTGCCATTTGTGTGCTGAAGCACACCGAAAACTGAATGTAAAAAGGAATCACAGACATTTACTTAATCAAAATGGCAAAATCGCACATAAATTCGTCTTTATGGTGAAAAATGAAAGTCTTTTCTATGTGCGAATTGAATGTGCCATACACAGCAGACAGTGAATGCTATACGCAACAAACACATCCTGTCGGGGGTTGAAAAAGGTCTGCAAACTTGAACAAATTGGTAACTACACTCCACTTGTGTGTGAAACGTGCTGTCTAGTTGCCACTGCTGCTGCTGCTGCTGCTTGCTCGCCGCATTGTGCACTTAGCGAATTTATGAAAATGAAAATGAAACAGAGACACACTCACTCATACAGACACACACGACGTAGCATCGTCATCATCCCCGTCGTCGTTGTTTTCGTCATTTTCCTATAGACAGAGAGATACACACAGTATAATGTGTTTGCATTTGGCCGTGTTTATAAAATGCATACACCTAGGTAATTTATATCAAGCTGCGCATTCATGCGAAAGCGGGAGTGCTAGCTAACAGTTTACCAATGGGTTTGGGATATATTTACTGTTTGTGACACTCTCCAACATACACACATAACATAAAATATAACAACATTCGACAATATAACATAGACACGCTATATATATGCACTGCATAATATGACTACGGCGCCCAACGTTCAATGGAGTGCATTTACGCGCAAACAAATTTTTCGAAATAATATTTAACCAACGAAAATATTACATTGGGCTATGATAACATCCTATTAACGGCATGGTATTATGTGATTCATGTAGGTTGAAACATAGAGTACATATGTAATTATTGCTTTTGTGGAATGAACGTTTTTCGAGAGACAAAAAAAACGGTTTGCCGTCATCTCTCCATCCATCTATCGTATCGTCTATCTCCAACCCGATCAACGCAACATGCACTATGTAATTAGTTTTGCATACATCGCCTACAATTAATAAAATGCTTTGAGACTTCATTCAAAGCACGTCGAACACACAGTTGTGTGCTCACAGAAAAGTGCTCGTGCTAAAAACCGATACTTTGCAATAGCAACAAGAACAATAGTAGTAGTGGCAGTGGCAGCAGCAGATACATGAGCGAAAAAACAGACTCACATTCCAGAGACAAACCACAAAAATGTTCATTTTTTTACCATTGGTATTCATAAAAAATATCCACTATATTTGGCCCAAATATATATTAATCCATGGTCGGATGGGGCCATTGAACTATGGCCCCTACACTTTTCTGGGAGTTTATCGCACATGCCTTCTCCTCACGAAGGGAGATAAAATATTATATATGAAAATGAAATGGTAGTATTTGATTACAGTTATTCGGGAAATTGACGTGAGTCGTGAGTAGAAAGAAGAAGAAAAAAACTGAACTGTACAGGACCAATAATTGTAAAACTAAATGTAGTTTACACAGAGAATAATGTCTACTTGTATCTTCACATATCTTATGCATCAGCCCGACACTATTCGGCTTCACCCGAACTGTGAACACAATATGTATAGATAGCGGAGCAGACCGAGTGTCGGAAATCATGCAAAATTGCATAAAAATTGTATGGGCCAAAGTGAATTCAAACACATAAATTATTACAATACCCGGTAATGGCGATAGTGAAAAATGGTGATGGAAAACTTTGTTGCAAAAGCCATCCATTGGCGAGCTACATATCGAACCCATTGCCATTGGTTACAGCATGAGTTCAACGAGCTGTGCGGTGATACAGCCTGAACATTTCTTAACAACAGCAGCAGCAGCAGCAACAGAAGAAGAAAAAGAGAAACAAGTTGCGGTTTCTTGAGAAAATTCAATTGATCGTCTGCATATGAATGAATGAATGAATGAAAGATGATTAGATTAGATGAAATTTTGCGGTCGATCTCACCGCGTTCTTATTTTTCTTTTCTTTTTTCATTTCCATGTAGTTTTTTTTTCGAGTGAAATAAGTGACCTTTCTCGTCAAAGACTAAGACTATTGTTTATAGATGTATGAGCGTGTAACACATTGTAGAA
The DNA here is from genome assembly GCF_009176505.1 of Sitodiplosis mosellana. NCBI lineage: Eukaryota > Metazoa > Arthropoda > Insecta > Diptera > Cecidomyiidae > Sitodiplosis > Sitodiplosis mosellana. The sequence continues at coordinate 807,788 of NW_022595256.1, forward strand.
AGTCACGTTGTATCCAATTGGAATAGTGCGCAATGCATGTGAGAATAACCTTTGAAATGATTTATGTATATTAAAGTTTTGAGCAGCATAAGAATAGGCATCGAGTGAGGCTATAACATCGATTTCAATATCTATTTATTCGAGAATTGGCATGCTACATAGACAATATACATTCAGTTTGTGCATTCATCCGAGAGCGATGTTGGAGAGAAGATGAAAGAGAGAAATAGAAAATATGTGTAATAGAAATATTGTTTTGCTGGTTTTACTATATATGCTTGATGCCAAACAACGACGAAGATGACGACGACTCGACCGATCAATAGAGGAAGCAATGAGAGAGAAGAGTATTTGTTGTTACAATGATCATAAACTTATAGATCTTGAAGTTTCACTCACGACTTAAAAGTAGAATTTTCATTTCTAATTTACATTTCGAGCTCGCGCGCGCTCACGCGGCTGCACCGTATTTCGTCTATTTTTTTTTCACTCCGATGTTCTTCACTTCAACCTCATTGTTTGCACAATCGAGTATATTTTGCTTGGCCGCTGCAGTATATGAATCTATTTTAAGTGTATTTGTAAGAAGAGTTCGATTCTTTGACCGGGGTTATTTAGAAAACGGTAATTTCATCGCATAAATATCATTAAATCGAACATAAATTGCCGCAGCAATACTCATTTAGTCGAAATTTGTTTCAATTATTTGCCGCCAACATAGCATAAACTGTAATGCCACTATTATAATAATCGTAGTATCTCCACTTGGGCCGTGGCTTTCAATGGAAAAAACAAATTTGAAAATCCGTTCGATTCGTGAGTGTTTTTCTGTATCTATTTCAATATGAATTTGCGAATTTCAATCGTAGTTCGGGCAAATAACATTTATTTAACGTATATGGATTATGGGAATCATGCTGTTTGGATTCCCATTTTTCATATTGTAGATGTAATAACAACGATAAATATTTAATCGTTTCCATTTGCATATCTTAATTCCGTAGATAAAATCAACTTAAAAGATATTAAATACAAATATTCCAAAAATAAATTCTAATTCATACGTGGCACATATGTTTGAAAGCATGTAATTGTAACAAAATGCGGTTTATGTTTGTACTCAACCACACACATACACACCATTCGCAAACACAGAAACTCACTCAGCGACTGAGCACAGCGAATGCAATTTATGCAGTGATTAAGCCGCTGATGTTTTCTTCCTCTATTCTCCGTACAACACAATCAATTCATTCAGCTTCAGAATGTATTACTATTCTTGCAGCAGCAAATGAAATATGCTTTCGCAATTATAATTTTGCATCATTTTTTTTATTGAGAATGAATTGAATATGAAGCTGCTTTATTCTTTAATGATTGCTATTTTTTTCTGCCATCGACTCTCTCATTATAAATCTTGTACAAGCTGCACATTTTTTACTGCGAAAGAAGCAATATAAAATGTGAAATGGAATTAAAACGACGAGAGAAGCGAAGAACAAAACTTGTATATTTATTGTTTTTGCATTGATTCACATTGTTTCTCTCTCTCTCTCTCTCTCGCTCGCTCAATGCATTACGGAAATGCAGTTTCCAAGATGTCATAGCTCAAAAATATAAAGGGAATAGTAAATTTTCTTCTTGCCTCGTTTGTAAAATAAGTGCGTTTATGATTTTTTTTTCCTCCAACAGAAATACAAAAGACCAACGAAAACAAAAACACAAAATGCATGCAAAGAATTGAATCCCCAGACGAGGTGCACTGAGTTTTTGTTGTTGTTGTTGTTGTTGCTGTTTTTTACATTAAATAAACGAGACACAAGTCAACCTTAGAACGATCGTGAATGCGATCAAATCGGGTTCAACACATTTTTCTTCTTCGTTCATATATATAATAATTGCTCATTTCTTCATTCCACTCTGCGCTTTGTATTATGATTTTGCGCGTTCAGATCAGCTCTATTTATTTATTGTTTTATTCTCCGGGTTTTCTTTAGCCAATCTTCTTGCAGTTCAACTTGAGCACAGAAAACATGTGTATATTCACATCATCTATTCGCTACATCTTATCCGCGTGCAGTTTATCTTCTTCTTCTTCTTCTGCTCTTCAGTTTATAATAATGTTGTATTTTAATTGAAGCAAAAAGAGAAAGAGAAAAAAAAGAAACCACAAAATCGTTCTAGTTGTTTGTTTCTTGTGCTGTGAGCGGCTGCTGCAGCGGCTTTTTAAATCCGCGTGAATATGAGTGATGCAACTCATTGCACCAATAATAATGGCTTATTGTTTATTGTTCATTCCCATTTTGTCTTGCTCGTTTGTGTAAATTCTTTTTGCTAGATATGCGCACAGCAAAATTGATTGCCTGTGTTTTTCACTTGAAAATCAAGATGAAGAGGACTTTAATCTTGTGAATACGTATATAGCATAGAGCATTGTCAAAAAATACTATCTTTTGATTTATTAATGTATTCTTTTTTTTCGTTTATTTTTTTCTACAGCCACCTCGATGCATTTCTTCTTCTTAGCCGCCTTCTTCTGGCTTAACACCATGTGTTTGAATATTTACTTCACGTTCAGGTAAGAACAATGTCACACAATAATCCAATTTCAGCAGAACCGATTTGTGTGCCGGGCCACCGACACAAACATCATCAACAACAACAGCAACGGCAAATTATTGTGGAATGCAAAAGGTTGTGTGCAAAATTCCTTGTTGAGTTTGTGATTGTTGTGTCGATCGCGAAACATGTTAATTACGTTTGATTTAATAGGTGAACATTGTTTAAACCAGATATACCCTCGTGTGTCTTGTGCGCGTTGACAATCGGTCGACTGGGCAATGTCGTCGACGACTGCGATGTCGACAAACGGAGAGAAAATTAAAATTTATATGTAGAATGGGACGAGAGAAAACAATTGAACACATGGTGAAAGATCGCTCTGACAGCTCTCTGTTATAGCACAAATATTCAATGTGTGTGACCTGCACAACTGGAAGAGTTGATCTGGTTTTGTTCTAAGCGCTATCTTTGTTTTGTTACTTTTTTTTTCTTTCTTTCGCTCGTTCGCTCGTTTTTTTATCCGTTTTTCTGATCTCGCTCGTTGCTTGAATTATTAAAACCGAGTAGAATAAATAAAACGAAAGAACTAAAAACGTTGAACAAAATGATCGTTTCATAAATAAATGGAATGTAAATGTCAATGTGTCCAATGTTCGTTGAGTTGAGCTATAACACACAAATCGAAAGATCTCTGAACAAACACTTGTTTTGTGGACGGTTTGATGTTTGACGTCAAAGAGTATGCGTGTGTTTTAAATTCTTGCATTTATGTGTTTGACGCACTATACCAAGGTGAAGATTCCTAGACACATGATTCGATTTAGAAAGAGAAATTGCGAAATGATTTCGGTCGAATCAATATGAATAATATAGTTAGTTCCTCTTTCACAATGGTCAATCGCTTCAGATCTATTTCTACCCAACTATGGTACCAGAGTGCCATTGTACTATGGCGAAATATCTTTTATTTCCATTGCGGATCTCCAAAAAGATGAAAGACTCATTAAAAAGTCCAAAATGTTACAAAATCAACTGACGTCAGCGAGTAATAAGACGGATTTTTTGTTGTTGTTTGGCTTCCATGCCATTATATTGCCCACACTTTCACTTTTTTGTTCACGAGAGTATGTGCGAGCACACAGAATGGATACATCGGCTTAAAGCGAACCCAAAGAAATGCGACGACGACAAAAAAAGAAGAAATAAAAAAAATCTTACGTTACCATGAATGCTCAATTTACACAATGGATTAAAAACACACAACGTTCACGGGGCAATACAACACGTTACATTTCATTTCACTTTATTTCCTGCAAACGAAATCTTTCGTCGAAATTTCTTATTCGCCCAATTCTTTGAGCGATTTTTTACATGTAAATTTTCGATGCATACATTGTTCAGAATCATTAAGTCGTAGTTATTCAAAATATTTAGTGGCTCGGCGCTCCTATACCATTTCATCAGCATACAACTACTAAATGTGAAAATCCATGCAAAGCGCATTTATCAACTTCTTTCGTCTTTAATTTCACTCATAAAACATATGCCCTAGCTATTATATGTTATTGAATCAGATTAAATTTCCATTGACATTTAAAGAACGCTTTAAAAAAAAAAAAATGCCAATTTTAATAATATCACAGAGATTTTCGGCCAACAACATTGGGAAAGAAGCAAGAGAAAATCCGTTTGCGAGTCTATAGAACGTATGCATGGGGTTTTCCGTTTCTCATCACCGCTATTGCGGCCATTATGGACAATTTACCCGATTCACATGATGTATTACGACCGAAATTCGGTGAAAAGACATGCTGGTTCGTTGGTAAGTGTGTTTATAAGATAAGCGGGCAATGAGCAATTGCACTGCAGTGTTCATAATAAATATGAAAAGAAGAAAAACATCGTATAAATTGGCATTTTCACTTCTATTTTAGGTGACATGGAAATATTTGTGTACTTCTTTGGTCCCATTGGATTGCTGTTGTTCATAAATATATGCCTATTTGCATCCACAACGCGACAACTTATGTGCGGCCTATGGAAACAAGACGACGTAAAATCATCGACGGAACGGTAATTTTCAACGCCAAAAAATATTCTCATGTCACTAGACAGAGTGCACAATTTGTGTATGTTGGAATTTCAACATGATTGCAATTCATGTTTATTTGTTCATTTAACAGCGCTGCACTGGGTCGCGTTTGTATGAAGCTTGTCGTTGTTATGGGCGTCACTTGGTTATTTGACGTGTTATCTTGGGCACATAACGTATGGATCTCCGAAGTAAATGCCACGAAGAACAACACTAACTCTAACTCGCTAACGCATGATGTTCGCTATTATTTCTGGTATGTAATGGATGCGATCAATGCATTGCAAGGAGTTTTGATTTTCTTAGTGGTCGCATCACAGCCTCAGGTAAATAATTTTGTTACTTTTTCATCCCTATCTTTTTCATTTTGACCAACTTATTTATGTCACATAATCTTTTTCCCACTTCTCAAAAGGTTTATTCGGCGATTGCGAGATTTTTCTCACCAAAAAGCAGCCGCTCCAAACTGAACACCACACATGGCCAGCAACATTCAAGCTCATCAAATGGATTAGCATCGATCGGCGAATCAATGGCAAACAATACATTCAACAATACCACCACGTCGAAAGTACCAATGGAAACGATTTGTTGAACAAAAGAACGAACAGCATCAGTCACAACAACAGTATCATTCAACTATGATCACATAGCTCATCGAATTCTATCGATTTTTTTTCTGTTCGACAAAAATCAAATCAAATGTATTGATTGTACATGAAATTATTATTTAAATAATTTAATTGAAGTAATAGACGCTAGGAATTGGCTATGCATATGCTTAATCAATTCTGTGATTTCGAGGCAAAATAATCCCATATCGCACATCTAAGCACTTTATTCATCAGCTACCCGTATTTATTGAACAAACAAAAAACCGCATGTTTGCTACACAGTAATGTCTTCAACTAAACTATGAATCGGCTATAATGAGGCTTTATTCTGTGGTTAAGCAAATTGAGAAAAAAATTTAACATAAAGGCAAATGTCATTATGAAATTAGAAGCATTCTACTTGCAGATCAGAAAAAAGAACCGCACGACAGTAACGCACTTCACACATGATTGATCGGTGACAATAATGTGTGTCAGTGTTTAACAAACCTTCACGTCTGTCTGTCTGTCCAATTTACTCAGCAGCTTCATTACAGCTCCACTGGATATAGAAGATGACATCAACATTATTTTCTATGGGTGATACTTTTGTGTGATGACTGGGAGTGGTACATACAAATTAAGTGATAAAATCGCTTCTACACCTATTCTACTTGAATTCTTAGAAGGAACATTCATTTTTCCCACCATCTCCCATTCAACACCATTTTATTCCAATGAACCATTTATTCTTCGGCTTTTGTTTTCGTGCTACGATAATTGTCAAATAATTCGCATTGAAAATAAAAGTTTGCGAATGAAGGTGTTTTTTTTTAAACACAAATATTAAAGATACTCTGACCGCCTACGCAACAGTATTACGTTGATTTCATCCGATTTTTGCTCATAAATGTATGATTAAATTATGTCCTTTTGTGTATTGTTTTCTTTTTATTTCTTTATATTAAAGAGAAAAAAAAACATTTAGTTTTAGTTTGTAGATGAAAATATGTTTTGTAAATACCCAACTCATTTAAACCATATTTCGACGAGATTCATCTCATTCCCAAAGATAATATTTCATTTTCCAATTTTTTCACATTCGAAAAAAATTGACTCTATTCCTTGAAAACCATTCATTAACCTGGCCAATCGAAGCGGTGTGGTTTCATCGCAAAATCATTTTTGATACAAATATAATCAAATCTTATGTAAAGCCATATATAGGAATTTTTAGACTTCATACAATTCACTCATAAGTATGCCTTGTTTTGTATTTTGAACTAATTTACACGCATAAAATTTAAGATATAAAGGAAATAAACTTTTTCAATTCAAAGAAGCGTGTGTTATTACGTATGAATTGCGGATACAAATTTCAGGTGAAAATCTTCAGAATATTGCTTTGTCTGGTCCACAGCTGATGAAAGAAGGAATTACCATACGTCATGTGATACATTGAATGTATATGTTAACATAGCTAATGTATAATGCAGTCCAAGAATGTTTATGACATAATCTTCAGTGCCATGATAAGATAGACGCCCTATCACCCCATACTGAAAGTATTTATAGCTAGAAAATTCTACTTTAAATAAAAACACCACAATTTCCGCATCTGAAAGTTATATTTCTTTTATTATCTCATTATTCTCTAAGCAACAACCACACGAAAATATGCCTGAAAATATCAACATTCCCAACCGTATTTCTGTCCTCCCTTTCTTTATCTTTTATCACAATTTATTCCTAAAATATTTCGAGCCGTCTGAAAAGCTGAACCCAGTGCATTGGCCATTGTTTTTGTTTTTTGATCTGAATCGCTGAGGAACTCTTGAATCTGAATGCCTTCGTCCATTCGCCGCTCTAAAAATTCCCAGGTTTGTTGGTGATTTGGTGATTTATCCTGTAGTAAATACAATTCGACCATTTTGTATATCGAAGCGATGCCAATGCGTCGCGTATACCAACCGATGTCGACCGATCGATCGCCGGCACAGTAGCACACATCATCGACTAAGGTAAGGAGTTGAGCTAGTGATGTTGGTACATTTTGCGGTAGTGTCATAATTGCTAGCGCTTGTGGCCATGTCTCTTTGTACGGAATAATCATTTCTAGTCGCAAGCGTATTGCTCTGATGGCGAAATCTCTTGGACTCGGTCGTTCAGCAGCTTTTCCACTGTCATCAGCTTTCCCAGTAAGTTCATCGAATTCACGCTCCAATTGTGTGATCAGCTCGCGGTTGCACTTGGCATAAAAATGATGAATCAATTCGATTGCGCCGTTTGGAAACATTCCGTGGGCAACACCTGGGTAATTAATCGATTCGGCACCATTGGCAATTGCTTCTTGACTCCAACCTTTTGTCGGCACAAACTTCAAAGATGCTTCTAAAATTTCCGAACGAACTTTTTGTATTTTTTCATGGTCTTCGGTCGATTCGGATGCTGTGTGGTCCTTCGCATTTGACTGGTTTTCCTTCTGCTTCTGCTCTTCATATTCACGCTCAATTTTTACCTCCTCAGCACGGAATTGGTCAATACTCGATTGTTTTGTACTGTTATCTTCTGTACTTTTCCATAAGTGGCTGCATGTATGAATCATGCGACGATTATGCTTCACCGAATATGAACGATTCAATACATTTTGACGCACGGTTGCATCATTTGTTCGGTAGTTTTTACAATTTTCTATCGAATTCAACTTTTCACTTTTCAATACAGAACTATTACCCAATAGTCGTATATTCGAGATAACGATTTGATTAATTGTACGCAATTTCAATATTTTTGGCAGTACCGAAAGGTTCGACATATTGAACGAAAATAAAGTGCTCGTCGAATTGTCAAACTATGTTCAAATGATGCCATAACCTCGAAATTTGTCGACGATGAAAAGTCATTGTCAAACAAAAGTCATCGGCGGACTATTCGAAATATGCTGTAAAAGCACACACCGAATGTTCACATCGAACGAAATACAAACAATTACGTCAAGCTATCGTCGTTGTGAATACATAAATTGAACGAGCATCTTATACCCCTCTGTATCGTTCAAAAAGCATCCTACACTTATATACTAAATTGAAAGAAAAAGTTTAATTACCACAGTTTAGCACAGTTGACGTATACTACCACACCAGTGGTGGCTGTATAGTTAACTCAATTTTCTTAATTAAATCGGCGCCGCTGAATGTGGTAATTCATATTAAACATGATTCATAGGCGTTAGTTACGCATTTAACAGTGCATCAATTTCGCACGTACATTAAGCACAGGAATTACAGTCAGATTTGACGACGAAATTGTTTTTGAAAGAATAGTAATGCGTCGACGACGACGTGTGTCTAGATAAACAAAATAAACGGACAGATTAAATCGTTGCATATGACATTTTAATAAAAAATCAATTTAAAATCGCAGCAAATGAACACAAAAGCCATTGTTGAATGCGGAAGTCGGCAAAAAATTGATTCAATCCAAATAAAGTAAAAGGCTACAGTTGTTTTTTTTTCTTCATTTCGTTTGACATTAAAACATTCAATATTTGCTTTGATGTAAGCACAATTGTACACACGATACACAGTAAATGTGTGTGATAATAAGAAACGGTGACAAGCCATAGGTCGCTGCAATTTATTGCCAACTTGAAAACGGTAAACAGAGCAACCTTTTAAATCAATAATTGCATGAGCAAATTGAATTCAATTTCGATTGTGTGTGAAAAATAATCCTTGAACTGCTATTCTCTATTTCAATGTGAGTCCGATGATTTGAAATCGGTGTGTCTAGATCACCACCAAATGGGATCGAATCGAGGTGGTTTCGATCTTCCAGAACGAAATTCGAATTGAATACCGAATACACGTACATTGAAGCAGGCAGGCGTTTTCGAAACTATCGTAGTAGATTGGATTGGAATGTCAAACAAAACGCATGCACTAACACAACCGCACAATAGGCGAAACATCATTCGAATAGGTGTGTGATGTGCATTTCACATAACACAAGATGTAAATACAGAGCGTAAATTAAACAGAGAATGTGATCGAATGGAAAAGAGAGACAGGGAGAGACGGAGAGCGAGAGAGCGAGAATAAGAAGAGAAGAAAAAAAAATAATACGAATACACCTAAGCAATTACAACAGAGCATTCACTTCAGAGCATACGAATGATTTTGACGGGAGTGGAATTTTTGTTTTTCGCTCCGAATTAATTCCGTAGAATTATAGAGAACAATAAAGGCGACTACATCAATCATCGTTCGGTAAATCACAATCATTTCTGCCCATTTTCGTTTTTTTATTTGCCAGTGCCAAATGGGAAAGCCGCAGGTTTGAGCAGAAATTTGTACAGGAAGAAGAGAAAAAAGCAGTGTGTGATTTTTGTGCACTAACAAATAGTGTATGTGTGTTTTTTTATAGCAATATTTTACGAGCATAAATTAAATTATTTACTCTCGGGTGTTTTCTATCGTTCGTTTTTATGTGTGTCTCTTTCGCCCGTGTCAGCAGCGAGCGGCAGCAATGTGATCGAATCAACGAAAAATTAAAATAAAATGATTATTTCTCTCGCACAAATTCCAAACGCAATAACACACTTTGGCCCATTGATTGCACAATAATAAGTTGATGTCATTGATAGCGCATTGATTTCGAGTGAGAACAGTGTGAATCAATCATTTTTGGTGATCATAACGTAAACGAAAATAAGAAAGTCGATTTCGGATCGGTGCGTACATGAAAAGGGCAGCAACATTGTTTATATAGACAGAAAGACGACAAAAAAAAAAAAACGATAGATGTGAATGCTCGCAAATTGTCAATGTGACAACAACAATTGTTAATCATATCATTCGAACTGAGAGAGTAAGAGATAATGTAGTGTTTATTTGGTCCGGATTTCTTTGGAGTTTTTTCAAACTATAACGCTGTTTGGTGATTTTGCCATTGTACACCAGTTGGAATTTGGGAAGTGAAAGAGTTGATTTGTGCATTTGTGTCTACGGCCTACAAACGATTGTATTTATGTTGAATTGTGGCAAGAGAAAGAATCGAAATAAAAGTGACATATTGAATGTTGCAAAGATGGCGGAAGCCATTGACGACGATGTTAACAATAGCAACAATAAGTCCAATATCGCTGCCGCTGCTGCTGCTGTTGCTGTTGCACAAGTCGCAAGCAATAGCGGTAATGGTGATATGAGTTTCGTGACCAACAATCACAATATCAATTGCAATTCGAACAGCAATCAAAGTGGCAGACGATCGATACTACGATTCTCATGCTCGCGATGCTGTAATGACATTTTTAACTATTTGATGCGGTTTCGCGCTAGTCCGGAGGAGTTGGAGCAACGATACAAATCACGGGAAATCGACAAATTTTTGGAAAAAGATAAACATACATTCCGACGACAGGTACACTTGCACTGTTTTTTTCCCACCTAATTCAATCGTGCAGAGAGCTATTCGTTTTATTGTTGTTGTTGTTTTTGTTATTTTTTTCTTGTTACTTTTATGCATCAAATGCTTTTGTTTTTCTCTGTAATCTGTTCGGAGTGTTATTGTGCAGTTTTTGTTATTCATTTGCATTCTCGCTCGGTTTGTTTATATTTATTTTGTGCTGGAACAAAACAAAAATGAAATTGGCCATAAACATCTGACTAAAATGTGTGACCAGTTGCATGTCACATGTTTTTGGATCGCGCTAAAAAAAACTAGTTCTTCTCTCACCTCATCTGATTTCGATGCGGTGGAATCAAAGCGTAGCAGCAAAAAAATAATAACAGAACAATAACAACTTTTATCACGACTATTTTGCAATACAACGTTTGCTTTATTATTATTATTATTATTATTTAGGCATGATTCATAGCTCTGTGCCTCGAAATAATAAATACGAGATGATTTCGCTGATATGACATTATTTTCGTTGATGTTCACTTTTAATTAACTGTACAACAATGAATATTATGCCAATATGATTCATAATTTTCTTTTTTAATCAATCTTCGTAGGTGAAATTGCTCTTACTCGGCGCGGGCGAATCTGGGAAATCCACATTTTTGAAACAAATGCGAATCATTCATGGCATCAAATTTGAGCCAGAATTAATGCGAGAGTATCAACATGTAATATATCAAAATATTGTGAGAGGAATGCAGGTATTAGTCGATGCCCGTGAAAAATTAGACATTGCATGGGAGAATCACACCTCTGAAATGGCTGCGGAGCGAGTGCGTAAATTTCTTCATGGAACCGAACTTGATGCCGAATTTTTCGATGACTATGCGCCAACTGTACAGATTTTGTGGCAAGAACGGGCTATTCGAAGGGCATATGATCGCAGAAGAGAATTCCAAATCGTGAGTTGAGAAACGTTGCTCGGGTGGTGGTCATGAATCCCGGATGAACAGACATCAACTGTTGGTTGATTCAACCATACAGATCTAACAGTTGATTCAATGATATAAATCTTGCACTCAAACTGTCTAACATGAGGCGTCTGTCCGTTCGCGATGTTATCACCTCCACTCATTGAAACGATACTCTTTTGCTTGGAATGTATCATTTATTCCAGAGATTACTATGAGATATTTTTATTCATATGGGATAGAAATATCGCATAAAAATATCAGATATTTTTCATGCGTTGCGTTGTTGTAACGCATCTGCAGTACAAAATTCATATTCCCTCCTGGGAGTCAAGTCGAATTTGAGACTGATCCGAGCCAAATTCAGCAAAATTGACTTGGCTCCCAGGAGGGAATATGAATTTTGTACTGCAGATGCGTTACAACAACGCAACGCATGAAAAATATCTGATATTTTTATGCGATATTTCTATCCCATGTGAATAAAAATATCTCATAGTAATCTCTGATTTATTCTAACCGATGCTATGTTTGTGTCTTTCCTTTCAGAGTGATTCAGTTAGTTATTTTTTCGATGAGATCGATCGAATAGCAAAACCAAATTATATTCCGTCCCAAAAGGATATATTGCATTGTCGGAAGGCAACGAAAGGTGTTTACGAGTTTACAATAAAGATCAAGGTAAGTGTTACTTTCAATGTCACCAATATGGTACATTGTCCGATTGGAACGACTGGAGATGGAAGAAAGTGTGAAATTAATCAAAATACGTGAATTTTCAGGACATTCCCTTTGTGTTTGTGGATGTAGGAGGGCAGCGAACTCAACGGCAAAAGTGGACGACATGCTTTAGTTCAGTGACATCGATTCTATTTCTTGTGTCAACATCGGAATTTGATCAAGTTTTAGCCGAAGATCGGTAAGTTTCAATGTCGTGTGTACTTGCATCACATAAAATAAGAATCAATAATAACCAATTACATGTTTGTCTCCCAATTGTCTCCAATAGGAAAACGAATCGTCTGGAAGAGTCGAAAAATATTTTCGACACCATTGTAAATAATACAACGTTCAAAGGAATTTCAACGATATTATTTTTAAACAAAACCGATTTGTTAGCGCTTAAAGTACGAAATCCAGAGACTGATATACGCTGGTATTATCCACAATTTACAGGCAACCCGCATTCGATACTAGACGTTCAGAATTTTATACTACAGATGTTTATGAATACCCGACGAAATACTCACACAGCCATTTATCATCACTTTACGAATGCGGTCGATACGCAAAACATTCAAGTGGTTTTTAATTCGGTGAAAGACACTATTCTGAAGCGAAACCTATCGGCACTGATGCTACAGTAGAGCACCTAATCCGGAACAACAGAACAACAACAACATAAAAACGAAAACAAAATCAATAGCTGCGCTTCAGTTGTTAAATTGTCTTTGACTCTACATCGGTTTACGATTACGAGCGCCAGTGACGCAATATATCGAACTCCTAACTATTTTATCCTTGTTTGATAGTAGTTTTTTGTCATATCCACACACACACACACAAACAAGTAGATATATCCAGAAACGAAACGAACACAACAACAAATTAAAAACTAAAACTAAAACGCAGGCAGCAAATCATTATTGTACAATCCCACTCTGAAATGCACAATCCAATCATTTTGTTACTTTTACGAATGGAAAACGCATTTATCTTCTCCGTGCAAGTAATGAAAAAAAAAAAACAAATTTACCCGCGCAGTATCACACCATCTACCGTTTTAAAAGCATATTGTCTATTTTTATACAGATATTTTTGTTATGATATTTTTTTAAGTTGAAAGAAGTGAGAGGAGGAAAGAAAGAAAAAAAAGTGTAGCCAAAAAATGATGTTTGATTCTGTGGATGAGAACACACCATTTATTTCAACAATATGGAATAATTGGACTCGAAATATAAGAGGATTCCTTGGGTTTTTTTACGACGTTTTTTTTTAATTATAAATTGTAAATTCAGAGTCAGAACCAACATATTAGCTTTAAGAGCCTCCCCCTGTAATTCGGCCTGAATTTAAGGAACCAAACATTTCCGTGTTTAACTGTATATTCAATATTCATACAGCATTTTGATATTTGAATTTATTCAGAACATGTAGGAAGGAAAACACACGAAAAAAGAAAACAATCAAAACATAAATGCAAATCTCGAATTTCGCTCGAACAGTATTTAGACACTAAGATCTAAAAGAAACCGAAAAGCAATTTATATGATTATTGTATAATATATCGCACTCATTAAACGATATTAAATGAAAGGTTATGTCTACTGGTATTTTGATTTGGTCAATTTGATTCCGCATTTTAGAACACATAAAATCCAATAAGATTCTTCAGTCATTAGAGCCAGACATGCGTTGATGGCGAAGCAAGCAGATTACCATGGCACTATTAAGGTTCTCTTACGTGGTCTTTCCATAATTGCTCTGTAATGCACATCATATGTGGTGGGGACTTATTTTGAATGCCATACCAAACAGTGGTTATTAGTGCATTGGTTAGTGATCAAGAAACATTGCAAAGTTGGAATCATCGACGTTTCTTTTTCTCTCTGTCAATATTAAACCTCATTACAATGAATCGAATACCTTATAAATTCCTCGTCGTTCTATTTTCTGCGTTCTTTTTTGTTTCATTAATAAAAAGTGATGATTTAAATGTGCAAGCAAACGATTCATTTACGTCGAATGCACCAGCTGTTTCAGACCAGGGTGTATTGCCTCTTTTTGGTGAATTTTTATTACAATTTCGCAATCAAACCGCTAAGTAAGGCTAATGGTAATTGATTTTAACGATTTGTTGAATTAATTTTATCCCCTTTTTTTACATAGTTTGCCAAAACATTCATCAAGTGACAATAGTAGTGGTTTCGAAATGCATAAGTTAAAAAAGGTATTGCAAGACGTTTACAGTCCGATTCTATCCAAACGTAAAACCGGTCAAAGTCTAGCGAAACAACAAATGAGTTTTCCAAACTTGCAACAATACTTGGACCCAGTTCGATCGTATATCAAAACTGCATATAGAACGTATTTGCTACTGAATCCGGAAATAAAGATGGCTCAATGCTTATACAAGCACTTGTACGTCGAATATCCTCGTTTGATGGGATTTTTCCGCATGCAAAACCTACGACTACTTGCTAGACGCGCATATCAGATGGTTGCGAAGTTCGTTAATAGTGTTTTAAGTGGCAGTGTGTTTGCACCCGTTGAGACTGAGGCCGATGAAGAGCGTGTTGGTTTGAAAGTTGCGATGATCACAAAAGAAAAACCACCACAAAAACCAAAGACACCACAATTGAATTTGGGCAATTATGGAGCGTATAATTTACCTCAATCAGTTCCAAATTACAACTATGCATATTATCCTCAGCCAGGTGTGGCATACCAACCAATTTCAACGCCTAACTTTGTCTATCAAAGAGTTAAGCGTCAATCTGCACAATTTCCAATCCAAATAGTCGAAGCAAACACACAATTTTCCCCGAACCAACAATACCAGCCAGGATATACACCACAAATGACACACACGGGAACGAAACAACCACCAAAAGAATCTTTACATCCAAGTCAATTCGTCGATAATGTTCAAGATTTCGAAGACATGGACCCGGATGCCAAGATCGATTTGAGCAATTCAGCTCTTCAAAACCAAGCCGACCAACTATTCAACATGGATTCATTGTTCTGGAAAAGTATGGGTGTCGAAGATAATATGATTAGGAAATACTCGTTAGCCTATTGTGGTAAGGAATATGTAACGAGTATACTTAGACGTTTCGTTAAAAATGTTATCCTCAGTTAAATCATCTTCAGTTTATTAATATCACACCATCTTCACCGCACTAAAATATAAGTCTTAAATTGTCAGGTTCACATCGTCCAAAGCCAAAACGATACACATTACAATTTATGGATTAAATCTCCGTTTATTTCAAACATTTTTTGATATCATTTAATTTTTTGTAGAGAAATTCATAAAAATATAGCGCGCGTGTTTGATATATGTATTTATCAGCTGAGTAGAATTTCGTTCATGTTGATTGTAATCACATATTGTTAAGATTGCATTATGTTAAACAGAAAAAAAGTATGTAAATTTAAAAAAAAATCATAAAATTTTTGAAATCAAAAATAAAACCGAAATCCGAATATGGCGTTAGGATGTGTCGGATATTTTGAATAGTTTTTTAAGTTGTTGAATATTCGGCACAACTTCGTCAATCCATTCGGGATCAATTTGTGTAACGGTTCGCATATACGTTTTGCCCGTAGCTACCAATTCGGTGAATAATATGTACTTTGCCGTGGATTTACCGTTTAGCACACTTGACGGATGGATTTTGGCACGTTGTCGATTCGTTAGCGTCAAATAATGATTGTCACGCTGCAGCTCAGCAATGTTTATGAACAAACCGGAAAGTAGACACTTCCGAACCTGGAATTGCAAAAAGGGAAGTTTTGCCTTGATTAAATTTGTTCATTAGACTAATAGTGTCTACATCTGCAGTGGTAAAACGGTCATGTCTTGACTACATTTTTGATTGCAAAATTGTATTATCCATCATAATGACTTTACCTGATCGAATTTATTGCCACAGCTCTCAAATTCTAAATTGACTCGCTTGCAAATCTCGCTCAACTGATTCCGTACCTCGAGTGCATAGCCCAAGTTGCGAATATTCAAAAAATTGTCGTGACTCCATATTTTCGGTCGTTCTGCCTTGGCGAACGCCTTGAATACATTCAACAGTGTCAAATGGTCTCCAAATTCATTTTCAAATTTTGCATGTGCAACCAAGGCATCACCACGTCGATCAGTATCATGGATATTGTTTATGAACACATCTTCACCTGATAACAGGGCAACAATACTGAGAACCTGCAATTTCGGACGTCAGTACAATAAAGTATCTGAATTGAATTAGTTTGAATAGATTCATTTACCTCTTCCAAACATCCAAATTGTGGAGCCATCAGCAAGATTTTACTGTATTTTGGATCGAGTGGGAATTTTGCCATTTTTCTACCAAGTTCAGTTAGTTCAGTTTGCTTCCCGATACTCACTGCTCCCAAGGCAACGAGTTGATTTAAGGCCAACTCAATTGACTGCGCATCTGGCGAATCAATAAAGTCAAATTTTCTACAGTCAATACCGAGTGACATTAGTTGAAGAACCTATGCAGAGACGGATAAAATTAAGATGGATTGAGATCTTCTTATGTTAGAAGAAATTAGTTCATACCGTTGCAGCAATGTTACTTCGTAAAATTTCCGGCGTCGTTGTGATTGGCATTTGTTTATATTCATTGAATGTGTATGTTCGATAGCAAAAACCTTCGGATTCGCGACCCGCGCGACCGCATCGTTGCCACGCCTGATCCTGGCTAATTTTTCGCACTTTCAGTGTGTCCATACCAGTTTTTGAATCGTACACGCGACGCTTCACAGCACCGCTATCGATGACATATTTTATACCCGGAATTGTCAGCGATGTTTCGGCAATATTTGTACTCAGGATGATTTTACGTGTGTTCAGTCCAGATGGCATGAACACATCCATTTGACGATTCTGAGCCAATTGTGCATACAGCGGAAAAACACGTAGTATCGGCCCCTTCAGACTATTTGACTATATTTTGACGAAGAAATTGTTAGCCATGTTGATCCACAAAAAATGTTATGAAGGTTTGAATTACCTTGGTCATTGACTTAATTTGATGTGCCATACTTTCAATCTCCTCTTGACCCGTCAGAAATACCAATATATCATGACTGAAATTGGAATTTAATGTTGAATTGAAATGTGGAGATATCAAATTGATTCAGAAATTACTTTGGAGGCGCTTCTTGATGAATTTTGAACAGAGTCGACATAACTGCGTACAGGTAATCACTTTGTGTCTCTTTCACGTGCATAATTTTGATCGGATATGTTCGTCCTTCGAGGTATACGGTCTTACAATTGTTAAAATAACTGGAGAAGTGATCAACGTCCATCGTGGCTGACATGATAATTATCTAAATTCCATGGATAAAATGAAATTGAATTCAAGTATAAAATAGAGACGGGTGACTGTGCAGTGTGCAGTGTGCACTGGACAGTGGACACACTCACCTTAAGGGGGTGTTTATTTTGCGCTACTCTCTGTTTCTGTGCAGCTTTGACTATACCAAATAAAATATCGGTGTTTATCGTGCGCTCATGAGCTTCGTCCAGTATTATGGTACTGTACTGCATCAGTAATCGATCTGACATAGCTTCTCGCAAGAGTGAACCATCGGTCAAGAATCGGATCTTTGTTTTTTTCGATGTCATATCCTCAAAACGAACGGTGTATCTATGGAATGGACATCAGATTTAAAGCCATTGTCTTACAACAAATGTGACCATTTCGTTTGCTTACCCCACCGTTTCTCCTAGTTTACATTTCATTTCTTTGGCAACACGTGTTGATATTGATATTGCCGCTACCCTTCTCGGTTGTGTCACCGCTATGGCCGATTGTCCGATTTCTAATAAAAATTGAGGTATTTGAGTTGTTTTGCCAGATCCAGTCTCTCCTATCACAATCAATGTATGGTTTTTGCGTAAAAAACCCAACAACCTATTTGGAAAATAAAACGGAACGATCAACAACAATTGAACAAATACAAAAATTGTGGTTAGGTTCTCATACTGGTCGCGAACAGCAAATACGGGCAATCGTCTGCGTTGCATTTGAATATCAGCA
Source organism: Sitodiplosis mosellana (assembly GCF_009176505.1). Lineage (NCBI taxonomy): Eukaryota > Metazoa > Arthropoda > Insecta > Diptera > Cecidomyiidae > Sitodiplosis > Sitodiplosis mosellana. The sequence continues at coordinate 826,206 of NW_022595256.1, forward strand.
ACGGCGCTTTTATTTGTTGACGCTCCATTTTGGTTGATGTTTTGCTTGAGCGATGCATTCGACGGTTTTGTATCATTCTGTAAATTTGGTTTCTTTGCGGCTGGTGGTACAGAGCTCGGCGAACCATAGGAAAATTTACGTTTTAGGTTCTGACTGAATGGACTTGAGTCAGACAAATTTGTCTTATTTTTTGAAAATATCGAATATTTTGAATCCATTTTTTTGATTTTTCACTACTTAAAAATGTGCTGCGAATAGAATAACGAAAATCTGTGCTAATAACAAACTATTGCTACATAATTCACGTTTAACAAAAACATTTATAACGCGTGAAACAAGTCGACGAAAATGTGCCGTTTACTTATTATCGCTGAAATATACACTGCGTTTGACATTTGACGACTGTCAAAGTGTTGCGTTCGCACCGAGCGGGACTTTTGGATCGGTAATGCAGATTCATTGGGATTTTTACTGGCGAATTTTTTAAACTTGTCGTTTATTATTAGTCTCACAAAGAGATGTTTATATGAAATCATTGTATGATATTTCATATCGTGTGACACAAGTGCAATTTAACGTTTTTAAATTGAAAATCCCAATAATTAAAGACTGAGTTGTCAGGAAAGGGTGAATATCAAAGCTTAGAATTCCAATAATATAATTTCTATCAGTAAAATGACAAAAAACGTTGTTTTTTTGTTTTTGTTTGTATGGGTCAAACCAACTTCCTGAATTATATGTCGAAGCCAAAATGTTTGATTATTTCATATCTTTAATTGCAATATGGCTAATTTCTTGCTGAAAATTGTTATTATCTTAGTCGGAAATTTCCAAACAATATCACATCAAATGTATGAATCATCAAATGAATAACATAACATTTTCAAATGATTTGTAGAGTGATGGGAGTAGCAAAAAAAATACGTGGAATCATTCAGAAATGCTTTGTTATTCATTAGCTTATACACGTTGAATCGTTGAAATGCGATATTGGAAATATCACGACTCCGATGGGAAAAATGCTCCCTAGGAATTTACAAGTATCTATGATTATGTGCAGTACTTTCTAGAAGAAGAAAAACAACAACAATTTACAATTTACTTAAGCTCTAAACATATATAAATTATGCGACGTCGTGACATCAACATACATATCTTGTGTTATCACGAAAAAAAAAAACATGTTTACATTTTCCATTTGAATCGAAACATGTTGGTATCTATTACTAGCTCAGTAACTCAAACCTAATTCACTTTCGATCACACAACATGATATACTTACATAAGGAATGCAAAGCATGGAGTGTTCTGCTTGCAGGATGATTTTGTCAATTATATATGCGTGGGACCATAATATAAGAGGATTTAAGTTTTCTTTATAGAAAAAACATTCATTGCTTCACATATGAATATGCGTTTGCTTTGATCCTACTTCAAGGCACTTTCATCTCGATTTTTCACTGGATATTATGGGCTTGGTTCAGATACCGCATACTGCCAAATCTTATAGCCAATACTGACTGAGATGCTTTTGCAATTTTCAACAACAAAATCCACATTTTCCGACAGTATATATTTTGCAACGGCGTGTTTTTTGCACCTTTTTTGTACGTAATAACCAAAACATAGACAGTAGTAGCCCATTACGAAAAGTAAATAACAATTAAAATAAATAAACTGAGATTAAAATCAGCCAAACGATTGCTCGGTTTCGGTTGTATTTTCTTGAATATGTGCTTTATTTGGAATTCAAAAGAAATATGGCAGACTTTGGTGAAAAAAAATAGAACGATCTTTAAGTATAGGCGCCAATATATTAGCACTTATCTCAAGTGGTCATTTTCATTGAAATTCTTTACTCATCGCTCTTTCTAAAAGATAATTTTCGAAGAAAGATTACACTGAAATGCTTGCACCTCCTATGTGGAGGTTGCACCTCGGTTGATGAATACATTTTCTCCAAATGGATCGTTTAATGTGTCATGAAGAGTTCGCAATTCATGCTATTAAAATATTTATTTGCTTTTTGGTTTTCACCACTTCAAATTAAATACATCAATTTGTATAGTTCTATCAAATTTATAGCTTCGCCTTTGCAGCCTTAGTATCTATCATGAATTTAAAAATAACAATTATTCGGACGGAAAAAAAGAAAACATCGTTTAGCGTTTGCTGAATGTGAAAGTGAAATGAATGTGTGAGAGTAGAAATGGATCGCATTCATGTGTGCACACAGGATAAGATCTAAGGTCACACGCCGGCTTTATCTTTGTTTATGTTTACGTTTTTTTTCTGGGTATTTAAATGATCGTGTCGAATAACATTTCATGTAACGAGCTGCACAAAAATTATATGATTTATGAACTTAATAACTGAGTGCGAAGTAGCTTTTTTCGGACGAATGTTCCAGTCACTTTGCAATTTTGTCGTTTTGATATGCGGCGAATTATAAAACTAAACCGCAGAGCTTTGCTTCGCTCCGCTCTGTGTTCTTGAGTTTTTAGTTACTTAATCTATTTTGTTGTTTCACAACAAACTATTTTTTGGCGCACTACATGAAATGTATTTCATCAAAGTAACTTTGAAGTAATATATTTATTTGCAAAATGAATTACAAGATCTTGATTTTATTTCTTTTTTGAAATACACCGCCTTTGGTTTAAATTAAATAAATAATTATTTATTATTGTATATATTATAATATGAGCATAGAATCTAAAATCACTTTAATTCCGTTCAAGACACAGAAAATATTATACGAAAAATTAATGTAATTTTTAAACAACATTTGATAATAAAAATTTGATTGGCTCTTTGAGATATTATGCACTTATTTGTCGTTAGTGCACCTGTTTCAAATTGAATAAAAAATATGAGCATAAAATTCAAATTCACCATAATTCGTTTCATCACTCAAAAAGTATTAAGAAGAAAAATAAGCAGATTGGTAGCTCTACATTTGATGTAGTGCTAAAAAGCATAGGAATGAATGCAAACGCATACTAAATTAATGATTCGTTACCCGAAATTTTCGACGAAAATATTTATGATGTGTCTGCATGTAATACCATGTGCTTTATACTCGATTGATTCATTGATGCAAATAAGTAATTGAAACATTTTGGTGTTGAGTGCCGAATTTTTCGATATCTCTGATCAGTCTGGCGAAGTTTAAAAACGCTATCTAGCTAATGTTATCGCCGACCGTTGTTCATGTATGGTGGGCGATACAGTATTCGCCAGCTTGCCTTACGGTACACACTTCGCATGTTGTTAGTCGTAGTTAAGCGTTTCAACTGAGAGGATGTGCCTATAAATATCGCGATTAATATTCTCTGAATAAGTGATATCGAAAATGTACGGAATATTGAAGTCATTTGCGGTCTATTCGAAACCATTTTTTTGCATTTTATTCGTGCTTTGTTCTACTCGACACATTAAGTGTGAAGTGACTAAGTGTTGTCCAGCCGGATTCGTTCTTGAGACTTCCAACTATTTTTGTGCACCAAACAATACAAGTTGGGATGCATACAACATTGTTCCATCAGCGCTGCCATACTGTGAACGGAAGGTGGCCAATGTATTCCAAAAGGACGAAACTTACATAGAACTCAATGGTTGTGTTGATAAAGATTTGAATGACGAATTTGTGACGGTTTCATGTCCAGGAAATCCAATTGGCGTACATGCAATGAAAAAATGTTGCCCAATCGGACAGTCATATGATCATCTGAAACGTGCTTGTGTGGTCAATCCAAACACCCATGCAGATTTCAAAAATCTGTTTCAACAATCTGCGGTTGTATTTGATGAAAAAAACGCAATCCCAAGCTGTTCCGACGATGAAGTGTTTGTTGAGTATTTTTCCACGGTGCATGACATTAAATTTTCGGGGAAAAATGTTCAAGTCAATGACGATATTTTATCATCCGATAAATTTTGTATTGAAGATTTGATAAATATCGACCCAATGGATCCACGGCAAAATGGTCAACATATGATAGTTCGAAGCTGTCGTCCGCGTTCCGTTTGTGATACGATGCCCTGCATTCGTCGGTGTTGTAGTGCCGATCAAGTTATGTTGAATAGCCCGAAAAGATGCGCGGCACACCCCGAAAATGCCAACATAAAACCAATTTTCTATGACCTCAGCTATCCTTTGACTAGCAACCAACAACAGACACGACTCACAGGTATGACTTTTTTTTTGCGAAATCAATCCATTGATATCGACTTTATTTTTCAATAAATTGCTTACGATTTTCAATCAACACTCAAGATCGAAAAAAAGAACACAATAATGATAAGACCCATGATATGATGGTCGTTTTTTGCTAGCATTTTTTCCAACAAGAACAGTCAAATATTGAGTGAACGAAACAACCGCAACCATTCCGACAGAGCACGACTATCAGTCTCGTGTCAATAAATAATATTTAAGAGATAACACAATTGCTGTAGTAAAAACCATATATGTCGTTGTTTACAAATCATATTTGCAATACGCCGTTTCAATCGGTTTGTTGTAATTGGTTTTTTCAGTGAAGAGAAATGTGCGGTTTTAGGCTGTTTACCCGGTGCTGTATTTGTTTTTCACCTATGCTATTCTATATGTGTGTTATGTGATTTCGTCTGTCCGATGTGTTGGCCCAAGTGTTAGTCATATGAAAAATAAAATTTACGCGAAGTACTCGCACACACTGTTTGAGTTTTGTTGTTTCCGTAGCCACACCGAGGTATGATGAGTGAGATCAATGATTTACATTTGTTTATCAGTTTTTCAGTAAACAATGAGCTCGATTCAGTGTGGAACCGCGCGCATTCCGCGAATACTCGAGCGTGTGCAATAAAAAAAATACACACGAGATATTTTCAATTTTCAATTGCTTTCCATATTTATTTCTAACAAGAAAAATAAAAAAAATACTGAACGCTTTAAGTGCTGCTCTTCGTCGATTTTATTACTTCCCTCCATATTGGGGTTCAAGTTACTAAAACACCAATGGAACTTTGGAATGATGAATTTATCACCATTCATCATTTTTTCGGATATGTTCTGACCCAATTTACCGAAAATATCCCAGAAAATTGTGTCGATTTTACTTCGAACATGCTTCTCTGACATAAAATACTAAAGGTTGCCTCTTATCGTAAAACAAATCATTTCCTCTCATTTTATACGACATTAAAACAAAATAAACAAACCGTTCACGAATTATTTTAAGGTTTTTTTACGGTTTTAGTTAATCCCAAAACTGTGACATCAAGTAATTCTTTGAATCACTGTGAAAACAATGCTTTTGGCCTCATAGTTCATGGCACTTTGAATCTTAGATTCTTTCGCATTTCTTCTAAGGAAATTTCGTTAACGTATGTTTTTTACACATGCTGTGACATCAAATAATTCTAAAATTTCTATAGTGCTTAAATTATGCACCGATTTACATTTGTCAATCTAAATTTTGCTAAAATCGAAATGGTTGATTACAAGGATTCGTTGACGTATTTGACCTTCTCAAGCAATTGACGCGAAGTGCGCTTAATTAAGGAGACATGTTATAGATGAATATTCAAATCTTGGAAAATTTGCCGAAATGACTTCGGCTAGGGCGATTTCAATTGTAGATTTTATGTAGTTTAAGTAGTGTTTTTACTTTTTTTATGTAGGAACAATTTTTTTGAGTAATCGGCTATCGAAAAACTGCTATAAAATGGAACAACTTGGTCAAAAAAACGTATTTTCCACAAATCGATTTTTTTTTTTTCGAATGAAGAATGGTTCCAAAAAATTGTAGATAATTTGTAGAATCAGAGTTTGACTTATCCGCCAAATATATGCTATGGCATAAAAAAAATATGCGCATATTTTTTGGTACATTTTTATTTTGTGACTAACTTACCATGTAAATTCATATGGATACCACGAATTTGGGACAAAAAATCGTGATATCCACATGAATTTACAATAATATTTTTTTATGCCATAGCATATATCTGGCGGATAAGTCAAACTCTGCGTAGAATTGATATCAATTGTCTGTTTTCGAATATGTCAGCCCATTCGTTCGATATTGAGACGAGTCATGAAAATTGGTCCAAAATCGGTAATACTCAAATCTTGGCCACAAATTGAAATTTCCACAAACTGAATCTTCCTCTATTACTGCTAATATTATTCCAAGTTTGGAAACTGAGTGTAGTGTTGGCCGCCGAACACTTTCAAACGCTTGATCGTTCGTTTCATCGAAATGATTACATTTTAAATTAATTTATTTTGTTTACTCTTTCGTCCGAATATATGACGTGTAAAAAAACAAACAAGCACTTTTTTATAAAAACTTTCAAAGAACGAAGCCAATGCTAGAGAGGAGCTATAACTTTTCTCGAGAATTTGTTATTTCATCTTGAAATCTCCCCCAATAATTTCTTTCCAAAAAGTTTCTTGTTGAGTTCAAAAACTCAAAAATGAATTATTCCCCAATAATAACCAAGTAATACAAAATAGTTGGTTCGAAAGCCATTTTTCAAGATGATTCTGTTGGAAAGTTATGAAAAACCATCTAGATTTAAAACATGCCATTGTTTATTGACGAAAGAAGACTGTTCACAGCCGGTTTTCATTGAAACAGCAAAGCAGCAATGATATAATCACGTTCCACACTATTTTTTATGAATAAATAAAGTATCTGCAATAGAAAAAAAGCAAACACTCAAAATAATCCGTTGAAAATCATTTTGATTCTATTACAGAATATGGCATTTTGCAGGCGTGGAAATGCAAGTCGAGTTATCCACTGATGCCAGACATAGAAGATGATCTTCACTACTTGCACAAGGATGGTAAACTGCATATGGTTGGCGAAGAACCTCTAGACCATGACCACTATTGTATTGAAAATGTCCAGAAGAAATCGGGTGCAATTCAAGTGAGCCATTTTCAGATCAAGTGAATCGTGTTCTTCTTTTCATGTGATTCTCCTATCAATTTTTACAGCTATTCACATTTCTATGTTTCGAAAACAAAACATATGAGCAGCTTGATAAATTTGCGTACTATCCCTATGGAATATCGATATCCTGCATATTTTTGACTACAACTTTGATTGTTTATTTATTAGTGCCAAAGGTTTTACATTCAGTTTTATTTTACTTCAGAAATCATTTGATTTTACGCATTACAACATGAATCTTTTACTTTTACAGCTCTTGAATCTACATGGAAAAACACTTGTGTGCTACGTCCTATCATTCTTAGCCGCTTACATTACATTGGCCATATTGCAATTCAATGAAGGCAAACGATCTCCTGTTTGCTATCAAGTAGGTCGGTGTATGCATGTTTTTTTTCATATCCCTCCTTTGTCATTCTCCTCCATCCACTTGCAAAAAGCGCCTCATTAAAATTATTATATTATACTTTTAGCTTTTTTCCTTCTCTACTGTTTTATGGCCGCCTTTTGCTGGCAAAGTGTGATGTGTTTTGATATCTGGCTAACTTTCGGGTATGTCAAAATGTCTTTAATTATATGGCTCATATAATCTTGAAGAAAAAAAAACACACCAGAATTCATCTTGTATATCGTCGAGTACACAGTGGAACAATTTTCAAAAAGTTTGAAAGAACTTGACCGTAGCTATGCGGGGACAAAAGTAGACCTATAGCTGAGTAAAACTTCAGCTGGGTTTTGCCGAATTGGCAGGGGATCTCATTTTTGCAACCTTTTAGGCGTTTTTTCAATAACATGGTTTTTCGGCGATATGAACTATGTCAAATTTTAGTCAATAAATCGTTCGTTTTTGGGGTTTTACTCAGCTATAGGTCTACTTTCGTCCCCGCATAGTCACGGTCAAGTTCTCTTGGGGCTGTTCCACTGTGGTATTCTTCGAATCGTTACGCCTATGCATTTGTTGTTAATCAATATCTGTTTGCGTGGCGTTCAGTTTCGGCGGTCAATTTAATGATTAGATCATAAAATACAACGATTTACCACCGCTGAGAACAATAATGTAATTATCATATTGTCTCCATCCCATGAGGAATGATACGTGTTCTTAACTTAGCTTTGACCGTAATTTATAACGTCGCTTGTTCGTTCAGTTTCTATGTTCTCAATTTCATTGTTTCTGTAAAAGTGACTAACTACTTGAAATATGATACGACAATTCTTGGCATTGGCGTGTAACTATCCGAGATGTTTTATAACCAATCGAGACAAAGAAAGCATTTCAACGAAACTAAAATGTAAAATAGGAAATTGATATCAATATTCTCCGGAAACCATATTTTTTAGGTCGTTGCGTTCATCGTTCATGATGCGACATAATCGACAAAATCGTCGAAAATTTTTCTACTATTCAGCATACGCATGGCTGTTTCCATTGGTACTATACAATCTTATTTCATTGATATTGTATCGTATCCAATAAAAGCTGAGTACCATTTCTTTGCCTTCTGTATAGGTATGGATCTTGTTTACTTTGTATGCCGAACAAAAGCGGCCGCTCCCCGACAAGTGGAATCCAAATATTGGAGAAAACACTTGCTTTTTCACTGGTACGTTCCTTTCCATTATTGTTTTGTGTGTGTGTGTGTGTGTGTTCATATTTTTATCGATTGCCCATTAAAATGCAATTAAATTGCGACCTCTATATATATGATATATATATATATATATTCCAGATGATGTAAACTGGAGGACCCATTTCTTGTTCTTTTTGATGCCGGCTGGAGTTCATGTTATTGCGAATTGCATTCTATTTGTCATAACAGCCATCAATTGTTCGCGCGTCAAGAGTGACATTCATCGAATGCAATGCATTTCCGACGAATCGAATACGTCAACAAAACGCAAGAAGTTCCTTGTTTCGAGGGCAATGTTCGTGTAAATGCCCAAAATTGTTGCTATGCTTTTCTCGGGCACAACTACTTTTTATTGAGCACATTTATCGCCACTTATGAACACTGACCAATTCTATTATTAATTTCATTGCAGATTCATCATGAATTTGAAATTATTCACGGTGATGGGAATATCGTGGATGCTAGAGTTCATTTCAACATTTTATAAAAATCATTACTTCGAATACATTCTGGATTCTTACAACATTCTCCTGGGTGTATCGATTTTCTTTATATTTGTGTTCAAACGCAAAGTTCTCTATGAGCTTAAGTGTCGATTCGGTGAGAGATTGGCTATGATCAATTTTGATTACTCAATTATTAATGATTGATGAATATTTGTACAGGTCTTAATCCGAGAACCATAGGATCAGCTACACCAAGATCAACCACCGTTACCAATACTGCTAACGTCAGTATGAGGGATATAAGATGCCCATCGGAAAAGAACTTACCTTTGCTTGTCGTAAACGCAACCACATTACAAGTTCCTAGCATAAAAAAATAATTCAAACTATCCCGTTATAGACACAAAGTGTCTCTTACACTTATTTCACTTAAGTAGTTTTTTTTTTGGCAAAACTAAATTTCATTTCAAAAGCATTTCACAGTTTATTGAATACTTTATTATTCGAGTGTTGCTAAGTTAGATGTCTAAATAATGATACTTATATATGTTTATTGAACAAAGCACAAAATGAGCTATTGAATCAAAGCATGTTTGGGTGTGTGTGTGTGGTGTGGTCGGGTATTGTTCATTTTCATTGGACACAATTAATTGATAATTGCAATGCGGCAACTATCAAATATCGCGCATACAGAAGATTACACGTGTGATTACAAAAGTTGAGATTGTAGTTGCAAGCATGCTTTGATGAATTTTATCAAGATCTCCGTTACGATATTAACCAAATAACAAGATCATGAATAAAATAAAATCATTCATTTTTATTGGTTGAAATGTTAGTCTGATTATTTTCGTGTCCCCCTTTTTGTGCGATGAAAACAACTTAATCAAAATTAAGACGGCAACTGCTATGAATTTTGTTCGTAGTGCTCATTTCACTTTTTTTCTCTTATTGAGTTAAACAGAACATAGAATACTAATTGTGAGGTAATCGAACAAATTTGAAGTACTAACGAACACTGGCGAGACCAATAGCAACACCGCCAGCAAATCCGACCAAAAATATGTGCAAATTGTTAATTTTTGGGCCTGTCTCATCTCCAATTAAAGTTGAGTACCATGTCTTTGCCTTCTTCTGGCCTTTCTTCAATGCACTCTCAGCTTGGTCCAGTTTGCGATCTACATAACGTTCGGCCTGTTGAAAAAATCATACTTCAGTGTTTGTAATTCATCTTAGAGTAAATAGTTTGTACGTCAAGGGAAGAAATAATGTGAAAAAGCCAATTAAAAAAAACCAATAAAACACAAATTAGGATGCAAACGTTGATAATTTATTGAGCAATTGTATCAAGTAGCCATTTCTTTATTCATAAAATCAACTTAAATGGTATCGGAGAAATGTATCACCGGTTATTGTTTGAAGAAATTGGCTTGCTCAGTAACAACATGTTGTCTCTGCAGAGAAGGTATTCTTTTGTAAAATGAATAATTTCAAGATCTTTTTTTTATCAAGTAGATGATGAAAGGGCTAAGGGTTATCCCAACAAAGCAATAAATACTGTTGTACAATGAAATGTCTATTTTAATTGGAACAGGCACAGCACTTTGTTCACACAATTTATTTCTTCTTTTCTCCGCGCCTTCAATAATTTGGCTCGTTATTAATTAAATTGATTGACATTACGATGATATGCCCAACAAAAAACCTCCCAAGAATCCGGTTGCTGTTGGTACATTATTTTTAATATAATATTCGGCCTAAAATGTGCAGAAAATTGCAAAGTTTTACCACTTTTTTTGAATTGGTGATGTTTCATCAAACATTTCTATATTTTACTCAAATAAAAATAAACAACGTTTCGTGCAGAATTGGTACAGAACAAAAACTCACCTTGTCCATCCATTTTGGTGCTTCGCCGGTCAGTGTTTCCTGCACTTTGTCGCCAGCTTCATCGACTTTGCGATAGAGTCGGCTCCAATCGATTTTTATAATTCCTTGCTCGTTTGCTACTTCTAACAAGATGATGGCGCCGCCGATGGTGAACGCAGCCAAACGACCCACTTTTGCCGAGGCAAACCCAGTAACCCTGTCAACCAAAGAAATGAATAAAATGTAGGTCTTTGCAACTGTCATAGATTTTTACGCATTAAATGGTAAACATTACCATCCTGAGGCTGCTCCAATCAGGATTTGTTTTGTTGCCGATTGTTTACTGACATCGGCCAAAATTTTATCCAAACAACTGGATCCTGTGGTGCTAGCTGGCATCTTCTTCAATTTATTATCTTTATCGTTCCTTAAAATAACCATTCCTGTGAATTATGAACAAAGCAAGAAAAAAAATGCGCATATCTTAATTAGTATGACATCATATGATTTTAAATGCTAAAATCATACACTTTATTTCATCATTTATTTTTATAACAAAAGATACACCAATTTTGGCACTTATTTCGATGCAACCAATTTTCGTATTTTCAAACTTTCATTCTACAATGTATCCTAGGATTTTCATTGGCATTGTTTGATTTTTGTCATTCACGAAATTATAGAATATTTTGCGTCTATTTTAATTGATTGTGTCATTGAAAGAGACGCCAAAAATATTCACATGTTTTATTCCATTCCTTTGAACAATTGATACGCTTCGATGAGCATTCAATTGGATTCAAAACGTTTTATTTAGAAAAATGAACACTTACGTTTTCTCTTAATGTGAAATAATCGATTTGTCGGACAATCGTAATTCGTGTTATATTCGCAGTAGGAAAAAAAACAATGAAAACTGTTTAGAAACCTTTTCACTTTGACAATTTCGAAATGACAGAAAATGAATGAAAAAATGCGATGTTTCTGCTTGTGGGATGAAGTCATCCGCACATCGCGTTGCGATACTAGATTGCATAGTAGATTTTTCTATGATTTTCGAAATTTATCCGCTTAACAATTTATCAATATGAGGACTTTTAAAAATAAATCACAATTTACCATAGCATAGAATGTATTTTGATCAGTTCATTGGCTTGCACGCAAAAATGACACAGAATGATTCAGACACATGATGCTGCAGCATTGTTTATGGGTGAAAATACTGTCTTGCTGTACTTCTGAACATGCTCGTGTGACAGATGAGTGGAAAGGTATTATGACAGGTCAATGATACGGCATGCAGTGATACGACATGTAACTTCGGATGTATTTCGTTTAAATTAAAAATAAATATTAGAGAAACTGTTTTCCAAACAACATGAAAGGTTATTGTGCACAATATTGAAATCCTTGGTAAAAAATAGTTTAAATTATAGTAATATTTATGGTAAATATCGACAAAGTTAAAAAAAAAAGTACCAGTATGAGCCCGATCGCCGTACCAGATGCGGATCGATTGGCAAAAATTTGTTATCAAACATTTGAATCCATATCGAAAACCGGCAAGCCAATTCTTGGAAAGGAATGGACAGTACTTTCGTGTATCGCGAAATATGAACATCACACCAAAGACTTGGAGGTGGTGTCTCTGGGAACTGGTAAAAAAAGCAATTCTATAAAAACAGCAATGACAATTTTAATCTCATTCATTTGATTTCTTCCGATAGGAACCAGATGTATCGGCCGAAGTTTGTTGAGCAACCAAGGTGACAAACTGAATGATTCACATGCCGAGGTGATGTGTCGTAGAGGTTTTCTCCTTTATCTATACGATGAAATATCCAAAGCCATGGATCCAGAGGAGAATTCCATATTTTCATTCAACGAGAGTAAGAAAAAATTCGAAATTTCATCAGACATTTCATTTCATTTCATGACAACCTTTGCACCGTGCGGAGATGCGAGTATATTTGACATTGAATCAAGTAGGAGCGAAGAGGTTATTGAACCAAGTGAGAGTAAGAGATCTAAATTACACGAGCCCAGAGATGAAAAGTCAATTGATAACACGAAAACAACCAACTTCACGGGTGCAAAATTAATTTATAAAAATACAGAGGTAAAAATATGGAAAGCGGTTTGGAAAAAAGCCATGAAAAAATCGGAAAAAATGCTCTATTATTGAATTGCATGTCAATTTTTGGTGTTCATTGACACCAAATTAAAAAATTGAAGAAATATCAGATAAATAAGTTAAACCTGAACTTTGAACGTTTTCAGGTACCCCAAGATTTGATGGCACAATCGATCGGTGATGTTCGTACAAAACCGGGACGAGGAGAACCGACCCTGAGCATTTCATGTAGCGACAAGCTCGCCAAATGGAATGTGCTGGGACTTCAAGGAGCTCTGATCTATTCGTTGTTAGACAAACCAATTTATTATAGTAGCATAACTTTGTGTGATCATCAGCACTGTGACATAGAAGCGGCGAAAAGAGCCATTTGGAAACGGTTTACTAATACAAAATTCTCCCCTGAGAAACCATTCACTGTGAATCAACCGCTGATTCAGATGAGTCGCGGTAAAAAATTCAAGTATGAAAGAAATATGGATCGAGACCCTGCTCCAGGTTCCATAGTATGGTCGAAGTTGAAAAAGTGTGTGCATCAAGTCTCGGTTAATGGCAAACTCCAAGGTGCAACAAAGAAAAGTGGCGGTCGTCTGAAAATATCGAAAATTGAACTGTTCCGTTGTTATTTCGAAATTTTGAAGAAATTTAATGACAAATTAAATATATTCGAAGGAGACGTGGATTTCACTTCTCTTCGATACTGTGATGCGAAGAGCCAGTCTACGGAATATCAACAAGTGTGGAAGAATTTGAAAAGAGATTATTTTAAAGTTTGGGCAACGAAACCATCAGAAATAAATATGTTCATCATTAGCTGAACACTCAAAGCAATTCTGATATATAACTGTTAAATTTTTAATAAAAACCAATAATAGTTACCAAACTTCAACGTGTAAGATTTTAGGTTTAAATATTTACAAAGATACATATACTACCTAGGGGGAGACACGAAACTTAAATTAGTAAAATTAGAACATTATTCAACGATAATAGGAAAAATAGAAGAAATTAGTGAGTTTGGTTTGCCAATGTTAACGCTTATGGACGTATTGTTTATTGTTTACAAAATAATCCCGTTAGGTCTTTCATAAGCGTTGTATTGACAGTGTAATACGCTCTGCAACCGATTTTACCAGAAATAATAGCACAATATTAGCACAATAAATGTACCAAAACTAGAAAAATTAGAGAACATAAAGCAAAAAATATATAAAATTGAATGTAACAAGACTTTACTAGAATTTGTGTCTCGCCCCTACACACATTGTTGTATTAAAATGAATTAGAAAATTTATTTTTTCTACGTTTTAGACAATTTTGTTTACCACCGTTTGTGTGTTCATATTGAGTTGAAACGACAACAGTGTTGGATAAAATTAACGTCTGTATTAAAATGACGACTTTTTTTGTTTGAAAACATGAAAATTTCGAGTCTTCTTTTGTCTCAATTGTTTATTCATCGATTCATTCGGCATCAATAGAATATTTTTTCTTGAGCACAAAACTGATATGCAACATTACACATGAGGATTAAAGAGCGAATATTTCTGGCGTAGTCTTTCAATCACATATCGCACTCGATTTAACACGATTTTATACAAGTTAAAATGATTAAAATCGACAAACACAACTCGATCTAAACAGTGACATCATTTGTTTTTTTTTCTTCTTATTAGACATACATGCGATGTAAAGTTGGTGTATTCAATGCCTCCAAGGTCATGGAGATGCAGTGGATTTTCTATTTTCTGTGAAACGTGTGTGTTGGCGTCACATTCACGAAGCCATTTCCACATCATAACATCGAGCGAGATCATAGAAACGTTGTGAAATATAAATAGCTAAAAGCTTTAAACCGTCCATCAGTTAGGCACCAAACGTATAACGGAAAACACATAGTGGCTTAGAACACTTTCGGAAAATCAAGTGAATTTTGTGAAAGAATTTCTAAAGTAAAGAGTAATAGTGAAAATGTCGGCCGTATCGCCATATGGAGCTGTAATTCCACAAGTTGGGCCCAGTGCACCAGACAATTTTGAAGTACTAATTGATGCAAAACATTTCGACCCAAGGGAAATCTCAATTAAAGTCAACGGCAACATCATTTTCATTGACGCTGAGCATGTGCAACAGCAACCTGGTTGGCCAGTTAAATACATTAAACGATCCATCCATCGTCAATTCAATCTACCACCAGGTTTTGATGGAGCAAATATCGTGTCAGGCATAACTCCAGACGGCATTCTTTCGGTTAGATGCCGTGCCGCAAATTCTACAGGTCACTATCCTGTCCCCACCCGTTACTGAAATGATGTTAATAAAATGAAGAAAAAATTTATATGAATAAAATAAACAGAAAAACAAATTGAATAATCCGTGTATCTATTTATATATGTGTATATTTCCAAAAAAAATGAAGTGAAAATTATAGTCGTTGCCTATTATGTGAAACAAGCTGCCTCGCATCGCTTCGCTAGACTTCGACACAAGGTCGAATCGCGACTCTATAAGATTGAGTGTTTTTGTTTCTGTCGCTGGTGTTCTATAATTAGAATGAAACGAAAAAAAAACTTCCTTGACTTTTCATAATTATAGAATGACCGTCTTTTGAATATTCTAATTGCTTAAAAGTGAAAAGAAGCAAAACACTTGATGATCAAATTGACAAAAGAATAGTTTTCTCGATAGTTATTGAACACTCAACACACAATTTTTAAGCCTTGATTATGACCTTATTGATTTCATATTGAAATGAATCCGTCTTATTTACATACCTTCCCGCCACAAAAGTAATTTTCAACCACAAAATAAAGTGCTATTAAAAAAATATTTGACTTTTTTAAAATTCCAACATAAGTAAATTCAATAACAATCCACAAATTGTGAATCACAACTATTACCACATTGGTACATATAAAAGTCGATTATTCTATAGAAAAAATGTCTTGTTTTTTTTTCAATTTTTTTATGTTCATTAGGTTTATTAGGAATGAATTTCTTATTTAACGACTAAGTTTATAGTGACGAACATTCAATGTTATTCGATTATAGATATGGTTTGACATTTACAAATATGCTTAGCATGCTGAGAAGCCTCCTTCAATCGGCAACCTGTTTTGAGAAAATCAAAATGAATGAATTATGTTAATAGAATATTCTCCAAAAAATATAACAAACGAAGAATTTTAGAGAAAAGATACGTACGAGTGTCCGCTGATGAAAGATGATGGGCTGCCGAGGAAGAAGAGAATTGGATCGACTACTTCGCGCAATTCAGCGAATCGATAAAGTGGAATTCTGCTCCAGAGTCCTTCAGCCTTAGCCTTGTCGCTCCACACAGCGCGACCCATTTCCGTCATGCAAGCGGTTGGATTCACTGAGTTCACTCGAATGTTTCGTGGGCCGAATTCAAGTGCTAGGGAACGAGTGAGTGCATCGACGCCAGCCTTTGAGATGTGATAAAGTGCATGTTCTGGGAACGCACGAAGCCCAGCCAATGACGAAAGATTTACTATACTTCCACCATTTTTAATTTTTGGTGACACAACTTGCGTTACATTGAATAAAGCCTTCACATTAATGTTCATCACTCTGAATCAAGAATATAATTTTAAATTACATTAAATTAGTATAAGTTTTTACTGGAGATTTTTGCCGAAAATTTTGTTTTGAAATAAGCTGATTCACAAAACGGCAAACAGATAAAAATGAAAAAAGTCTCACTTATCATAGTCTTCTTCGGTGAGTTCTTCGAATGGTTTGCAGATTGTGATACCAGCGTTGTTTACCAGTCCATCAACGTTCACATTCTTAAAAACTTCGGTCAAGGTCTGGCGTGTTTCACTCCAGTTGCTTAAATCCAATGACACCGTAACCACACTTGGATTTGATTTCAAATTATCCATTGGAGATACATCCAAAGCGTACACTTTGGCTCCATATGAGACGAGACGTTCGAGAACCTCACGTCCAATACCTATGATGTTGAGCACACGAAAAATGATCTTATTAAATTAGACATGTCAAAAAATGTTGTGAAATAGCGGATTTCCGCGTGGAAATATCATGATTGATTGACTGACTGACTGCTTAAATCGATTGAAAATTATTGAAATCGCGAATGGTTGAAATTTTCTTTGGAAAAATGTTTTTTGAAAAACAGTTGACTCTAGTCACTTCTCAGTCAGTCGCTTCATTTCAGACATTTATACTGAACAGTAACTATATATTATACGACTTCATCTGAAATTATCGACTGGCTACTCAGTCAAAATACTTGAACAAAAAAAATCGTACCGCGACCAGCACCGGTTACCACGTATGTTTTGCCTTTAAAATCTTGTTCCATTTTATTCGTCGTCGAAAAGTGTACCTATGTGAGTAGTTCTTAATTCAAACTGAACGCTCTCCTCGCAGGATCGTCGAATTTATACAGATGTTTGTGAACGCAGGGGAATTATAGTGAAGATAAGACTTAATTGCTATTGGTTATCAGTAAGTTTACTGGATTTTTTTTGGTAACGAAAAAACAACGCTGGAAAATATTGTAATTAAAGCATTATCAGAAAAAATAATTTATTGACTTGGTTCCGGGGCAAAAATAGACATCTATCATAGAATATACGATACAACACTACTGCAAAATCTGTGAAAGTGTTGAACTGGAATAAAAATTCCATATTATGATTTGCTTGCTAATTTTGGCATACATTTAAAAAATATTTCCACTTGGAATTGATGATGATATGAATTCGAGTTGGTTACAAGCGTGCTGAAGTAACGTTTTCAGCGGGTAACAGTTGTTCAAACGTCTCGTGTCAATTTGTATTTATTCATACGTTTCTCATCTAATGCGTTTATTTTGTTTTTGAATGAGCGGTGTGGGACGTAGAGTGTTTCAGTAACTTGTTATCATCACAACGCTTGACCGCGGAAGATTATCAGCATTATATAAATTTACACATTTGTTGTATATGCTTGTATATTCATCTGTTTTCAATTTTATTTTGAGACGAATTTGTGACGCATATCATCGTTGATTCAGTTTATGTGATTTGAGATTAGACAGCGCAGGCCGCAGGCTCTCCCCTCGATCGTCAGGAAATGTCCATTGATGAAAGACGATTTGTCGCTTAGCAAGAAAAGAGTTTGAGGGCTCAAGAGCGAAGCTGCGTGTGAACGCATCTACAGCTGCTTCAGATGCTGACTGAGTAAATAGTGAAATATATAGCGAAAACGTGTAAGCCAGCCAATAAAGATAAGATCACAATGCTACTTACATTTTTGATATTTGGCAACGTTAAAAACGGGACTAACATTTATATATTCATAGTTAAGTATCCCAGATTTTTTTCGAAGCGATCCGGGCCGGGCAAATCTGGGGTGAATTTCCGAGAAATCCGGGCAATATCCGAGCGATGAGTCTCGAAAATTCCACTCAAAAATACGGACAAAATCGGGTGAAATCCGGGTGAAATTCAAATTTTTCCCGGCCCGAATCGCTTTAAAGTAAGCGCCAAATGCTCCGCTTTTGCCACCCGGCATTTTCACTTTTACTTTTCCGCACTTATGCGTGAAAGTATGGTTTTTGACTAAATTTCTGAGACCCCCCCAAAAACATGATTTCTGTCCGTTTTCAAGGCCGTAGAACACGAAAAAACTGTTTTTGGAGCAATGTTTTGTGGGTCTGTCCCACGTCGTCCGTCGTACGTCGTACGCAAATTTCTTAGTGAAAATTTAGCGAACCCAATCAGAGATAAATAAAATCTAAAAGTGTCAAAAGTTTTTTTTGCTCCACTACACTTAGAAACCAGTAGATTTTCAGCCACCCCAGATATACCCTGGGGTACAAGTGGTAACTGATATATGAGACTAGAAAAATTATTTTTTTTGTATGGAAAGTACTTGAAATAGGGCCGATGTTATTTGCAGTCAGATTTTCTGCAAATAGCACTGGATGCTATTTGCAGTCTCAAAATATAATTTGTACTAGACTGCAAATAGCATCCAGTCTCAAAATATAATTTGTACTAGACTGCAAATAGCATCCAGCGCTATTTGCAGTTTCATTTCGAAGGCGTGGAGAAATCACTCGCGCGCGCGCTTATGATTTCTCAATGCCACCGACACAACAAAAATATCATCAAACACTTACATTATCATCAAGAAAGTATGTTTGTCCCTTTCATATCAAACCTTACATTCATTGCTATTCGCAGTTTTATTTCGGTGGCGTTAAGAAATCATTAGCGTGTGCGCTGGATGCAGTCAATGCATATAAGGTTCGATATGAAAGGGACAAACATGCTTTCTTGATGATAATGTAAGTGTTTGATGATTTTTTTTTTGTGTCGGTGGCGTTGGGAAATCACCCGCGCGCGCGCGCTCATGATTTCTCATGAATCAACGCCACCGAAATAAAACTGCAAATAGCATTGGATGCTATTTGCAGTCTAGTACAAATTATATTTAGAGACTGCAAATAGCATCCAGCGCTATTTGCAGAAAATCTGACGGCAAATAACATCGGCCCTGAAATAGGCCCCTTAGAGCATTTTTATCACTCCTACTCGATTCAATGAGAAAAATGACTAGAATGACGTTTGGTTTGGCGCCATCTGCAAGGTGGAAGTATTTTGCAATACAAATACGTTCTATTGTTGCTGTCATTGATAGTTGGCAGTATATTTATAAAGAAGTTTCATAGTTCAGCGTGCACCGTCGAGATGTCGATTAAATATAGCATAAACATGTGCTCCATATAAAAACATAGGCAAATTTGATCATTGCTCGATTTATTTGAGTGTCGAGTTTTTTCTTGAGTTTGTTTGAGTGTTGTTGGTAAAGGTTAACACATCAGAGTTGCCATATTAACATAAGAAAGCTTATTCATGGAGTTTACTTCTTCTAAGTGTTTCTCAGTTTTTGTCGTGTTTTTCTATTTTCTTGTGGTTCAAATCTTGTGAAACTCCAAAAACGTTCTCTTCTCGTTGTTGTTTCATTATTCACACCATTTGGTTGAATTTCCATTACAATGGAATAGTCGGACACCATTGCGGAGAATTTCGTCTTACTTCGGTAAGACCCTTTATTTGAAATTTTCGACATTGTTAAATAGCCGTTTCGATTCAATTAATTTCACGGTGGAAAGAGAAAATATTGGTAAACTGGCCTTTGGACCTCTATTTAACACGAGTTAATAACAAAATCGAAATTGGTGTTTATCATAAAAAAACATCGATACAAAGAATGATTCCTAACGCCTCACATTGCACAATCCAACATAAATTGGCAGGTTTTCATAGTTTCATTCACCGGTTGTGTAGATTGCCATTATCAGTGGAAAATTATAAAAAGGAATATGATTACATTCAAAAAATTGCAAAAGTGAATGGCTACAGTAGTGAACTTGTTGACAATATCGTTCATAAACATTCGGAGAAAGTGAGAAGATCAAACCTTTCTACGTTTTTCGCTACGAACGAAAAACACGATCCAAAACGAGTGTCGATTTCTTTTGTTCCCAGAATAACGAATAAATTGAAAACCAAATTTAAAGAATTTGATATGCAGTTTGTTCATCGCAATGAAAATAAACTAGCGAATTTATTGGATTCAACAAAAGACAAAACACCGAAACTAAAAAAGTCGGGCATCTACTGTGTAAAATGTAACATTTGCAATCGTGCATACCACCATAAGATTGTGAGTCGGTGAACATTTTACATGCGCTAGTAAATGACCATTTAGACATTGGCATTGAAAACGTTATGTTAGAACAACAAGTGAACGACGAGAGACGCCTCGACGCGTATGAATACTACTACATAAAAAAGACCCGAACGCAATGAATTTGGACGAAGGCAATATTACATCAAGCCTTATCGACCGTCTGATTTAAAACAGTTATCGATATTGTCGTCGGACTCTCTCTGCGTGTGTTTTGCTGTTTTATTTTTTTCTTCGTACCTACGAAATGTGACTAGCCGGTGTCCAAACGATGTTTTACAAAACAGTCGTGATGCTGAAGATGAACCGTATTACAGGTGGGCGAATTCGCGAGTTATACTCTCATACTCACTCATTTCGAAAATGAGTGTGTCTCGACATACTCTCATACTCATAGATACTCTTTGAGTATGAGAGTATATACTCAGAGTATATACTCTTTGGTCTTGAGTATGTCTCGACATACTCATTTTCAATTTTTTTTCTCCTCAGAAAAAGTTATATATCCTTTGTATATTTTTCTGAGGGAGGGAAAACGAGTGAGTAAGCGTAGTAGTTACTCTTTCGCAAAAAAATGAGTAAGTCGAGACGTACTCAATTGAGTATGAAAAAGAGTAGGAAAAAGAGTAGGTGTAGATTTACTCTTTGGGTAAAAAATGAGTATGTCGAGACATACTCAAAATCAAAGAGTATATGCTCTGAGTATATACTAGGCTAAACCTACCAACTGTACTGTTTTTATAAGGAGTATACTGTTTTTTTTGCCGATTTTTGAGCCAAAAAACAGTATACTGTATTCAGTATATATACTTATTTTTAGACTTATGTACTGTTTTATACTTATTTTCTGCGATTCGGCAGGTTTTGCTCAAGATGCGGTGAAAAGAAAGAAATCGCATTTTGCAAGCATACATAAATTTAGCAGTGAAATTGAAATGAGCTCAAGAGTGTGCACATAATCGAATATTCGAAGCAACGTTTATGTTTCACGAAATGTGCCTCATTGCGGTATTGGTTTCTTCTAGACTAAATTTTTGAGAATTTATCTAAATAAACCAAGTCGAAATTCATTTGGCGTGAATGCAAAAAATTCAAGTACCTGGTACCATAAATTTCTCAATATTTTTCACAGATGATGCGCGTGAATATCTGCTGAAGTGGAGCAAAGAATTTGCCATTTTCCAGAAGTTTCTATGGGCCGATTTACGAAAATTTCCCGACTGGTCTTCAGTGAAGAATTCATTCAAAGTCTTAGAAGAGAAAACTTCTTATGATTTAGAATCAAAATCATCCGAATGCTTCAAACAGTTTGCTTGCGTGAAACAGTATTGTAGTGAAGAAAAATGAATGACTGGAACACTAAAAATGTTTCCGCAGAAGCTAGATGGGTAGAGATTTTCTGTCACTTGCAAAAAGAAAATGTTCTTTTTGATGAATTTGCCACTTTGATTGAATACGTGTTTTGTTTTCCCGGAACGTCAACTCCAGCCGAGCGAATTTTCAGTAGAGTAAATAAAATATGGAAAAGTGAAAGTTCTTCTTTTTTGATTAAAACTATAAAGTCGATTTTAAATGTCCAATTTAATATGAAATTTTCATGCCCCGAATTTCACCACTATTTGATAACTCGCGAAAAAATCTTAAAGAAAAGTACGACTTCAAGAAACCAAACCCAAAGCAAACTCCTGGCGCCATGTCAGTTGACTTCGAAGATAATGAATAGATAAAATCTAAAATGATATGTTAAAGGTTCTTCATTTCGCTATATATTCATAATTTAATTAAATTTTGCTTTTTTTTTTCAAAATTTCTCATAAATTTGAGCGTTTTTTTCGATATACTGTTTTTATACTCATTTTTTGAACAGCATACTTTTTTTTCCATGGAATCAGAAATGAAATACTGTTTTTTTACCAAAATAAGTTGGTAGCTTTATACTAGGCCATTTCACCATGTTGAAAAGTCGAAACCAATATACACATTCTGAATCGGTAGAGCCTGTAGATTTTGAATATATAATTTTTGTGTTATAAAATTTATTCCTCGCGAGCAAAATTGCGAATTAATAAATAAATGAATTTGAAAGGTTTTATCATGAATCGTACAATACGTTTGAGTCTCGCATCATAGCAGATTTCGAATGTTTTGCAATGGATACTTTGCATACGAGATATATGTATTTTCGACATCACAGTGACGAGCTATTGTTTTTTTGAAAACGCAGTGGGGTACCAAAGTGATGTCTTAAAGAGGTTTCCAGAATTCGAAAATTTTCTCCAAAAATGGTTGGGGAGACGATTTCTGAGTGATTTAAATATATTGAATTAATTTCTGGCTAATTGAATGATATTACCATTGATAAGAGCGCTACAGGATAAACGTATAACTTATAGATATGTTTTTTCTAAAAATACTCATTTTACAGCAGATTTTTCTAAAACTCATTCTCCAGAACTGCGATTTTATGAAATTCTATCATTTTGTATATATTTTTCTGAAACTCATCATAATCTTTGAGAGAGTTCTTTTCAACATGGTGAAATGGCCTAGTATATACTCTCATACTCAAAGAGTATCTATGAATATGAGAGTATGTCGATCCATACTCATTTTCCGTTTGTATGGGAGTAGGAGTAGGAGTATGAATTATACTCTCTTACTCCGCCCACCTGTAAACCGTATACGGTTCGAAATGCATTCAGGTGTGTTAGATAATTTTTTAAATGTTTGATTTTTATGTGAAATCATTAAGGTCGTCGACTATTTCAAAAACAATATTTGTTGGGTTTCACGTCTGATTCCAAAACAACATTTAATTTAAGCAATAAAATATTGAACACAATATCGAAGTCGTCAATCATTTTCTTATGTTTTAAGGGTCAGTGAGTAAATTAAGTACATTTGAGTACAGCATTTTGAATTTTGATTAAACGGTTTCAAATACTGTTCGGAATAGACTGAGACAATTGTCATTTTCGGAAGAAAAAAGAATATTGCGATTATAATTGTGGAAAAATGAGAGAATAATGAAATTTTTTGAAAAACAAGAGCGAAATTCGGATCTATTCCTTTGAAAGTCCGGGCGAAATCCGGGTAAATTTGGCAATATCCGAACATCTGGGCCGGGCGATTTTTTGGCCGGGTTTCGCCATGAAAATCCGGGCGATCTGGGATGCTTATTCATAGTGCTGTGTGAATACAAAGAAAAATAATATTCTAATGCAGTGATATGATTTGCTTAAGTCTTCGTGATGTTGGCCAGTCGCTTAAATGAATTGGAAGAGGATTGCCATTTTTCGGCTCGATCAATGGTCCAACAAAACGTAAAATTTAATAAATTTATGCACGCAATCATCTAAACTGTTCGCAAAAATCGCTTCAGATTCCTATATGTACGATGAAAGTCTCATATCAAAGTGATATTACGCCACTATAATTCATCGCAACGCAAGTTTAGTTTTCTAAATTCAAAAATAATGGTTATTGTGTTATTTATCGATTGAATACATGAGTTTCATTTTAGAGAATTTTGTGGAATGAACAGACATAGTCAACAAATTTTAAAACCAAACGACAAACAGATGTGTCGGTTGAACACAAAATTCTGAAGAAAAAACATTTCGAATTTCAATTCTCAACCTTTATTTGGAAACGTTTGTTAATTGTTGTGTAATACATTGTTAACATTGTCATTACAAAGTCAGTTCACAAGTGAGAATTATCTGATATCTTACTTTATGTACAGAGGACATTTTGGTTTGGGAAAACCTCTGGGGAAAAAACCCATCCAATAAGACATTCACATAAGAGAGAAAACTGCATCTGCAATACCACAGTGGCTGTTCCTGTTTCGAGCTAATCTCATAAACCCATCTTCACCCCAACCTGTGCCCCAACTGTTTTTTATTATCCAATAATCTCCGTACTTCCCATCATGGCCATATCCAACGATGAGTACTGAATGCAAATCCCCGTTCTCGCATTCCTCATCGTAATATACACCTTCTTTGTACAAATCGAACGATCCTTCAGGAGCATTTATGCCAGCAATCAATGGTCCATTCCAATATAGTACTCCTTTTAATGCTTCTTCATCAAGAACCTTAACATGCCTAATATCTCTAATTGCATGAAATTTGGTGCGTTTTATGCTTTTGTCGCATTTACCGCTCTTGGCAGTGTATGGATAACTATCAGCTAGACATATGCCATTTTTTTGTACGTACTTCACTCCTCGTGTCGGATTATTGCCTGTTTCACATTTGTCTTCTACTTTTCCTGATTTTTCAAGATAGTCAGAACAATCGACTAGGTATTGTTGCGATAGTCGTACCAAATTTCCAGTTTTAATTTTATAAAAGCCTTCCAATGCCCCCGTGACAGTGAATGCCCAGCATGAGTCACAGTTCCCTTGGAGTCCCACTTCTGTTACAGCACCACGCTTTCTCCAGTCAAAGGATGCGGGTACTTCTTCCGATCCATTTGATACACATTGTTTGTACGTACATTGTTTGATGTTCTTTGCCAAAGATCTGAATCTGCAACGGTAAAATATTCGCATAATTTTTTGTCATCTTTGATGAAAATACAAGACTTTTTTACATACTCGTTCATTATATTCTTAGATTTAGATGTCAGAGCTAAGAATTTTCTGGCTGCGACATTCACCTTCATTTTGAATGAAGTCTTTCCTTTCTCAAAATCTGCGTTATGCTTTTGGACAATTTTCAATTGTTCTTCTCCTATGATATCCTATTTTGCGGAAGTTAAGTGGTAAAATGTAAGAATTGTGCTTATTTTGAAATGACCTTTTGAAAGGCATTTAAATAATTTCTATTTTTGCCTTATTGTAATTTCTTCATTTTTT